>NC_087252.1:39510430-39828888 GCF_037042905.1 Lytechinus pictus
ATAGATGAATGTATGTTGTTTGTAAATATGTTATCGATTAACGTGGCAGACGACTTCGTAATACGTGAGGGTTTGTTAATTAAAGGGTAGCATGAATTACTAAATATCATATTAATAAAGTTTTTAACAGAATTGTTTTGATCATGTTGTAATAGGTCAATATTGAAATCACCCATTAAAAAACTTAATTTGTTTTCGCTGGTGAATTTGGCAAACACAGCATCCATTGCTTCTGAAAAATCGTCAATTGGAACGTTTGGGGGTTTATATATGACACCTACAATAATATTCTTTCTTTTTTCTTGAATTATTTCTATAAAAATAGAGTCGCATAAATTTGCATCGAGCATCAGGTCATCTCTTTGAAAATAAGTATATGAGTTTGCAATGTACATTCCGACACCTCCGCCATGTTTATGATGCCTATTCTTACAAACAAATGTGTATTCATCGATGTTCAATAAAGGAATATCGTCTGTTAACCAAGAGGCTGTTCTCACTACGTTCCTAAAACTAGTTTACTGGGAACCGGTTCAGAAAGCCAGTTTGGAAGATCGCTTTGCTAGCGTTCTCACTTGATCACACGAAAGTGGTTTTCAAAATCACTTCACGTAAAGCGCTCTTGTTGCTATGGAAACGCTCTCAGTGGGGTGACACGTTTCGCGCGAAATTCGAAACCGCAGCATAGGCATTCTACACCTGTCGTGTGGAGTAGCGCGCTCAAAATGTGCGAAGATCGCTTCCCGAAGAACGGTTGTGTCCTCACTTACGCTAAAACCACTTTTCCGATGCGAAGCGATCTTGAAAACTACATCGCGAGGTGGTCTTCCAAACTGGTTTGGAAGAGCGCTTCCAAGAGCGCTTCGACCGTTCTCACTTAGCGTTAAACTAGTTTCCACTAAACTAGTTTCCACTAAACTAGTTTAAGGAACTGAGTGAGAACAGCCTCTATGTCTCTGAAATACCAACTATATCAAACTGAAAATTTAAGAGGCTCAAAAAATGTTTAAGGGAATCAAAGTTTTTAAGAATACTCCTTGTATTAAAATGAATATTGGAAAAAGATTCATTAACATTTATGCTTCTAAATGTTTTAGCAAAGTTTTCCGCTTCATAATAATTTGAACTGGACGTCGCATAGTCCGCAAAATAATTGATGTCGGGGTCTATATTTACATTATTATTATGCATGTCACTCTCAATCATAAATGGGTTAAACCTGAGGTTTAAATTGGCAACTTCGGTGGGGCCCGATATAGCCGATTCCAAATCATCTACGGAATGAAACGGGAACACTTGGGATGAACAATGGATACACATGAGCAGGCTCTCATTCCATTCATTATATACAACGTTACATTTGCATGATTGACAGTAGATTTGATTACGTAATGGGACCTGGTTATCATTAGGCATCAATACAGTACTACTCATTTAAATACAAGATTGACAACAAATATCGCAAGCATGCTTAGTTTGGCGATTTTGTAAGATTTTTTGGTCCCGTGGGGGAAAGGGGCGACAATCATCCAACATTTGAGCGGAAACACCCCCTCCCCCACCCTTCCCCTTCCTTGCCAGGAGATCTCCGTCCATAGTTGCAAAAAGATCACTTGCAATTAATCATTGCAAGTATCCATTTTTAGCAAATTTGAAACTGGTAGAGTATGAATGTTCGATTCGATCAACATTGGCGTGCTGTCAGTCTGTTTCTTTGGTGTGACTATAGCATATAAGCGGATGGTGAAAGGCGAGATTGGGTTAAGGTTGGCAGAAAATTATTTTGTTAAATGACGATAACGTCGATGTCTTTTGGGGTTCCTGTTTCCAAACTTTATCCAGCATAAACGGCCTGAGGGCAATTTCGGTGTTCATCAAAACCACTGCAGGCCAGTCATCTTCACACTGCAATCACATGACCCGTACTTAACGTCGTCTTTAGACGATGAGTTCAATGAGGACCTCTGACGTCATTGACGTACAGGTAATCCAGTGGGATGTGGCGTGTTTGATGAAGCAGCGAAAACCATAAAACCACAAGTGACATTGAATGAGTCTCGCCCGTAGCCTCCTTCAGAAAAGATTCGGATCTACGCGGAAATGACTAGGTGTTCGCAGCTAAAAATAAAGGATTTGCGTTTTATGGGTCTCTGCATCGTGAAGTCAGACTAATCGTTCGAAATGAGAAATTGAATTCCCCTCTAAGGGGGCAGCCACACCGTATACCAACGTTCCCAGCTGAAAAAAACACAGTGGACTATGCTCAAATTCAACGGTGTGAAGATTTTTTTTTCACACTATGGACACCCCAATAGCGTGACTGTTCACAGCGTATTCACACGGTCAACTTTGTGATCATGTGATTCGCACTGTTGAAATACTCAAATTTAACAGTGTGAAGGTGATTTCACAATGTGTTCCACACTGTGAACACACTGTGGCACACACCGTAGGACAGCGCTTCCTTTTCAGTAGGGTTCGGAGGCTATGACAAGCCGTTGTTAATATAATTTCTTGATATCCATTAACAACACTAATGGTTCTTCGTATAACGAATTTTGAATTCTTGATATGTTGTGTCATTGGGAATGCATTTCTTGACACCAAGAATGTAATGTTTAACATCAGGTAATCATTTTAAAAGAGGAAACGACTGGCCACACGTCCAATACGTCCAGGTGTGAATACCCTTCATATCAGGTACATACGAAACTTGACATAACAAAAAAAAAACAGTCTTTTTTCTCCGATATTTTCTGATAATTATTTTTTTATGAACGATGCGCAACCGCATATATAGAGATAGGCCCTATTTGACAAATCCCAAACTTTCAAATTGTTTAGTATGGCTAGAAATTCTACGATAGACTAAGAACATAGTGATCAATTTGAATCCAAAATGCATTGATATCCGCACCTTTTTATAGAGGGGCCAGGTAACATACCCAAAAGCGATGCAGGCATGCACTTTGAAAAGAAATATCCTTATATTTGCACCTCACCCCCCCCCCCCCGTTCGTTCCCGGTGCCAATGTAAGATAGATTTATGCAACCACAAAGGTTGCGATGCGTTACCTTATACTCAACAGCGCAAAACAAGAGAGGATCTTTTTTCATTATTATTATGGTACCCATAGGATGAATGTAAAAATAGTAACAAAGTTATTCCTCTTTTATAATTTTAGATAATGCTTTTAGTAAATACCTTGAATGCTGCTATGTACATCTACTAACTTTCTAGATTCGAGAAATGTACTTAATTTATTTTGTATTCAAACACAAATGCTTCATATTAAAAACGGCAGAGGTGCGTGCATTTCTCTACGAAGTTTGTTGTTCAAAATAGTGTCTGTTTTTCTTGAAATGTTTGCCGTTTTTAATTCCATACATTTAAGACATTTTGACATATACCAATTATGTATGAAATATGGCTCTTGTGTAAAAAGTATGTCTATACATAATTGGAATCGGTATGGCACGGTGGTGGACACCGATGTAAGATGTCTACACCTTTAACACCTTTACTGCCGGGTGAAATCAATACAAGAACAAACGAGGTTAATACAGGATTGGATACAAATGTTGTTCTAATCCATGTTTTCCATAGAAGTGTTTCATAAAACCACGTGTATAATGTTTTATCGACAGTTACCGTATTAACAGTCAGCGCTGTGCGTCCAAATCAATAAAAAATCACGGAAAGTTGTCAGATCTGACAACTTTTCAAACCATATTGATAAAACCAGTGTTTCCAGCCCCGAGCGGAACAATGTGATCAAAATATGTTTATATTCAAAGCTTTCGTTATCAATAGATATATGTTAAAATATATTCAAGCTTTCGTTATCAATACTGTCCAAAGTAAGTTTTCCCCCTAATTTTGGACAATATTGATAACGAGAGCTTGTATATATTTTAACATATATTCAACGCTTTCTTTATCAATACTGTCCAAAATTAGGGGGGAACTTATTTTGATCACCATATTGAAACACTTTTCATTCTCGGTTGGGGAGACAAGGCAAACAGGGATGCGTCTTACCACCGTACTTATTCAATATACACACATAAATATTAGTAATGAGAAAGGTTGGAGAAGAATATTCAGACAATTGGTGAAATGAGGGGGTGTCAACTTTTAAATGGACAAATGACAGTACAAGAAGTGATTGATTTACGGATGTGGCGCAGGAAGAGTTGAATGACAAGGAAATGAGGAGAAGTAAGAGTTAGAAGGGTTCATCAGAAGTCTCTTAGGAGCTCACCCGCCTTCACAATGTGTAATAATTAGAGCATGTATGATTGACTAGTTATAATATAATACAAGCACAATCCTATGATAATAAAGCTTACTTACATATATGTGCTCAATATTACTTTTACCACATCTAGCATTGCTAGTTTCCAATGGGCATAGTTCTTTTATCCCATCTTGGTATAATTGTTTAATATGCTAATTCCATGTTTATACATGTACAACCAGAAAATATTTAATCAATCATTAGATTTATGATATCTCTTATTTCCGTGTAAGCCAGGTGAAATACACATACCTCATTGATAAAATCCCTTTAAGCAGATTTACCAACCTTATCGACATCCTTTTCATTTTCCCCCTATTCCGGCACAGTTATATTTCATCTTCAATTCTTTAAAGAAATACCATTGTTTATAATTTATGTTTCTTATTTTATTCATGCAAGCATATGAATTACTGACTTTATCCCCATATAATTATACTTTGGTTACAATTATCCAAGATTACTGTTATCCCATGTATACAATTATTCTACTATTCTCCTGTCTTAAATTTCAACATATAACATTTATTTGATTACTTTTACATGTCATTTTGTTATAGTCATTGTTATTGTATATTTTGTATTTTACCTTGTACAGAATTTCGCAATTCAGCCTTCGGCTGCGATGAAGTTTTCTTAATAAACCATTTCAATTTCAATTTCAATAAAAAAATGTGTAGGTAGGTACCAATCGAGCATTTCAAGTGCACTGAAAAAACTCCGGTGTTGATTTAACACCAGCCCGGAATCTATATATGTCCACACCAGAGAAGTGTTAAACAACACCAGTTTGGTTTTGGTCTTACACCAGATATGTGTTTATACAACACCAATTGGTATTAAAACAGCATCGGTTTGATTCCAAACTGGTGTTATTTCAATACTTCTCGGGTGTGGACATATATAGATTCCGGGCTGGTGTTAAATCAAACCGGAGTTTTTGTAGTGTGTGTCGATTTGAAGAAAACACAAAATAAACACCCCCTCCCCCCCCCCCTTTCATAGAAAAAATACCTATTTTTCATGGGGCATACAGGAGCAAAAGAGAGAAGAAAAATTGTTTCAAAAGACATGATTAAAGGTAAAAATGATATCACCGAGTTTCCTACTGGGTCGCCCCCTAACCTTTCCTTATCTGTAACTACTTGTCGGCAATGAAAATAAAGGTTTTATATCGAAATGGATTTTGAAATTAAATATAATTTATTGCTCAAAAGTAACATTATTGTCAGTCGCAATAACAAGAAATACCGAATGTCTTGATTTTCGATAAATAAAAAAACAAATTCAGCAATTCGTCTAATTTAAACAATTCCAATCATCCTGTCAAATTCAATATAGCGAGTGCAACTAATTAAAATCAACCAATATCTGGATACAAATAATATCTTTATTCAAAAATGTAATCGGTGATAGGTATAGATGACTTCGTTTTCACAAAATTAATCATTATTATAATAATTCAAAATTTTTAGGCCTAATCGTATCCAATGTTGTGCTCTATTTCAGTGCTAGATTTCCATCAACAAGGATTAGGCGTGCTCGCCCCTTCTCTCTCTCTCGCCTATTTAGCCCTAAGAGAATTATCTTATTATTTTAATTTAATCAGGTTCATATATTATTTGGATCATTTATATATTGTGTTAATATCGCTAGGCTTGCAATGACGCGGGTTCGCAGACCGGTTGATCGGCACTTGACTATTAATAGACCCCATTGACGTTCCGTCACTTCGAACAGCAGATGATATAAACGACGAGTTGCTTTCGCCGCCATCACGGCCATGCTTACCGGGTCTCCTACTCTGCAGTAACACCGGTGTTGACTTAACACCAGCCCGGAATCTATATATGTCCACACCAGAGAAGTGTTGAACTACACCAGTTTGGTTTCGGTCTAACACCAGATAGGTGTTTATACAACACCAATTAGTATTAAAACAGCATGGGTTTGATTCCAAACTGGTGTTGTTTCAATACTTCTCTGATGTGGACATAATTATATAGGTTCGGGCAGGTGGTAAAGCAACACCGAAATGTTGCAGTGTAACATTGAAATTGGTTATGAAAAAGATAGTGAGAATAGTGTGTAGCATTTATGAGGCGCCAATTATGTAGTTGATAATGATAACAAATTAAACAGCAACTAATTTCCGAATGTTGTTTAGAAAGCTGCGATTATTTTGCCACGTCGTTTCAAAGATCTCGAGTACTTCCTTCCTGTTGCCAAAAATAGAACAGAGATCAGTCACGTGGTCGCGGTCACCTGATCATGCGCGAAGTTTCATGAATGGCGACCGTTTATAGCATCCTGTTCCGTCACGAAATACTAATTAAATTAACCAACTATCAGCTGTTATATGATGGGAATTAAAAGAAAAGGAAAAAAAATCAGGAATCCAAGTGTTGCCAGAGAGGTGTAAAAGCGATGTGATTGTTATTTAAAAATAGGACAGAGGGAACTTGAACATATTAAAAGATTTCCGTTATGCAACGCATTTTTCGGACTCGCGATATGTCACCGCAAACCACATTTTCGTTAGATTAAACCAAAAATACCCAAAGATCGATCACTTTCATTTCCCGTTTTTGAGGAGGATCGAAGTGATCAACATTTGCGTGGTTCGTCCTTGCTTGTGTGTCATGAATAACTGGTCTTCAAAATAAATAACTCTTAGTTGAACAGGAAATTAAAATAATTATTTGTTTGGAGAGCTTACAACGTTTGATAGGAAAAAGAGCATTTTTGCCCCCAGGTTAAATAATCATTGCAATATGAATGTCGTGAGTAGTGAATTAAAGTTTTATCATTGAAGTGGGATTATATTACTAAATTACACTGCTCAGAATGCAGCATTATGGGATAATGCTCATGATTCGTATGCCCTATTTATCAAACTTGCCATGATTCGTACGAAACTTTTTTTCAAACGGCCTGTGTAAAATAAATCGAAATGTTCAATAACATAATATGAAAGCGAGAGAGCGAAGCGATGATGTGGTGAATACTCTACATGGACGTAGATGCATTGAAAAACATACGCCCCCATCGCACTCATTTATGGTGATATGTTATGGCCGAAATCACTTTCAAACTTTAAGAGCAGGGGCCGCAGTACGGTTTTCAAAGTGGGGGGCTGCGCCAAAACCACAATCACATTGTCATTTTTACGTTTTTGTACACGGTTTTGGAAAAAGGTGGAAGGTTCAGCCCCCCCCCCCCCCCGCTTCCACGGCACCTGAAGAGTCATGGGCATGCCCAAGAAGTCATGCTATTGGTATTAGGAAATAGTCTGTGAACCACTTAACCTAAAAAATCACGACAACGCCTCGATTTGGAAATGAAAAAATGTATTCAATGAATAAATAATATTATAGGGTTGTTTTTCCTTTGAATAATATTATAGTTTTTTTCATTTCCTTTTATTGAAACGATATGCTGCTCATTTCCGTATTGTATTCTTCGTGATCTTTAGGAATCATTAATTTTCATCGGTAGCAAATAAAGATTTGCATAATTTCCGCATTTACCTGTCTAGACCTAATATGCTTTCGGGTCTCTGTATTTTACCACGAAAAATGTAATTCCATGACGTTTCGAAAATTGGCGTATTCTGGCCGTCCACTGAAGTATAAGACCAAGTAAATATTGTTTGTACATAAAAGACGTAGGTCTAACAAACATTTACCTCAATGTTCGGTCGCGTTGGATGTTTATTCTAAATCATGTTCCAATAGCCAGGGTAGAAGCTACTCGGGGAGGGGTGACCGCCTACTTGCTTCATGAAGTAGTAAAAAAAAGGGGGAAGAGGAAGAGATGGAAAGGTAAATAGTATCAAAATGATAGAGTGGTCTGGGTGGCGATTAGTCCTTTAAAAATACAGTTACACTTTACAAGAAATAATATATTCAGTCCCTGTGTAAAGATTGGCCCCACTCTTGGTCTTCTTGCCCCACCCCCAGGCCCATATCGAACTGCTCTGGCACCATCCCTGCCGACACCTGAGTAATAGATCAACTCCACGGGCTTTAACTCTAATTCATATCCCTCAGATAACATTAACCCACTTCGAGGTAGCGCAGCTTATCCCCATTCTTATATCTTTGGAAATGTGAAAGGGCAAAGTTTATCAATGGTAATGTGTGCATAAAAATACATCAAAAGTGTTAATTGTTTTGAAGGCATAAAAACGCATCCAAAACGCTAATTCTCGCTACCCCAAATAGGAACAAAAATCTCATAAT
The DNA here is from genome assembly GCF_037042905.1 of Lytechinus pictus. Classification (NCBI taxonomy): domain Eukaryota; kingdom Metazoa; phylum Echinodermata; class Echinoidea; order Temnopleuroida; family Toxopneustidae; genus Lytechinus; species Lytechinus pictus. The sequence continues at coordinate 39,518,976 of NC_087252.1, forward strand.
GCGCGAGACGAGATAATTTTCACTCCGTCGGGTCGTCATCACGTTTTTATGTACATATGCAAAATATATGTAAGGAAATTATACAGTCGCGTTGTCAGCTATCGTGAAATTGAATGCCAAGTCAACTTAGAGAACAGAAGTAGCATTGAAAAATTGCTTTAAAAAAGTTTATTTAAGCAATCCTTCGATTTTAATTATATTTTTCATGTTTATATAGTCAATAGGGAATAATGATTCCTTTTTGCATTCAAATCATGAGGCCCATGTGCATTCTCGATGGATACATTTCTATTCAAAATTGACACAATTTTAAACGGTGAATGATAAATAATAAATTGTCTATATGATATATGTTTCTTAACATACAGTCTACGCCTTTTGAGAACGAAGACTATATATGGTTTCACAAACTGCGGCTGCCACTTTAAAGGTATAATGTCTTGATAATTCTGCCAAATTCCCATGTTTCCTTCTCTTGCTAGAGACTGAACAAAAGTTTTAAATTGCGTAAAGTATAGTTACACCTTGTAAGATGCGCCTTATTAATGAAAGCCAGTAACAATGAGGTTCAGTCAGAATTACCCTAAAAGTTACTTTATCAATTCCATTACATTTTGCTCCACTTCCGTTATACATATGTGTATATATATATAATTACCGAAACATTCCCAAAGACTTTAAATGTGATGTCCCTTCATTAGATACATACAAATGGTTGCTTTTTTGCGAAGTCGTGTGACAAAAATGGGGAGGATATGGTTGCGTCACTGAGACATGAGACATTTATATATCATAAGGACTATTAAACAAAATGTTATAAATGCATCTATAAACATTTCATTAATACATGTAGTAGTCATATTGATTCAATGTTTCCATGTACATGTGTGATAAACGACAACAAAAAGAAACCTAATACTGTCATGCCACGCCCACCCGTTTACAATGAGCGCACGAGTAACTCAAGACTGCAACCACGTGCACCCCCCCCCCCCCCTTCTCCCTTAGTTACACTCACACCAGCAAAAGTGACTCCGAACCAACCAAAGCTATTACGTTACTTCCAACGTGATACCCTCGTTCGGTGCGTAGTCGGTTTCGCTGGTAAGACTGTAGCCTGACATGCTTTCGCGTGCGCCAGGGATCGCAACGCCAGCACTTAATCAAATCTTGTCGCAATCCTTATTTAGCTGTCATGACCTCGCACAGCATCTGTTGTTCCACCCCATCGATTTCTTCATTTCTGATGTCATATTCCCATCACTTAGGGCCTATAATACGTTGCAGTCACCCTATTTTAATTGAACCTTTGTTTTTATGGAGATTCAAAAGCCACATGAGGTAGTTCTTCCCCCCCCCCTCACTCCTTCCCTCCCTCCCCTCCCCCTCTCTCTCTCTCTCTCCTTGTCTCATTTTGTTCGAACGCTTCCTCCTCTTTCTTCATTTTCAATTACGTATACATAAACATTTCTGCATATTCTTTATTTATACTTTCACGAATTCCTTTTGTTCTTAGCTTTCAACTAATCTGCCGTCTACATCCAATCCGCTTTGCATAATTTCATCATGTACCGATCTTCATACAATTCATGTTTTCAGATGTTAATCATTTATCCAATTTTCAACCGGAAAATCCTTGCATAGTATAACAGATCAAATGAGATAAACCATTATGTTAATGTTTAGGACCCCAAGGAAGAGCAGTAGTATTTTGTAAATACAGCTGAATTGAGTGATCCTCCGTTATTGTATGTATCTCTCTTGTATATTGTATGTATATTTTTTTTAATCTGATTTCGGAAATAAACACAAACAAACAAACAAACAAACAATGTAATAAACGAAACAGCATTGCTTTAATACGCCCATGCACCCCCATCCCTTCTGAAAGAAAATATCAAATTATGTTATAATTATGGACTTAAAAGCAATTTACAGATGACCAAATGCCAAAAACAGTGGAAGTAGAAACAAATATTTTCAGGAATTTTGCGTTTCGACACAATCTATCTCTCCATAGATTTGACAATTTGTGCAATTAAATCTTAATTACATTCCTGCAAGTCGGTAGGCCTATTTCGTCAAATAGAATCTGTAATTAATGAAATTTATTCATGCATGATTCTATATTCAAAGAAAAGGGAACGGATATCCGATTACCATCTCGTAACCGGAAATAAATTCTGCATCCGACAGTCAGTGATGTCTAAGGATGAGGAATCCTCCCCCCCCCCTCTGAAAATGATAATCCCCTCTTTCTCCCCCCCCCCCTTTCTCTCTCTCTCTCTCTCTCTCTCCCGATCATACATTGATTTGAAAAATATAGAAATGATTTGTATAAAGTGGGTTTGATATGCATCAATCTTTTTTCCAGTAAATTTTAATGGATTTTATTAAGTCAAAATTTATTTTAGCCTGTAATTTTCTTTTCAGTTGTTTGTATTATTGCAAATTACGCGATCCCTAAAATGTGTTACTTTAGGAATACCATGAGCGGAAGGGTTCGAGTGAGTAACTGCTTCGAGAACTTCTTCTTTCCTCTTTGCCAACCTTTGTACTAAATACTTGTATTATATCACTTGATTGGTTTGAATAAACTTATATCACTTATATCATTTATACATTACGATAAAACACAGTTATTATTTTTTTATTATTAAAATATTTGTTTGGCGTCACTTGTGCCTGGGAGAGTTATGGCAATTGATAGCTTACGTGCCTGTAGAATTTGCTGTTCAGGGTAGCAATTCATGAACATTTTTCTCCGACAAGTTGTCAGATCTGACAGCAGTTCCCTTGATTTTGATTAGCTGGAAGGCACTGTTACTATGGTAACTGTCGGATAAAACAGGACTTGTCATATGAAACTTATTTCATGAAATGCTCCCCTGGAGTGGGGAAAGTAAAGTAATGCGAAGGAAAAGAAGAAGCGGGGAAGAAGAGATGATGATAAAAAGAATAAGGGGAGTAGGATTAAGGGGAGGATGAAATGAAGAAGAAGAAGAAAAGAAGAAGAGGAGGAGGAAGAAGAACAACAACAACAAAAACAACAGCAGTAACAAAAAAAGAAAAGGAAGAACAGGAACAAGAAAAACAACAACAACGTGAATGACAGGAACTTGAAAAAGAAGAACAATAATCGTTTAAGTTTTAGATAAGAAGAAGAGGATAAAAACGAATGAATCAGAAAATAACATAGTGAAGGCATACGACGAAAAACAAAAGGAAGAGGAAAAAAAAGTGAGCATCAGGAAAAAAGAAGAATCATTAAGGAATAAGATTAAAGAATAAAAGGAATAGCAAACATCTCTTATAACAATAGAATAGAATAACAGAACAAGGAGAAATACGATGAGAAAAATAATATATGAAAGAGGGAAAAACCGAGTAGAAGATCGAAAGAAACAAAAAAGGGAAATTGAAAAGAAGAGGGGAAAGAATAAGGACGACAACAAAACGACAAAAATATGCTAGTGCATATGATATTTGACATTATGACATCTTCTTTTGTTTTAATTGAACATTTTTGCCGTAGGCCTTTCAAACCGACTCGAAATATTGATCCAATCTGATCACGCATCAAATCAGGAACCACTTGGCAACAATCATGTTTGACTTTTTAATGAAAACAGTCCAATTTCAAACAGCTCGATTACAAACATTTATTGAGCTCAGGGGATCAACTAGGGCGTCATCGACAATCGCATTGGCTTACACCGTGTTCATGGAAATTACAGATACGATATAAGCCGTTTTATTGCAAGCGCAAAATGATATCAATTATGTTCCTAATACATTTTTGCTTTCATATACTCCCCCCCCCCCCCCGTCTTGACACATTAATCTTACATAATATAGAACCTTTTACAAAACGTAGTTAGTTTTCAAATGAATTTCACTGAAATATGAAATGACTGAAAAATATTGATTAATTCAAATTGAGGCTGACTCAGTTTAAAAAAAAATACGATATTGCATCACCTCACTAAAAACCAAAATAGATGACAATACTCATATTCTGATATTCTGTCTACTTGTTATTAAAGATATCAATTTTCGTTACTCTTTGTTTAAGGATGATTTCAATACTTTAAATTGGAGCTATGCTCGCAATCAATTTTTTTTTCATTAATGCCAAGATGTTATTAAAATGGTATATTAGCTTCAGATGGTGTTGAAATCCGGGAAAAGCCTCATACATTTATCGTGATCATGTAGGTTTTATTTTTTTTTCATTCATAATGGTAAATGAAGTTTTAGAGAAAGTGGGTAATACGCTCTCTAGGATTTGTAAACATATAAGTACGAAATAAATAGCAATTAGATATAGATAGAGATTTTTGTAACAATCGTTATATAACACAATTGTCAGTCATGCAATAAGGTCAGACCAATAGTGTTCATGATCACCGATCCTGCAATAATGACGTTTCGTTTGCGTTTTCATCGTAAATATGACTCATGCTCAACCAGAAAATACATTAATCATAAACGATGCAATCACGCACGAAGATATGACAACAATGAATAGGAAAATGAAGCTTTTGTTTCCTTTCTGACGGTTGAAGGAATAGTTTCGAAAAGTATTTCAATCAATCGTAGGATGATTTATAGGGTATTGTTGCAAAGAGGTAACAGCGATAAAGAGATGACCATAAGATGAGTACCCGTAATTATTCTCATTAATTTGACTCATGTAGCAGAAAATAACATTTCCGTCCTCGCTGATCCATCCTCTTTAAGTTCTGTTTATTTCATGTACATCCAAAATAATAAAAGTCCATGATATTTTGTTGCTTTTAATCATTAGGGAGGCGATTTACAAGAGTTCAGTTCGACTTAAACCATTAGAAATCTGCCTGTTCACGACATACGATATTTACCGTTTTGCATATTGTGAGCATCCGTTAGAAGTCATTGCGTTCAGAAAACGCAAAAAGAAATCGTCAAATTTTGTTGAAAACAATGTTTTATAAAGGAAGTATTTCCATAAAGGAAGGAATTGTCTGTTCCTAAAATAAAGTTGGGTAGTAGGGTGTTGGGATGTATGTATTATGTGTTATAGAGTTAGGCGCGGGCTCGTATGTCAGAGTGTGGGTGTGTTCATGACTTTGTATGAGTGTGTGTGTTGGTAACAAAGTGTGCCTTGATGTTGGTACGTTGCACGTGTTGAGGCGTGCACGCACATGTGTTGGTTTACGTGATTGTGTGTGTTTGGCCGGAAGCGGCGTGTCCGAGGGTGTATGTAAGTGGGTGAGTGTGTTAAGTGTGTGGGTGTTCTTTGTGTGAATGAATATGTTGTGTCAGTTCATTGTGTGTGTGTGTGTGTGTTGGCGGTAATCTATCGGGTAATTATGCGGTTTTTTTATGTGCTTTATGTAAGAAAGTGATTGATAGATATCTACATTTCCCTCATTTATCCACATCCTAACTTTGTCAACATAATACTTACATTCAAACTCAATCAATTTATAATCTATTAAAAAAAACTAAAATATTATTTCATTTTCGAATCATATCCTCCTCTTCCCCATACAAGCTCTCGACTATTTCTCGCCTTCCCGATCTCGTCAGATTTTGTTATGAATCCGTCCCCGCAACTCCAGAGTGAATAAGCGCTGATGCGTTTCGAGGGGGTAATATAAAACCGTCTCTCACTCGACTTGAGGACAGATGTGACTTGAAGTACGGCGAGTGGCGGTGTACCTCAAACAAAACTTTTCCAGTCTAAACCAAAATAACTAAATCATATTTAAGACCCGAACGAGGACGAAGTAAGCTTGCCTGAACAGGACATCTGCGCAGGGATTTCCATCTTTTTTTAGTTTTAGTATTTTTTGGTTTTATTCTTGTTTCATTTTTCGAGGAGAGGCAAGAAGGATTGTCAATACAAGGTAAGAGAATGAGGTGATGATTACTAGTGGTGAATTAAGAGTTGTAATAGGGGCAAAACATTGTCAGCAGGTGTACTCGGCTTTACAGGGTACATTTGCTACGAATAGCCTCACTGGAGAGGAGGAATGTGAAAAAGTATGGAAGTAACTGGTGCCTTCCGACTAAATTCATCTTTATTTCAATTAGCTCCACTAGGTCAGATAATGACGAATCTGTTCACATTTCAGGGACGCATTATCATGATAAAATTAAAATTGAAATTGATAATGGTGTTTTTTTAGATGCATGCTGAAGGTTGATATTAAAAAAAATGATTGTTTAACTCAGTTAATTATCAATCTCAAATATGTCAATGAAGTTAAAGTGACTACAATTACGGAAAGTCATTCTTGAAAACAAAGAAAATTAGAAAATAGATTGTGTACGTTCGCTTTTTTTCCATTTCTAATCTGAAGTCTAAATTCATGGGGTAAATTGCTAATAAAGCAATGAAGATTTGTATGAAATAATTTTTTTTTATCGGTTCAAAGTTAATGTCCGATTCGTATTAATGAAATGCATTTGTTTAAACTTAGATTCATGGAAATATAAACGAAAGCTTAGTGAATGATAAATCATTAGATTTTGTTATACTATGTAATGAATATACATTAAAAAGGTATTACCGGAACATAAAGCCACGCTGATTCATTGAAATTGGACATAGTAGCAGTAGTAGTAGCAATAGTAGTAGTAGTAGTAGTAATAGTAGTAGTAGTAGTAGTAGTAGTAGTAGTAGTAGTAGTAATAGTAATAATAGTAGTAGTAATAGTAGTAGTACTAGTAGTAGCAGCAGTAGTAGTAGTAGCAGTAGTAGTAGTAGTAGTAGTAGTAGTAGTAGTAGTAGTAGTAGGAGGAGGAGGAGGAGGAGGAGGAGCAGCAGCAGCAGGTACCTACAACCACCATTAATAGAGAAATCAGATGTAGTGATAATAAAAGTTGCCTGATGTCTTTTATGCGTGTGCGCTTGAGTTTTGCAGGCATGAATCAAGCAGATATGATTATTTACGTCTGGGACCGATCTTTGACGTCACCATCCGAAAGACGTGACCAAGACTCGAACCTCTGCATCAGCTCGTAATTTGCCCATGTACCTTGGATTACAGGCGCATGCCACAACGCTTAGTTGTTGCTCTTATTGCTGTAGTAGAAGTAAATGTGATAATACACTGTAAAAAAATGAAGTGCTAATTTAGCACTTACAGTGCTTGTATAGTGACTGCACTACGAGTGCTGATTTTCTAGTTTAAATTTGAACTAGAATATCACCACTCGTAGTACAGTCACTATACAGGCAATGGAAGTGCTAAATTAGCACTTCATTTTTTACAGTGTGTGTGCGCTTGAGTTTTGCAGTTTTGACTAGAGCTCGAACCTTTGCATCAGCTCATAACCTCCCCCATGTAGCCTGGATTACAGGCGCACGCCACAATGCTTAGTTGTTGCTCTTATTCCTATAGTAGAAGTAAATGTTATAATAGGAGCTGGTACGCATAAGCAGTGTTATCTACAGTAGATATGAAATCAGTGGCAAATCCAGGGGGAGAAGGCACATCCGGCCCGTGCCCCCCCCCCTTCGAGAGTCATAGTAAATATTGTTTTAATGGGAATATATCGTTCATACACATGTGTGACGTCTCCTTCCCCCCCCCTCCCCCCCTCCCCCCCCCTCCCCCCCCCCTCCCCCCCCCCCCCTCCTCGCCTTTTGAGAGTCACAACCAAAATTATTTTTATGGGAATTTGTCTTTCATGCACAAGTGAGGACCTTTTTTTTGCTTGCTTGTTTGTCACATTTTACGTGATAAAAATGACCTTCATTTTTTTGGGAAAACCATATTTTGGTTTTCTTTGCTTGTCCAATTCTCCTAGGGAAAATGTGCCCATCCCCTTACCCTTCACTTCATATTGGAAAATTCTGGATCCGCCCCTGCATAAAATTATCATTTATTAAAAAAAAAAGGAGTAGTATCAGTTGATGCTTTAGAAATAAGAATAACCGAAGGGGTTGCTATAAGTAGTAATAGTACAAGTGGTAATAGAAGTAGAAGAATAAGCATGAGCATTTGTGGTAGAAGCAGAAGAAAATGTAGGGATAGAATATAGTAGTGTTGGCAGTAGAAGAAGTAATAGTAGCAGAAGATGCAGTAGGAATAACAGTAGAAGTAGTAGCCTAAAAGTAAAGAAGAAGTAACAAAAGTGGTGATAAAGTCAGTATGCCCACTATTAGTTACCACTGTTGTTGTAATCGAAGTAAATATAATATTAGGATCAGTGATGTGGAAACAGTGTTATCTACAGTAGATATGTAGTTAGTAGTAGGAGTAGTATGAGAGTACGTTAAGGAAGTAGTGGTAGAAATAGTATAAGTAAAAGTAGTTGCGGCTCAGTGGATAAGTCACCGGACTTTGAACCAGAATGTCCGGGGTTCAAATCCCACAGCAGCACTCGCGTCCTTTAACAAGGCGTTTATCTACATTTGCCACTTTCCACCCAGATGTAGTAAATGGTTACCCGGTAGGCATGGTAGGAAGGAATTCCCTGAATGCTCATGCGTCCGATCTTGGTAGCCGTGCTAGAGCTGGGGTAATAGTATGCAGCGCCTAAACATTTGTTTTTAGCGCTATATAAATGCTTCATTTTATTATGATTTGAAGTAGTAGTAGTAGTAGTAGTAGTAGTAGTAGTAGTAGTAGTAGTAGTAGTAGTAGTAGTAGTAGTAGTAGTAGTATAGGAAGAGTAGTGATAGAAGTAGACATAGAATTAGTAGTGATTGTTGGAGAAGTAGGATTTTTCGGACTAATGGGGACATTAGAACGTGATTCCAGTAGTATTAGTAGTAGAAGTAGCAACAGTGGTAGCAGTAGTGGTGGTAATATTAATAATAGTATTAGCAGTAGTAGAAGAAGTAGAAGATGATATCTTAGTTGTAATAGAAGAAAATGTAACAATAGGAGTAGTACTTGCATAGAAGCATTGATCTATAGTGAATATGGAATTTCCTATTTTCGAAAATAAAGTAGTTGTAGTGATTGTTAGAGAAGTAGAAGTATCCGCTGAGTAATGATTAAAATGAAAGGTGTTTCTGAATTGTAGCAGCCGTTTTAGTAGAAGTAGTAGTAGTAGTATTATTATTAGTAGTAGTAGTAGGAGGAGGAGGAGAAGTAGCAGCAGCAGCAGCAGCAGTAGTAGTAGTAGTAGTAGTAGTAGTAGTAGTAGTAGTAGTAGTAGTAGTAGTAGTAGTAGAAGTAGTAGTAGTAGTAGTAGTTGTTGTTATTGTTGTTGCAGTCTATTATGATTATGATCTATAATAGATCTAAAACTCTAAGGAATTAAAAATACCCTAAGCTTTCGTACTCTACGCCGATATTGATCAAGTCATTTTTTCCGATGTATGATGACGTGTAAATGGTAAGCTTTTCTAAGGTACTATGTAATTTTGTATATTATGGGTACCACATGGCAATTAGTGTAGTAGCAGCAGATCCACGACCTTTCAAAGGGGGTGCTTTATGTCCCCAAACTCTGAGAAGTAAAAGCAAACACCAAATAAAAGGTCAATACCCAAAATGAAGAATTCTTGGTCTTCCGAAAAATCTGACAAGCAAAAAATAAAAAAAGATTGTAATCGTTCCAAAATGAATGTATCTTTTTTCTTGCATTCGAATTTTCGAGGGTGTGCCCCGCACCCCCCCCCCCCTCCCTTCCTGGATCAGCTCCTGTGGTGGTATGGAAATATTTTCTTTACATTTGGTTGAGGTGGTGGTGCTCATTCTTTTGTATCTGATTGCTAAAAAAGCAGGAACGCCTTTTGATACAATTCTGCGATTATCTCTTAACATCTTCTTTAGTCAGGCGTGCCAATGACGTAGTTTCATAAATATTAGAATGAGCAGCCCTTTGTCACCCCTCACCCCTTTCCCGTCAATAAAAGTGACCCGTTTGCATTTATCAGTACTGCAATGTCCTCTGGCTGTTGAGGGAAAAGGGAAAAGCACTGTAGTCATTCAATCTATCATCCGATGCTTAAAAGTGGGCGTTTAAAAACAATTATTAATGAGAACTTTACGACTACTTCGTATAAGTCTACTAGAGATGAAAAAAAAGTTCACGGCCTTTCTGCGAACATTTGGAAAACTATCTCACACTGATAAAAGAAGACAGATTGTATAATGTATCTAAACACTGCTCTTCGCTGATACGTCTTGGATACACCGAAAAGGGAAAAAAACTTTTTCGAATCCACTGGTTGAAGGTCTCATATACCGTGTATACTGCACAGAGATAAGCATCAGTGGAATTGCGCACAGACATTGGTTCAATATTTTCTCACTGATATTTCTAATATCCTGTATTAAAGATCACTTTTGCAGATCAATCCTCTTCATGAGACTATTTTAGTCAGATTCTTCCTAAAATATCTTGTGTAAAATATCTTCCTAAAATACCTTGTAGGCGTGTAGCTCATTTATTTCTTTTTAAGCATGTGAAGTGACCCTTCCTAAGGCTGCGAAGAGGTAGATAGCAGAGTGACTCAACGAGACGGGCTGTCAGGATTGCCTTTCCTAAAATATTTTGACAGGCAATTCAGACATCACTTCCCTTTACAAGGATAACCATTTCCTAATTACATCGAGGGGGAATTATAATCCGGTCACTACATTCAGTATCTAATACCCCTGGGATATACAAACAAATCGTCACTACATGTATGCCCACCCTAAATCCTTAATCAGGAAATAACTTAACTATTCGAATTACTTAAATGATGGCCGAATATTGGTCAGCTCTTTTAGCGATAATAGGCCAAACATCTCGGATGACAGGCCCTCCGAGATAGCAAAATATTTGCCCAGCGCCACTGCGCGTTGACGCTATGTTCATGGTGTAAGCGGACACAGGCCAACTAAATAAAAAATGTAGCTTTGGGGGACGTTTTACGAAAGACGATAATTTTTTAAAGGTGAAATTGTATTCGTTAATGTTGTTATCGCTTGAATGTTCCATACTTGTGGAACTTGTGATGTGGAGCGTTGGGGCCCAGTGGATTAGTCTTTTGACTTTAAAACAGAGGGTCGTGGGTTCGAATCCCAGCCATGGCGTAATTTCCTTCAGCAAGAAATTTATCCGTATTGTGCTGCACTCAACCCAGGTGAGGTGAATGGGTACCCGGCAGGATTAATTCCTTGAATGCATGAGCGCTGAAAGGCAGCTCGAGCTAAAGCCAGGGTAATAACAATAATAACAACGCTCCTTGGAATAGAATATTTCTAGATAGATGGCTCTATATAAATGCCTATTTTTATTATTATCATTATTATCAGTATTATTATTATTATTATTATTATCATTATTATTATTATTCTAGTCGTGGATTTATGCAGGTTATTTTAGAGGACATTTTGAAGTGTTAGACTTTCATATTGAGATGATTAACCTTACGGGAAAGTGATGTGAAATGGACGACTGAATAAAATATGTTTAATATGGAATCCTGCGCTTCATTCGATAATATTGCTGAATGACATCCCAGTACATCATACCACTCAATCCACTTGTAGTAGAGATCATAGTGGACTTCGGTGCCATGGTATCCTGATGGGGAGGGGGCGGGGGTTGGGCTTGACGAGTGAAGGGGTGAAGATATTGTTTTCTCAAATAAATAATGGGGTTGCAATAGAATCAAACAGCCCAAACTCTTGTTTTATGTTCTTTTTCTTTCTTTTACCTTCCCTTAATGCCAGCTTTTCTTCTTTTTTTTGGTTGAATATTTGAAAAATCGGAGGGGATGGTCACCCATATGCCCCTCCCCCGTGGCGGCGAATTTGGATGTAGATGAAGTTATATAATGGGCAGCTGACCCAAATACAAATCCTCTCTCTCTCCACCCCCCCTCTCTCTCTCTCTTTCTCTCTTTCTTTCTCTCCATTTATCTATTTTTGTCTCATGCAAATCGAACCAAAGAATCGGTTGATATTGGAGTCGCACGATATCCCGGTATGACCCGGACATCTAGCCTATCAATCAATACGAATGCTTTTTTAGTAATACCAATGGTTCATTAAATCTTCAGTAATAGAAAGCTAATTGGGAGTATTAGGGGGTAATAGGAATAATACCCTGGGGGAAACTACCATCGGAACGCCCGGGCCATTTTGCGATAATGGATCAAATGGGCAAATTATATTGACCACGTGTAACACTTAACGAAATTAGACGATAATACGTGTTTAGAACTTAATAATTGTGACGTAAGTTTTGTCAGATAACATAGATAACGACACTTAATCTGTTCTGTCGATTAAAAAAAATGCTGGAGTGACAAATTCAAGGCATAAGTGATAGCAACAGGGGGAAGGGGTAATTATATATATATATATATATTTATTTATTTATTTATTTATTTATGCAGGAAGAGGGGCGTTTATCTAAAGCCTATTCAAGATTCGATATTGCTTTTAACTGTTCGTTAACATTCCACAAACCAATTATCCACCGTAAATCTCTTCTTATTATTCCTCTTAAATGGAAGTTTATTATTCTTACGACATCGCCTTTGTTAACATTTCATTTAAATGGTCTACTTCATATAGGTGAATGGCCCAAGACATTTATTAATACTAAAAGCTGTTATTGTGGCAATACTCCGTGACTACTTGATGACGTCAACGATGATCTTGATCGGAAATTCAAGAAGATTTTCTCCGTATCGGAAACAAAACATTGAAACAGTGCTGTTATCTATTCCAATCCTGTAGTGGAAAATGATGGCCCTTTTCAACGGATTATAATACGATTTATAAGCACGAAATCACTGCTTTGAATGGCATTTTTACGGTAATCGTCGATCTATACTTCAAGAAAATGACATCGCTATATTTCCTGAATAGTGTTGCTTGCTTATCGCCCAATCAAATTGTCTCCGCTTAAAAGCATCAACCGGCCCTTACAAAACGAACAACAATGCATTTATATCTATTCTTTCAGGAAATGTAGGTAGTTTATTTTATGGACGCAAAACCACAGTTGAGTGGCAGCATGAATGAGCAAAGCACCTCTCAGAGCAATTGGTTTGTTGAAAGGGATATTGAGTTTGTCAAGGCACATAATTCTCTTCACTTGTATTATGCAGTTCAGAAATGTATACAATACAACTTAGAGCGATTTTCTTGCATTATGAATGTACTTTAACTTTTATTGTATTCGTTTCCATGTAAATCTTGGACACATTTTTACACAGCACATCAATACAAAATAGGATTTTTTTAGATTTTTTTGCAAACGCAAATTTAAAGCTTAATTATAAAAAAGACCTATGATTCGCCGGGGCTCTTGGTCAAAACATGATTATATAGGGTATGTTTGTAATATTTTTTAGGCCGAAAACTGTAGAGGCAAACACTCAATGATAATATTGTAAAAATCATTTTCCTATCTTTTCTTGACGTTTTATAGAATGAAGATATGATGATCGTGACATAGGACTATACATATCGGATAATTTGTCACGTACACGACACAATTTTAGACCACCTAATGAGATTGAAATATTCCAAATTGATAACTATTGACGTATACCTAGAAAACACGTCATCTTGACTACACATTCATATATTTTCATATTATATGTGAAGCTCCAAAGCATAATACTTGGGCGATGCAGGGTAATGTAGGGTGATGACAACAAAACCTTGAAAATTATACTCCCCCTTAACCCTTACCCGTCACCCCCCCCCCCCCCCCCCCCTCTCTATCCCTCTCTTTCTGTCTCTATCTTAATATCTCTCCCTCCAAAGTTTTGTTCTCATATTTCCAATTGCACGTCCCTTTCTTTCTTACGGCACATTAAATATTTCTATCAGTACGGCAGTGTACTGACGTCATTCAGTGTCCAAGGTTAATAATAATAATAATAATAATATGTTCATTTATATAGCGCTCTTACAATATATCATCGTTTCACAGCGCTTTACACAATAGAAAATTATAATAACTAATACATGTTAATATTATTGATTAAAAAGCAGAGTCTTGAGATGTTTTTTAAATACTTCCAAAGAAGGAGAAAGTCGCATATATAAATATATATATATCTTGGAAGGTCATTCCAGAGTCTTGGAATAATTTGCTACTTTTGACGTTATCATACATAACATAATCGTTCCAGTTTGCCGACTTTGCCTGAATGATATATTCTCTTACGATTATTAATAATAATGAAGATAATACTAGTACTAATAACGCTGAAAATTAACAGTTGTTGTATAGCGCATATCACATTATGGTTGTAACGTCCCTATGTACTTCCAAAGGACTTGGAAATTATTACCTTGGCTTCGGCTTGGCGGTCGTAATTACTTACAGCGCACAAGCGTTTCAATGAATTAATTGCTACTATATGTATCCATTTTCCTCACCTGGGTCGAGTGCAGCACAATGTGGATGAATTTATTGCTGAAGAAAACTACGCCATGGGTGGTATTTGAATCCCGACCCTTTGTTTCAAAGTCCGAAGACTAATCCACCGGGCCGCAACGCTCCTCAGCGCTACTATTGATAACTGTTGTAATTAATTGGATATCTGGCAAGGTCATTATTTAAGTCAGGTCTGGACCACTTATTATAGGCTATTATATTGGGAGGAAATACAGTGGTACGAATATTTGAAACAATATCACCCATAACGTTCCACACCATCGAATTATTTATCCAAGGCTATTTTGAAAACCAAAATAGCCTTGAAAATGATAATAAGATAAATTTCACAACCTCAATTTTTCCTAAACAATGTTTAAAATAGGTTTTATGATAGGTGATCTATTTTACAATTCATTCTTACAGTATATCAGCTATCCTATAAGGATCCATTGTCCCCTCTGAAACAGCTAAATTTGAGATTAGTTTAAGAAATATTATTTCCCTTTCTCAGGTTTCCAATGGCCCTTCTAGAACATATTAGATAGCAGCTTGGAAGCGGGACCAGGGGCAGTGTGTCCACAGATCCATAACAAATTTCCCGAAACTGAATCCCAGATTTCCCGAAATTCATAGACATTTTTCAAGTTTGATTTTTAACAAAAATAAGGCAATAATACAACGAGCCTAAATTTAGTCCAAGTGACCAAAATCAGGGAATTTAGCATTTTTGGTTCACGTCTTCTTTACAAATAGGGAAAAAAATATGAAATGCAAGCGCGGAAAATTTTGAGCTACGTATCTAGGTTCTTTAAAATAATATAGCATGAACATTAAAATTTGCAACGTTTAATATGTTAATTGTAATTTTCGGATTACCCGGAATTATCTGGAATTTTTTCATTACCTGAAAATTACCTGAAAATTATCCGGATTACCCGAAACTCGGGTAATTTCCTTTACAGTGGAAACACTGACGAGGGGAGAGAGGGTGGCGGATTCTCAAATCTGAGCACGCTCACTCCGATGGAAATGAAGGAGCGGGGCATGCGCAGAACGATCTAAATAATCAACGCACAAAGTAAACGTGTTGATGCGATGTCAACAATGACCTTCATTAGTGTCACTTAAAAGATAATAGCCACGAGGAAAAGGACAAAAGCCTTTCTATAAATTCATTTCAAACGAGACTATTCAGACAAAAAAAATCAATATTTACCTATTTACAAAAACATCGAAATCGCCAGCCTACGTCAAAAGTATACTATACAAAGGAAAGGTAGGCTGTCAGTCACAAAACTAATTTATTTTCACCGCCTCGTTATCCTCTTACCGCATCACTCTTTAAAATTGCATGTTCCTTGTGTGTATATACTTACATTATGTTGCTTGTTTTTCCTAAATTGCCACTTCATGTTTCTCGAAGGCAAGCGCCTCGGGGATTAATAGTAAGTTAATTATTCTACAAGTGAACGTCAAACATAATGGATGATAATACATGTGGGTCGCTGTGGGCGGGCTTCAGGGCAGTTCAGAAGTTTTTGATGAGCACCCACATGATTGATGTAGCAGTAGTCATGGATATGAGCTTTCAAAAAAAAAGGTTAAGCAAATCCCTGTAAAAAAATGAATACCAAGCACAAGAAAGTGGAGAATTAATTAATAAAATCAGTGTAAACCATTATAAACTCTTATTTGCATGAGATGATACTACACTTTGCCACTGAAAAGATCTTTTATTCAAATATCGTATTCTTATTTTGAAATTCATAATAATAATGATAATGATGATGATAAGAATAATGGTATATTTACCCAAGGTAACCACTTCAGTTCCGAAAACTGATCTCCCAGCGGGCCCTGCTATTTTATCAACCCGGCTTTAGCTCGGCTACCTTGGCTAAGAATCGAACCCACGTCCCTCAGATTGGAAGGCCAGAGCCATAACCACCAGACCAATCAAATTCAGAACGGAGACCAATAGAAATCAGTTCCGATGGGCTAATCTTTCTGAGATACCATGCATATGGAAGGTTAATTTCTGAATACAATAGTAACGAAGCCATATTCATCTGTACTTGGAATGTCATTCCTCCCTTAACTTACAAAGACGTTCGTAACATCGCTTGATTTTCATGATTTTATCCTTGTCTGATCCCTTTCTCTTTCTCTCCCTTTCTTTAATTATCAAGTTATCTGTCTCCGGCTCTTCCTCTCTCTAATGCTTTCTATCCACCCCCAACCCCAACCCCCCCCCCCCCTCTGTCCGATTTTCTACTTTTCTCCGGCTAATTCATCTCTTTTCTATATATTTCTTTCCCCGTGCACGCGATCACACACACACACACGCACACACCTCGCACACCCACACACACACTTCTCTTTTTCTCTCGCTCTGCATGTTATCCTTTTTTCTTTCACCGACTGCCTCTCTATTATCCCTACCCCTTCTTTCTCTATTTCTCTCCCTCTATTTATTTTCTTTTCTCGACCAACGCTCCTCTTCTACCCCGTCGATACTAATTCGATATAGCGGTCAAACACACAACATCATCAGTGCGATTTAATTCAATTATCGGCCATAGAGAACTCCTTGTCTTGTAGCATCGGGACCTTTTTTTCTCTCTCCCTCTTTCAGTCGTTTTGTCACTTCGCTATAACAAGAAAGGAGACATAGAATTTCATATAATCAATACAAACACCTGATGGCAAAGAACCTTAGATCGAGTTGCCCCTATCCGACCTAACTATCCAACAATACACTTTTCTTCAAGTGCCCTCATATTTAGGGTTTATTTCTAATTGTCTAATGGCAATTCGTCAAATTGCCAACTCGTCTATTTTGGTCTACCATCAGTTCGTCCACTCACCACATGATCAACTTTCATTTAGTCTAACGCCATTCCGTCTAATAACCAGTTGGTCAAATGGCCAGTTAGTCCATATTACCATTTTGTCTAATTGGACTTAGTCTTAAATTGAGCATAGTGAATGAAAATGAAATGGATATTAGACCAACTGGTTATGAGACGAAATGGTGATTAGACGAAGTGATGATTGGGCTAAATGGTTGTTAGACGAAATTTTGATGGACGGAATGGCATTAGACTAAATGAAAGTAGACCATGTGGTGAGTGGACATGTTGGCAGTAGACGAATTGGTAATTTACCATGTTTAGAGGGGGTAGACCGGGAGATATGATTATTTTCATTTCAATCTTGAAATTGAATTGAAGGAACCCAACGCACATGTAGTAAATTTCATTGATAAATCCAAACCGCCGCCCATTCTAATTTGTTTATGTTCTAATCTTTACGAACTAGTATGAACGAAGTGGAAATATATCGAGTTCAATAGAGCTAGATAAATTCCCTGTCACCCGTTTTGTTACGTGCTCAATGTGATCTATTTAAAGCGTTTAAAACCGATTAACCTTTCTATGAAATCTTTCTTGCTACGGAAATTGACCCATCAGTGTTAATACTGTAAGGCGAAATCCCTAACATCTATCGATGGCACCTAAATCGTTAGCATCAAAGGATCCTTTGGTACTGATCCTTGAGTGGGAGAATGCGTTATGTATATCCAAGATTATTTGGAACGAATTTCCATCCAGTTCTTTTCGGCAAGGGGTAGGTTTATTATGAAGTATTAAATCGTGGTTAGGCGGGAAAAAAACACGAATACACAAATGAACATTAATATTGCACTCTGCGTCTCCAGAGGGGGTGTTATCGCATATTTTGATGACGTTTTGTTGAGATTTCGCTTGCAAAATTTATACAGATTTCTTGGAGAAAGGTTACTTTACCTTTGTTTCGTTTTTATTCAAGGAGGGCAGCCAAAGATTGTTAGGCACTTTTTACAACCATTTTTTCGGTTCTTAGACTTGTTGTCGTTTTTTCAGTTTTGTTTTTATTTTTGTTCTTTACTTTTGTCAGAAAAAATGCGCAGACAAGACATTTTGCTGAAATTCGGGATTCTTTTCCCTCACGCATGGCACACGAAACGTTGATTTTTGTTGATGAACTTTTTTGTTGTTGTTTAGGCGGTTTATCTGAATCATGATGATTTGATATGAAAATACACACACACACTATATATGTATATATATATATATATATATATATATATATATATATAAGAGAAACAAGGTTAAATCTTTCATGCTTTAATCCAACAAAATTTATTGAAGTCCACAAATTTTCGACGAGTACATACCGTCTTTATCAAGTGTATGTACTCGTCGAAATTTGTGGACTTCAATAAATTTTGTTGGATTAAAGCATGAACATTTCAACCTTGTTTCTCTTATATATATCATGTATGTGGGGAAAGTTGGGGCAATATTTCGCTTTAAGGGTTAAACGTGAACCTTCTTAGAAATTTAAGACCTGAAGGTGGTACAGTAATTTATTTTGATAAAATAATTGAAAACCTAAAAGTTTGGGAATATTCTACATGATCGTTCGCTCTTTGTCGGAAAAAATTGTAATTCTGTTACAGCATCTTATTGATGGGTTAAGTTTCCGATGCTCTTCTCTCTTTTCAACACATCATATCTATCAATCTTTTTAAAGCATTTTAGGCAACCACAGGGGCGGATCCAGGATTTGCCAAAGGGGGGAGGGGGCAAACTTTTCGGAAGAAAATTTTGACAAGCCCAAAAAAAAAGGTTTCGACAACAAATTAAGGGTATTTCGTACCCGAAAAAATTTGACAAGCAAAAAAAAAGGAAAAAAAGGTCTTCAATTTCAAAAGGGGGGCACATCTCGGTTTTAATGGCATTTTTACATTACAAATTTTAATTTTTCTTCTCAAAAGGGGGGAGGTGCCCCCTGTGCCCCCCCCCCCCCCCCTGTGGACCCGCGCCTGGGCAACCGCTAACTTTGTGGCTGACAGTGCCTCAAATATTTCTAATTCATTATTACAAATAAATCATGCAATCCTTATTTGATACCATAATGTCCTGCATGCCCTTTTCTGGTAATTAGGCCCTTCTCACTTATGGGAGAAGCAAAAGCTTTGTAATCTCTCCTAAGCTTCTCTCAGCTTTTACTGACGTAATAACCGGTCATTATGAATTTCTCTTACTTCTTCTCACCTTCCCTAAATAAATAGATTGGGTATCGATGGTTTGATCATTGAGGTCAATGGTTTGATATGCGACTTTTTCTTGGTTTCCACTTTTTTCATCGCCTCGAAGCAATGATAAGTGACTCGTTGCAGCTATTACTGGGATGACTTAAGTCGGGCCATTTTTTCTTTTACTTCGTGAGACTTCTGATGGCCGTTCACTTCATTGAATTTCCCCTGTTTTAGGATAGGCCTATGACATCTTGAAATCAACCATATTTTTCCACCTCTCGACCACCGCTACCCCCCACCCCTCTCTCTCTCTCTCTCTCACCCCCTACCCCTCCTTCTCCCATCCATCTCTATCTCTCCCCCTCCCTCTCCCTGTCTGTCTCTCCCCTCGTTCCTCCTCTATCCCTCCATCCCCCTTTCACGCACTCTCCCCCCCCCCCCTCTCTCTATCTTTTTATTCCTCCCTCCCTTAAGATTCTCCCCAGTTTGGTTAATGTATTAAGATATTTCTTTATTCGTCTTAGAACTTCATATATAAGGAAGTATTAAATGTACCAAATTTCCATGTTGATGTAAGTATTTAGAATCACAGTAATTTGCGTATGAAGCGAAACAGGTGATCAGACATTGCGGAATGTTCCCTCAATATGCCTTCCATGTCGACCAAGATCAGTTAGTGCAACATCTGGCAGCAACCAGTTTTGTCGCTGCCATGATTGCGATTGCGTCTCCGATTTCCGGTTACCTTCTTTATACGATACAAATGGAAAAAGATAATATACCCCGTCGAAATATCATAACAACATCATGATTAATTATTTCACGGGGTCCTGCCTGCCTGCTTTCCCCCTCATCATATGCTCGTTTGGAGCGACCAGTAGCCCGTGAAGCGAAAAGGACTATAGAATTGAAAATAGAAACACAACGAAAAGAGGATGTAATGAAGATACCAGACTTTAAACCGGAAGTCCCCCCAAAAAATAGAAATAAAAGTTGTAACATACATAGCAGCACTTCCCCCTTTTCAGCTTTTGTTCCGATAGTTAGGTACGGTGGTAAAATTTTGACACGACCCTAAAACAAAAAATACAAAGTAAAAAGATGGGAAGAAAAAAAAGTATTTGTTTAAATAAAATTTTACCCAAAATATTTTGATCATTCCGCCATAAAAAAGGTATCATTTCGACTGAAATAACAGCGTTATGCCAACGGAAATTGACAGAATCAATGGAAAAATTTTAAGATGTGAACCCAACCACGCATGTTTCTACTTTGTTATTTTAGAACGTGAAATGGATCACTGTAAATGGCGACAATCGAATTTGCAAGAAAACAGACATTAATGACAGAAAATAAAACACGTCGTTCACCACATATCTTTTAATTCATATTACATTCGATCTGTTTAGTTTAATTCTTCTAGGTTCGAACCCAAGACGACCCTCTGATGAAGAGGCGAGAGTCACAGCCTCATGGAACTCCATGAAAAGCGCCACCAAATTGAACATCCAACAAAAGATCAATGATCTTGAAAATTGCAACTACACCTTTTTAATGATATCCCCGATATGAAATAATATTCATTGGCAAAGAATCATAATTCTGTCCGTTGATAACGAACTCACCGTGGGCAGACTGAATCGTCTATTTGGGCAATTACCAAAGTTTCATGTTTCGTTAGAAAATTAAGCATACATGTTCCTGTGGATTATCAAACCAAGTTACGAGCTATGGAAATCAGAGCAAAAAAATAATTGTAATCATTTATTTCATTTCAGATTATTTCTACTAGAGATAGCAAACTGTTTTATCATGCCATATCGACTTGACATGATTAACATGATGAAAATTTCATCTACCAAACTCGACCTATATAAAAAGGTACAACTTGAATTGAATACATTTATTCTTCTTTCACATCGGGTTTACAAAGTGTAAATGCATATACACATAGACAGCATGAAATATATGAGGCGCCGAATGTACCAATATTATATAGAACAATTATTTGTTATATAATCATTATTTATTAAATAATAACTATTATTTATATATAATTTACATTTTATTTGTAAATAACTACTATTATATAAAATATCATTTCTAATTATTTATATATAATTCCAAGTAATACTTCATTATTTGTAAATAATAATAGTTCGACATTCCATTATTTATAAATAATGATTATTTGTTTTTCATTATTTATAAATAATGATTATTTGTTTTTCATTATTTATAAATAATGATAATTTGTTTTTCATTATTTATAAATAATGATTATTTGTTTTTCATTATTAATATATAATGATTATTTGTTTTTCATTATTTACAAATAATGATTATTTGTTTTTCATTATTTATAAATAATGATTATTTGTTTTTCATTATTTATAAATAATGATTATTTGTTTTTCATTATTTATAAATAATGATTATTTGTTTTTCATTATTTATAAATAATGATTATTTGTTTTTCATTATTTACAAATAATGATTATTTGTTTTACATTATTTATAAATAATGATTATTTGTTTTTCATTATTTATAAATAATTTGTTGAGTTTTCCATTATTTATAAATAATGATTATTTGTTAAATAATGAAAACGTCTACTTCATTATTTATAAATAATTTTTTCGAGTGCACCATTATTCTCATTATTTATAAATAATCATTATTTAATGTTCGAGTTTTCCATTATTTATAAATAAAGATTATTTGTTAAATAATGAAATATCTACTTCATTATTTATAAATAATAATTTTGTTTCAATATCCCATTATTTATAAATAATCATTATTTATAAACAATTTTTACAGTTTGCCATTATATACAAATAATCATTATTTATATACAAATAACCATTATTTATTAAATAATGCCATTATTTATTAAATAATGCCATTATTTATTAAATAATGGAAAACTCGCTATAACATGCAAATGTGGGACCGCCCATGATATGAATATTCATGATGCGATTTCCTTTTTCGTGATTTTTCTTCACAAATTTTTGTCCATTTCCTCTTCATAATGACATTTCTTGAAGCAATTTTTTAGGGATATGGTCTGATTGTAATATTCTTCATTTTCTATATAACTTCGTCTTCGTAGAAATATCAAAAAGTGTAATTTTATACGATTTTTCCTACAGTTCACAATCCCCATAGGCGCGCGTGTACGGTAGGGACAACCGGTGAATCGACGGAGTGCTCTTCATCGAAATACTACGTTGGTTGGTCCCCGGAAGTGGCGGGCGGAATTTAGCCCGAATCCTCGATGGAAGTCGATCAAGTGCATATGAGCTGAGAGAGTGAAATATCAGTGTACTTGTACAGGCCCTTCTACTTTTTATAAATATTTCTTGTTGCTTTTTTTGTTAAGTTAATTTTTCCTGGTGTAGAGATAAGTTTCAGTTCTAATAATGCACTTCAAATACATTTTGGAGTGTCTGTTTGAGGCGTTTGGGGCGATTTCACCCTGGCCCCAAAATGCTCGCAACGACAATACGGGGGCATGATGACCCCTAAATTTTAAAAAACTTATTTTTCTATTGAAAATTATCACAAAATTCACCAAAAGTGTGCACGAAAGCCTTCGTATTTCACTTTTAAAACTCCAAAAAGTGCCCAAATGACAAGCTTGGTCGCTTCGCTGTGTCGCTTTCAACTTGAGAACGTTTACGCGTCTGCTTAATTCCCCCCCCCCCCCCTCCGAAGAAAGAAATTCTGTATACGGCCATGCTCTAAAGAGCCTGGCACATTGATTTATGTATACTTCATTTTCATTATTTTTATCTCATTATCATCATCATGGCCTTACGCAGAATTTTTTCCGGGGGGGGGGGGGTGGGGGGAGCAGGACGCGCGTAAACTTTCTCATAAAAATCTTGAGAAAGCGAAGCGACCAAGCTTGTCATTTGAGCTTGGTCGCGTCGCTGTCTCGCTTTCAAGATTTTTTTGAGAAACTTTACGCGTGTCCTAGCTGCCCCCCCCCCCCCCCCCCGGTAAAAATTCTGTGTAAGGCCATGATGATAATGTGATAAAAATAATGAAAATGAAAAGTACATATAAATCAATGTGCCATATGCTCTTTTGAGCATGGCCGTTCACAGAATTTCTTTCGGGGGGTGGGGGCAGACGCGTGTAAACGTTCTCAAGTTGAAAGCGAGACAGCGAAGCGACAAAGCTTGTCATTTGGGCTTGGTCCCGTGGCTGTCTCGCTTTCAAGATTTTTTGAGAAAGTTTACGCGCGTCATGCTCCGGCCCCGGCCCCCCTGGAAAAAATTCTGCGTAAGGCCATGTTGATAATGAGATAAAAATAATGAAAAAATCTTGAAAGCGAGACAGCGACGCGACCAAGCTCAAATGACAAGCTTGGTCGCTTCGCTTTCTCAAGATTTTTATGAGAAAGTTTACGCGCGTCCTGCTCCCCCCACCCCCCCCCCCGGAAAAAATTATGCGTAAGGCCATGATGATGATAATGAGATAAAAATAATGAAAATGAAGTATACATAAATCAATGTGCCAGGCTCTTTAGAGCATGGCCGTATACAGAATTTCTTTCTTCGGAGGGGGGGGGGGGAAGCAGACGCGTAAACGTTCTCAAGTTGAAAGCGACACAGCGAAGCGACCAAGCTTGTCATTTGGGCACTTTTTGGAGTTTTAAAAGTGAAATACGAAGGCTTTCGTGCACACTTTTGGTGAATTTTGTGATAATTTTCAATAGAAAAATAAGTTTTTTAAAAATTAGGGGTCATCATGCCCCCGTATTGTCGTTGCGAGCATTTTGGGGCCAGGGTGAAATCGCCCCAAACGCCTCAAACAGACACTCCAAAATGTATTTGAAGTGCATTATTAGAACTGAAACTTATCTCT
Source organism: Lytechinus pictus (assembly GCF_037042905.1). Lineage (NCBI taxonomy): Eukaryota > Metazoa > Echinodermata > Echinoidea > Temnopleuroida > Toxopneustidae > Lytechinus > Lytechinus pictus. The sequence continues at coordinate 39,543,293 of NC_087252.1, forward strand.
ACACCAGGAAAAATTAACTTAACAAAAAAAGCAACAAGAAATATTTATAAAAAGTAGAAGGGCCTGTACAAGTACACTGATATTTCACTCTCTCAGCTCATATGCACTTGATCGACTTCCATCGAGGATTCGGGCTAAATTCCGCCCGCCACTTCCGGGGACCAACCAACGTAGTATTTCGATGAAGAGCACTCCGTCGATTCACCGGTTGTCCCTACCGTACACGCGCGCCTATGGGGATTGTGAACTGTAGGAAAAATCGTATAAAATTACACTTTTTGATATTTCTACGAAGACGAAGTTATATATAAAATGAAGAATATTACAATCAGACCATATCCCTAAAAAATTGCTTCAAGAAATGTCATTATGAAGAGGAAATGGACAAAAATTTGTGAAGAAAAATCACGAAAAAGGAAATCGCATCATGAATATTCATATCATGGGCGGTCCCACATTTGCATGTTATAGCGAGTTTTCCATTATTTAATAAATAATGGCATTATTTAATAAATAATGGCATTATTTAATAAATAATGGCATTATTTAATAAATAATGGCATTATTTAATAAATAATGGTTATTTGTATATAAATAATGATTATTTGTATATAATGGCAAACTGTAAAAATTGTTTATAAATAATGATTATTTATAAATAATGGGATATTGAAACAAAATTATTATTTATAAATAATGAAGTAGATATTTCATTATTTAACAAATAATCTTTATTTATAAATAATGGAAAACTCGAACATTAAATAATGATTATTTATAAATAATGAGAATAATGGTGCACTCGAAAAAATTATTTATAAATAATGAAGTAGACGTTTTCATTATTTAACAAATAATCATTATTTATAAATAATGGAAAACTCAACAAATTATTTATAAATAATGAAAAACAAATAATCATTATTTATAAATAATGAAAAACAAATAATCATTATTTGTAAATAATGAAAAACAAATAATCATTATTTATAAATAATGAAAAACAAATAATCATTATTTATAAATAATGAAAAACAAATAATCATTATTTATAAATAATGAAAAACAAATAATCATTATTTATAAATAATGAAAAACAAATAATCATTATTTGTAAATAATGAAAAACAAATAATCATTATTTATAAATAATGAAAAACAAATAATCATTATTTATAAATAATGAAAAACAAATAATCATTATTTATAAATAATGAAAAACAAATAATCATTATTTATAAATAATGAAAAACAAATAATCATTATTTATAAATAATGGAATGTCGAACTATTATTATTTACAAATAATGAAGTATTACTTGGAATTATATATAAATAATTAGAAATGATATTTTATATAATAGTAGTTATTTACAAATAAAATGTAAATTATATATAAATAATAGTTATTATTTAATAAATAATGATTATATAACAAATAATTGTTCTATATAATATTGGTACATTCGGCGCCTCATAGAAATAAACCTACAATACCATTGGGATTACAAATACATAAGCCGTATATTACGTTGTATTTAAAAATATGTAAATTGCAAATATATCAATTAATTCATTAATCAATTATTCAAGCGTTAATTGGTATGAGATTCCATCTCCGGCCCCAACACAGAATATCTCTGTACCAAGGCTGGGATGGAATGAGAATTGTGAGGTAGGTAATTTTAGTGTGAACAAGCATTAGAAAATTGGAGCTTTAACACCATTTCATTGTTTAAAAAAAAAAGTTGCCCCCCCCCCTTTCTCCAGCATATATGATAACTGTTAAACACATGTTGATAATCTTGACATAGCAAGGATTTCTACCTTGCCAAATCGACTTGTAAACAATATGTTGTCATAGCGAGATATGTTACCCTTAGCCATATTATGTAGCTCATCATGACGATATACGATATAATTTGTTATAAATCAACTTAGATATATGTATCACGCCATGGCGAAATGTAACATTTACGCGTCGACTTGGCAAGCAAAAAAATGTCTCGCATTCATGTCAAGTCGATGAAACTTTAAAGTTCTTGTTTTCGTTGCTCCTTTTTTTTTTTTCATGTCTTTCAGATCTGCACACACAAAACATACACGATGAAAGTACAGAGCGGACTTTGCATCTGCGCGTTGGCCATTGTGACCTTATCGATCGTAGCGGAAGCGACCTATGACCTCCAGAGATTACTAGGCCTTGAGGCGGAAGACCAGTATTTTAAACGAGATGGCACCGACCTGGACCAAGAATTCGAAGGAGAGTGGGAGGATCTCCCATTCAAAAGAGGGGTCGGCACCCAAAAGTTCATTGGTAAGTCATGTAGGCCTAGTCACACCAGCGAAACCGACTCGAGACCGGCCAAAGCTTTGACATTATTTCCTATGACTATATGTCCCGTCGGTCCATTTGGAGATTGTTTCGCCGGTGCAACAATGGTATACAGTTTATAAATACAACAACTAATCTGATTGGCCAATATAATTGTTAATTGGTTGTGACGTTTTACGTCGTCTAAAATCAATTTCAATATCGTTTGATAGATACGTACCAAGTAAGCATAACGACTAGAATAAGGAGAAGAAATACTGCGGGAAGTATAATTTTATGTTATGTCGGAGTACCAGCCAAGTTGTGATTTATTCGCTGGTAGGTCTACGTCCGCAACCTCATGCAGTGGGCTCCATTAATGTTTAGCCTCTCATCAAAATAATGCGTAGAGGGCGCTGACTAGTAATTACATATTTCCACCATCTTTGATATTATGCCATGTTGTTGTTTCTTTTTTTTCTTTATGTGTAGCGTGTTTCCACCCTGGCCTACGGACAAAATGTTTTTGCGATAGAACGAAACCAAAATACAGCAAGCACTATTTCTATTACTGTAGAGGTGAGTATGGGTATTGTGTGTAAATGAATGAGAATTGGCGTCAATTCTCACTTTTTTACGGGCTTCATTTTGACAAATAGGGAAAGGTCAGACTGAACTTGCATTACACTGCCGAAGAGAACACAGCGTCACACGGTGTTTTCACAGTGTTCCTACACCGTTTCCATAAGGTTAAGACTATATTGGCGTCGCTTTACAACAAGCCGATAATCTCGTCTGGTGTGGCGTGATAGGTAAAACAATGCGCTATTATTAGCACTGGCGTAAATCCTTGTGTCACACTCACACCTATTGTTCAGGGGGATGATCTATTGTTCCATTCCCCGCTGAACAATAGCTTTGACGCAAAGATTTACGCCAGTGATTATGAGTTCGCTGCAGTCAAGGTCATTGACGCAGTTTTGAATCTCGTTTTGAGCGATTTTTCAAAGTTCTCTTTTTATTAAAAAAAAAGAGAAGAAATTGTGGCAATACTCTGAAAAATTCCAAGTCCAAGAATTGTAGTCTCATTTAAAGCCTCCAGAACAGACTTAGCCCTTCTCGTATGGTTATGAGTCTGCCGAATAAACGTCAATAGAGTCTTGAACCTTCACATGGTGGAATATGTGAAGATGTGACCACATGCTATCCTGAAATTTATCTGTATAAAGATAATTCCACACTGTAGACATTACCACAATAGAAGTAGGCCATATTCACAGTGTATTCATATGGTGGACCATGCGAAGATTTGATCCACACTGTTAAAGGGGTCATCCAGGCGGAAAATAACTACTCTAAATATTAAATATAGTAAATTTCTCAAAGCAAAATGCTAAAAATTTCATCAAAATCTAATTACAAATAGCAAACTGCTGAATTTCAAAGTTTATCAATATTTTGTGAAAACAGTTATATGCACATCGTCGAGAATATTCATTTGGTGGGCTGGTGATGTCACATCCCCACTTTCCTTTTTTGTTATGTTGTTACTTGAAATCATAGTTATTTCATATTTTTATACAATTGTGTATGACATGTCTCCCTTATAATAAAACAAGTTGCAGCAATGGATATCTTATGCAGTTCATCAGTTGCCAATCATTTTTTTGTTTAGTTATTGGAGGACAAAATTTGAATAAACATGATTCCATGTAATATTTTTTTTAAGTGGGATATGACGACATCAGGTTGCTCAATGAATATTCATGAAGATGTACATAGAACTGGTTTAGCGAAATAGGGGCCCCTTGGTAGAGCAGTTTTGTAACTGAAAGGGCTACCCTGCTGAGATAAAACGGAAATAAATAGATAAATAAATAAATAAAAAATAATAAATAAATAAATGAATGCAAACCTTTATTTACGATTGATCCTATTGTCCTAAGCTATATGCATAATGTCCTCTGTAAGCAAAAAAAAAAGCAAACTGAATTTTCAAAATATCGATGAATGCATGACTTTACATCATATCTATTGATTCTGTTTTCGATATTCCCCTGCCATTACACGTAGAAAGTAAGGGATTGTGCCATCATGAAAATTGTTTAGAATTTGTTCTTGTTCTTAGGCTTTACATGGGTATTTTTACCAATCTATCTCTTAATTTCAAACTTGGATTTGATTATTTCTCTAATTCCCTTGATATTTCAATGTATTCCTTTATATCGGGCAAAACAAAATAATGAATGATCGGATAATGTATTTGTGAATTGAATTGAATTGAATTGAATTTATTTGAACGTCACTGGCATTCGCCAACATTTTGTTCAAAACAAGAAGTACAAAATAATACAAAACAAATATATACAATTCAAGGAATATAGGCAGATATTTGTGTAATTCTTGCCTCCCACTTGTTTTAATCTCATCATCATTTTATGATACAGTTATATTCTTGAAATTAAAAGAGTTGATACATGTGCCGTATGATTTAGTATCATCCGATTAATCATGTTAAACTAATCCTCCGGATCGGAAGAAAATTTTCGAACTGAGATATAAGACTTGATAATGTCACGATTGACTTATTTGAATATTGTAGGCAAGTACCGATATTCATCATTTGTTATCATTCAAGAAAAATGTTAAGACTATGGGGAAACTATTCCGTTTAATCATGTTTATCTCCCTTTACTTTGGATTAATCATTGAGAACACGCAAATGTCTTCCTTATCAAATTACGCAGGACAGAAAAGGACAACTGATTTCTTATTCCATGAAATATTACAATGATTTATTTTTGCTTGTAGTACAAAATGATAGTTAACAAAAAGAATAAGAGAAATCCAACGAAAAAACACATCTCTGTACATTAATATTGACAAGTACCAACCGCAGAACATTACGTGTTTGATGAATTGATCGTTAAGCTTAAGAGAAGAAAAGATTATGTTGAATCAATTATAAGAGTGACTTCGTCATTCAATGCTCATCATTCAAAGTAGACTCATTCTTTCTGTCATTATTTAAAAATATATATATAATTCTTATATTTCATCTTAGCCATGCTAACATCTGTTAGGATGTTTTGTAACGTGTCCTTTACAATATTTTTTTTCTTTCATTCCCAACCCTTTCTTATATCCGTTTTTTCCATTGAAACATTAATCAATGACTAGGATATTTATATTATTCTTTGAATATGCGAATATTACGATAAACATGAATATGTTGCTCAAAGATAATCCTCGAGAAGGACAAATCTATAAAGGATGAGCTGTTAATATCTTCATACATCGATGCTCAAACATAAAAGCATGATATATTCTATACTTTTTATATTATGATGTAATATATTTTTACCTTTCATCATCCTCTTTTTCTCTGTATCGCATGCCTTTTTCCTATCTCTTGCATGAGAAGTCGCCAATGACGTAGAGGATCATTTTTTAAAATGGACATACTATCGACGAAAACGGTGATGAGGAATGTAAGAAGAGTGAACATCATATATCAACTGGGATCCAAACGAAACTGCTCAAATTTTACAATGTCACTGCACAAATTCCACTCCGTCATTATAAAACAATATTTTTACACAGGTTAGCTTCAATAATCTTTACTAGGCACATATCAATGTGTATTTCAAACAGCCACTCATATCTATACACACTGGCTTATTCTTAAGTCAGGTTTAACTTAGACCACGGTCTAACTCTGTGCCCAAATTATGGGGAGCCAAAAATAAATTTAAAATTAAAACAAAAATATATTTTTTGTTGTTTTCATAATGAAGAGAAAAATACTTCAAATAGGCCTACGCCATTTATCATTCACAGACAATTTGGATGTGTGCTTTTAGGGATTCGTGCCCCAACTGGCTCTCCATATTTAAACCATAACTTTAAACCAGGGTTTAATAAGAGCTACTCTGTTCAATCTATCCCCCGCTTACCGTGACATCCTCAGAAGGATCTCTGTGTGACTGTGTGATTTTTCGAATCATTTAGAATGTTAGGTTGATAAACTTCCTGTACTTTCTTTGTAATTGAGCCATTCACTTAAACGTGCCCGTGAAAGACGTGTGTCAAAATCATTTTCCTCGTTGTTTCTCTTGCCATTTTGTGGATTCAGAAACCGATCGATGTGATGGCCTAAAGCCTCTCTGTGATTGAACCAATCTCTTAATTATTGACGTGTGCTCAGCAAAGATTATCGAATCTAGCCTGTGAAAATATCGTTCATTTTGACTAAGTGGATTTGTGCAGTGCCCTTGTAAATTTTGATCAGTCTCTTTTAGAACCCACTTCATAAAGCAGGGACTTGCTGATTACCTGTAAAGGCTGAGTGGTATTATGCAAACCTGGCTTTATACGCTCCCATCAAGTTATATATGATTTTTATGTGTGCAATTTATTTTTGGTGTTCTTTGTTCTTTTGTCAGCTTAGATTTCACAATGTTCCAGCCCTAGATCTATGATCATGATAATGATAATAATTAACTGACTTTTAAACAAATTCGTGATTATTATTCGGAACAAGTGCAACTGGATCCAATAAAATAAAGTTTGGCATTTAATCGTATAAGGGCTGATTTCGACAGTTGATTGCATTGAGTATTATGTATGATCTAAAGTAATAATCAATTTTATGGGGAACTGATCAATACTTGTAGATCTACGATCTGATATATGTAAACGCCGTGTTTTTTTTTTTTTTTGTGTGAAATTGTTTTGGCTAAGATCCTTTTCAGTGGAAATGCACAGAGCCGTTATTCACAATTACGTTCACATGGTTTGTGTTGTCTATTTTTGTTTGGATAATGTTGGCAATTCTAGTATGTTATTTATGTACCCATAATTAGCCTCGTCAATTGAGACACATTGGAAATTGGACTTTATTAAAATGTCGTATACCATTTAAAAATAACGAAAAATGTGTCCTCAATATATAAAAATCGCACAGATACAATTTTTTTAGATGGACTGACAGACAGAAGATCGGAAAAGCGCAACACAAATGAAAAAAAGGCATTCTTCAATTGTCATGATTGCACTGTTTTGAAGCAATTGCACATTACTGTTTCATCTTTTTGCCTTTTTCATTTTTTTCTCTTTCATCTCCTTACCTTTCCTAAATATATTTTCTTAGCCATGCAAGTTGGAATTTTAAACAAAAAAAAATGTCATTATTGTGAGGGTTAGAAGGCTGAATTTTAAAAATGATTAAGTTCGATGTCTTGTTTTTTGCATTTTTTGTTTGTTTTTGTAAAGTTGATTACCCTTTTATTCGGTTCCTTTGCATAAGATTTTATTTAAAAAATCTTATTGCCCTATGCTTATAGGTCTTTGTTTCATTACTCCCATTCCTTGTACACTGTCAAAACTCTGGTGTTAATTTAACACCAGCCCATAATCTATGTCCACAACAGAGATGTATTGAAACAACACCAGTTAGGAATCAAACCAATGCTGTTTTGATACTAATTGGTGTTGTATAAACACCTATCTGGTGTTAGACCAAGGGCTGGTGTTGAATTAACATCGGCGTTTTTGCAGTGTAAGTATTTTTATTTGTATGATCACACTAGTAGTATTTATCGTAATAAGCAATCCTCGTACATAGTGTATATCAAATATTATTTTATATTCATATGCAAATATTAGTATAGTAAATGTTATCATTTGTTATTTTGTAAGTTTAAATGATTTTCCTCAAAATATAAGAGGTTGATTTTCAATAATCTGTTTTTCTATTTGTTATTAGAATATGACATATCATGTTAGCGTATGCATTTAAGTGTGTGAAAAAACACACACATACATATATATGTATACATATATATATATGGACAAAGTTGATATTGTTCTGCTCAGAGTCAGTCAAATAGAATAAACTCAAGATGAAATAAAAGATCCGTAACGAAAGAAATTCAAAGAAATATCTTTAAAAATACATTCGTATATATATATAAATTCCAAGAGAGAGATATATATATATATATATACACACACACACCCTCTCACACACACATACTATTGTATTACCATTTATCTAATACTGGTTTTCTTTTATTTACCTCCGAATACAGGTACCAGACGCCATGGCATGCTTCGTCCTGTCTGAGTAAAGTCCTTCATTTCCTCGTCTTTGATTTTCGATCATCGTTTTTGCAGCTTCTTGCTTTGCTACTTAAGATATTCCATGGATTGTGTAAGGCGGATATTTCACCAAACAAAGGGTGTGATTAATTCCGTGAATCATTAACATTTCTATTTCTGAATGGGTCTATGATTATTTGGGAAAGTCTTTTTGGTACTTTGCCATCATAAATTACTTAGCAATCATATTCTTCACGCATTAAACGCTAACATAGTCATGCTATGCACATAAAGAAGTATTGTTATAATAATAATAATAATAATATAGGGTATTTATATTGCGCACATATCCACCTTATTAGGTGCTCAAGGCGCTCCTATATTACCCGGCTAAGCTAGGCGTTCATAGCGCACACAGCTTTTTAAGGAATTACTTCCCACCGGTACCCATTTTCCTCACCTGGGTTGAGTGCAGCACATTGTGGATCAGTTTCTTGCTGAAGGAAATTACGCCATGGCTGGGATTCGAACCCATGACCCTCTGTTTCAAAGTCCGAAGACTAATCCGCTGGGCCACAACGCTCCTATAATACTTATACTATTGTGTTTGACGACATGATGATTATCGTGTCAAATCATGACGACTTCTAAGCTTTGTGAGTCGACATGGTTGTGCAATTATATTTTAGCTCACCGGGTTGGCACCCAAAGCTCGCTCACATGTTGGCATGGTGACCTGAATATAGGCCTATACGTTGCAAAAGCTGCGGTGTTAATTTAACACCAGTCCGGAATCTAGAAATGACCACACCAGAGAAGTGTTGAAGCAACACCGGTTTGAAATTAAATCGATGCTTTTTTAACACTAATTGGTGTTGCATAAACGCGTATCTGGAATTAGTCCAAAACCAAATTGGTGTTGTTTTAACACTTCTCTGGTGTGGTCATACATAGATTCCGGAATAGTGTTAAATTAACACCGCAGTTTTTGCAGTGCACAACCTGATACACCATCATCACTATTTGCCCTCAGTGTTCAACTTTGGAAGATACATTTATATGGCCATGTCGGTTTTCTAAGTAAATAATCATAAGTCGATATGGCAGATTAGATACCTCGAAATCTCTTAAAGCATAATTGCATTTTAAAATTTCCATATTATTGTATTAAAAAAAACGTTATGAATATTATTCTATCATATTTTCCGAGCGCAGTCATTAGACGGCAATCAACCCGCTAACAAATATGATCAATATTCATAAATTAATTTCAGAACAAATTATGAGACCGGATATCGATGTGTCGGCCATGACTGATAGATGGCAGTGTTACTAGGCCTGTAATCAGAACGATGAATTAGACATTCCATTTAATATATAAATTACTACATAGACGGAGTATTATGTCATGTACTATACCAAGTACGTATCTCTTTGCATTTAATGTGAACGCATTGCGATGCAAAGATAAAATCTTATGAGAAAAGAAGTTACCATATGACATGCGAGCTTTTTTTTTTGGTCATTACATGCATAAAGATGTGTAAACAGCAAAAAGATTGATGAAGTCCTAACTTGTGTTTTCACACAAATTCTCAACCGATTAGTTAGTAAAAGGTTTATGTTAAGTTATATATCCCACCTATGCAAAGGAGGATCTAGTCACGTAATCGAACCGGGTTAATAACGATGTATTTGTTAGACAAAATCTGACAATGCGCGTATATTCATGATACTACTTTTTTATTTTGTTTATTTTGAGAAAAAGGGAGAACAGTTCATTTCATAAACAATTAAACAATTTATGGAGTGTTTTATAATGTGTCCACTCAATATACGCGCATTTTTCGATGGGAGATGACCCCAAAGTCATGTCAGTTGAAGTATTTAATCTTTCACAGTACGGGAGATTAGAGCAAAAAAGAGAATGTCTAGTGACTGATTGGTCTACATGTAGGCTCTAAAGGCCTTTCGGTGTCATTCCAAAGGTTCTCCGCCAGATTCACATCTGAGCCATGTAGCTGCTTGGTCCATCAGGGGTATGATTTATCGCCATTCCTCTTCAGATACATCAACTGTTTCAACAATAGTTGTATGGATGAATAAGTAACCATCCCCGAAATGCATGTTTCACACTACTTACATCCCTCATAATAAGGTTCCGTTCATGGTTCGGTAATTAAGACAACACTCAACTCGAGACACAAGAAAACAAACTTTTGCCCTTTGAAGAATGAATTTTATGATGTTGGTATAGCATCGAAAGAAATCTGAGTATCATATATATATTACCCATGCAAAGTGAATAGGAATCTCTGTCAACTGTTTCATTTGATCAATCAAGGTAGTGAGTAATATTATTCATGCATATCAGTTAAAACTGCGATCAGAAAAGTAGGTCCCCTTCATGACAACTGTTCTGTATCTTGTTACGACAAGGAAAGGTTTATTGAATTTTCTTACGAATAATCATGTTAAGACTTGAAATGCAAAAGAATATCTATGGGACAATCTTCTATGTCATTATCATTAGATATCAAGAGTGACAAACTGTTCTTATTCATTGTTGTGTAATTAGAAAGAAAATAAAAAAAATGTAATATTGAGTAAAAAAAATGAAGGTGGTTTTCCGGGTGAGAACAGTTACTCAGCAGGTATCTGGTGTCTCGCTACATAGGCCCTTTGATATTAAAATAGAAAATATAGTGTGAATAAATTAAATGAATTAAGATGGCTATTCAGTCTTATACATATATTATGAGACAATCAATGACAATTCTATTCCTGATCGTTATCTATGTGATTTTGATATAAAGAGATAAGTTGATAAATTGTTATTTTGGGTGTATGCAATAAGACTATACTCTTTTTCTGCTGATTCATATTGTCAAATTTGAATGGTGAGACATCAGCTGAAATAACTCTATTCCTGGTCAAACAATCACTGGGTATGATTAGTCAACTGACATCATTTGTATATATATATATATATATATATATATATACTAAATCTATTCGGGTAATGACCTAAACATAAAAAGTGAAAATAAAAATAATCTAAACTGATCCTCTGTAAAAAGGAAGATATCAAAACAACCATTTATGTCTGTTTTAGCAGGTTTATGAGTTAATTACATTTTCTATTTATAATTCATGGATATCTATTGTAACTGAAAAGCTGATCGTATTAAATTTTCTTTAATACATATTTTTTGTATATACATGCTTACCGTTCTTGTAATTATGTGTTGACGCCCGTTACTGGGTGTTGTGTGTTTGTTATCTGTGTTTATTTTGTTGTTGTTTTTTCTGCTTGTTTAAATTTGAGAAAAGTTGTCAACTCGTACAAGTCATATAATAGTTCACGAAAAAAATAAACTTCATGTAGACATTTAAGTTTTAAAGAAGTTTTTAACAAAAAACTTAAGTATCAACGGTGCACTTAATCTGCAAGAACTCCATCTGTATTCAAATGATTGTAATGGAGACTGAATATCAAGTATTTTACGTGTCATGTGTTTTAGAATAAAAAGTAATAAAATTATCACTTCTCTGGTGATGCCGTTTACTAAAATGTTTTATCTCGTGAAGCACAACGTCGGTGTTGTATATAATGTTTATTGGGTTGGTGAAAGTTTGAGAAGAGTGTGAAAGAGGAATTAACAAGTAGACAAGAAAACTGAAGAGTGGGACTAAGAAAGGCGAGGAGAGTTGTTAAAGGGGAATGAAACCTTTTGAATAAGTAGGCTTGTGTCGAAACAGACAAATCAAAGAAAGAGATCAACGAAAGTTTGAGAAAATTCGGACCAACAATGAGAAAGTTATGAGCATCTGAATATTGCAATCAGTAATGCTATGGAGATCCTCCCATTGGCAATGCGACAATGATGTGTGATGTCACATGTGAACAACTTTCCCTCTGATGGACTATAAAATACCCCCAAAATGTCTCTTTTTGCTTTTTCTTATGGTGATACAAACTCTTTATCCATGATGTATTCTTTAAAAATCCGTATTACATGCCCTACTATAAAAAGAACACATGATCTTCTGATAGATGTGATAAAAGAAGCAATTTAAGTGAAATATATACTAAAGTAATGGAGAGAGTTGTTCACAAGTGACATCACACATCTTTGTCTCATTGCCAAATGCTCATAACCTTCTCATTATTTGTCCGATTTTTCTCAAACTTTCGTTGATCCGTTTCTTAGATTTTTACACAAGCTATCTTGTACTAAAGGTTTCATTCTCCTTTAAAGGATAGTTTACATAAAGGGAAAGAAGGAGAGTTGTACTGAAGTAACGAAAAGGCTTTTAGATTTACGACGTATATTCTGAGACAAGCATATTGAATAGCCAATATTACTAGTTTGCGCATGCGCGAGAAAAGAAGTTCTTCTTGTGCGCAAGCGCAGAAAATATGCTTATGCGGTAATCAGTGTCCCGTAACACAAAGGTGAGCGATTAATCGTACGCTTGGTTTTCACGATTGATTGTACATTGTAGTCAATGGAATCGATCGTAGAAAAATGTTCTAACGATCATTGCTAAGCTTTGTGTTACGGGTCCCTGGTTAGAGAGTGCTCACAATCACGACGTAGCCGCTCGCTACAACGCGCCAATTCCTTTGAAAATGCAAGTCAAATCACAACGCAGAGCTGAGAGGCTTTTGTCGAAAGTTAATGGACCGGGACAGCAGATCATGCGAAGATTTGCACGAACGAACGATTGAAAATATGTCGTTGTCCAGGGTCAAGAGACGACGCTGCCTTCTCAGTCCACCAACTTTGGACAAAAGCCTCTCAGCTATCCATTGTGATTTGACTTACATTTTCAAAGGAATTGGTGCGTTATATATAGAGAGAGCGGCCGCGTAGTGAACGCGAAAACTCTCTATCAAAGAGGTCAAATCTAAAGCTGATTTTCGGAGTGGAAGGTGTGATTGGGAGTTAGAAATTGAGATAGACCCACACACACCTGCACTGGCTATGTCAGGCAAAGCTTTCTAAAACGACCTCATCAACGAAACTACAATATTTCTGAACACAGTAAGAAATTAACGGAATGACAATCCTCATGGTCATAACCTAAAGGGATGGTCCGGGCTTAAAATGTTTATGTCTTAATAAATAGAGTAAAATTCACAGAGGAAAATGCTGAAAATTTCGTCAAAATCGGATAACATTATGATGAAATAAGTTGCGGCAATAAATAACTTATCCACTTGATTGGTTGTCAATCCAATTGTTTTAGTTCTTGGTAGAAAGTTTTTTGATAAACCTTATTTCACATGATAAAATACAAAAGAACAAGTGGGGATATGACATAATCAGCCCACCTAATGAATATTCATAAAGACATGCCTAGAACTGATTCACCGGAATAATGCAAATCTTTTAAATTCAATAACTTCGTTATTTGTTATCCGATTTTGATCAAATTTTCAGCATTTTGCTGTGTGAATTTTACTATATTTATTGAGATAGAAATATCTCCAGCCTGGACCATCCCTTTAACTGATATAGGAGCATACAAAAAGTGAAAAATACAAACAAAAAATATCGAATAAAACATTCAAACTAAATGTACGTTAAGTAATTTTAAATGAATGTAACTGTAAGATAAATATATTTTTTTTATAAATTCCTGCTTGAGTCGCTTGGTGGTTCATGCTTGTGCGTACGCGTGTGTCGAAGTATGTCGAATCATTTTCTTCCCATTTAATTGTGTGACTATATTGGAGAAAGAAAGGGATGCATGATAGGACCTAGCGATATATTATAAGCAATGTTTGGTGAAGACAGCCATTGCCTATAGGGTAAATTGCCAATTCGCCTACTGCCAACTCGTCCACTCAGCACATGGTCTACTTTCATTTAGTCTAATGCTATTCCGTCCATCAACATTTCATCTTACAACCATTTGGTCCAATCATCACTTCGTCTAATCACAATTTTGTCTATGACCATTTCATCTTGACCAGTTTGTCTAATATCCATTTCATTTTAATTCAATTTGCACAATTATTACTTAATCCAATTAGATCATATTGTATATGGACTGAATGGCTATCGGGCCAACTGGTTATTAGACGAATTGGCAATTGGACGAACTGGCATGAGACGAATTGGAAATAAACTGCTGATAGTAGCCCTGGGGCCCGTTTCATAAAGGACTTGCAACTGGTGTAACTTTGCCATTATGGCAACTACCATGGCAACCTTGATTTTGATTGGTTGCTGAGCCCTGTTACCATGGTAGTTGCCATTATGGCAGAGTTACAACAGTTGCAAGTCCTTTATGAAACGGGCCCCAGGTCGGTTTCACAGGAGCTGATGTAGAAAATTCAATTGACTGGAGGGGCCCATTTAGCTTAAATGAGTTGAAACATGGTTGAACAGACTGTTTCGCCAGTAGGCTCATCAGCAACTAACTAGAAAAAAAAAATAAAGGTAATGTTGAATATACCCACGTGCAGTGAGTCAAGAATACAAAATAAGCCTGATATTACAGTATTAAGGGTGGATACAAAAATACAATAAAGGCATTAGGAGACTTAAAGAAAGGAGAAGTTGAAAAGCTTCAGGGGATAAAGGGGCGATTCCATGCTAGAAAAATCCACCATTTTCACCAAACTTTTCAACCTGCTGCCCAAACAAAAATGGAACTTCAATTTGTTTTGTGGTAATATTAAAGTACTACTGGGTAGCCATGTAAAAAAAATGACAACCAACACAAATATGTTTTCCATTGATGAATTAGCCCTGGGTGAAAATGTTGCGTGTCGTACGGGACATTTCTGAGTCCCGTACGACACACAACATTTTCAACTGTATCATGTTTATCATGTTTTTTTGTTGGTTATCAGTTATTCACATCACTACCGTTTTAACTTTAATACTGACAAAAAAGAAAGTTTTATTGCTCTAGTATTCAGCTAAGATACCGTAAATTGTTGTCAAAATGTCCTTTACGATACGTATGGAATCGCCCAAAGGTGAATTGACCGGCGCATTGCATTAAAAATGCATATCTGACTGAAGCCGACCATTGCATACGAGTATAATCTTTCTTAAATATGTAATCCTCTTTGGAATACCCTTTTCCTGAAACCTTTCGGAGTTCGGATGGAAATGGCATTGATTTTTAGTGATTTTGAACTCATCCCTATATCAATGGGTTCAAGACAATTCGTAATACACTCTAAAAACAAATCAGTCAAAAATGACCAGTGAATAGGGTCAGCTGTGTGCAACTGTTATTTTAGTCATATTTTACTATTTTCTAGTCGCATTTTACTAGAACGGAGTTATTTCAGACTAAAATATCTGTCAGAAATGTGATTATCAGTGATTGTCATGTCAGTTGCACCCAGCTGACTACTGGTCTAGTCAATTTGACTGATTTGTTTTACTGAGAGCGGCGATAGCTCAAACTACATGAACCCCTTGCTGCTTCTATGTGCATTGGTTTTCTAAAACTATGCAAACTTTAAAGAAAATGTCGGAGAGAAGCACAGTTTCTGCCTTTTTTAGATTCATTTTTACATTCTCATTAAAGGTTTGGGGGTGAGTCTGGGAGATTTTTGGCACCAGTTTTCCGCCATCATTTGCCATGAATTCGCGTGTGAGACCTACACGACAAATATGCATGTACATGCCATCCGAGCATGTGTAATTCGTTCATTCATGCATTTTCTTTGTGAAAAAAATGGGTTAATTTGAAACAATAACTTGTTAGTCAAATGCAACATGTTTTGTGAAATGGCAGAGAGTTTTCCTTTGGTTCTTTGATTTTTTTTCCTGGAGATTATGATTCAGATAATTTAACTGTGTGGGCTTAATATCTTACTCTTTAACAAAATCAATGTAAGATATTGCTTCCGTTGTCATAAAATCATTTAGACTAATACCATAACCCCTTTCCGTTTCCACTTCAGTCATCCATCAATGGCAGGATAAGTAGTCTCTCATTCCATATTGATTCAGACCCGTTTAAGTGTATTTCTCTTTGTAATCATTATTGTATATTTGTTTTATATGTTTATTGGTATATATGCACATAAAAATTGACCAGCAGTACATGTTGAAAGGGTCAATTTACAAAAATTCATGAAGTACAATTAAAGCAAATGAACAAAAACGAAATTACAGTATTAGTATATCAAAACTTAGATCCAATTTAAAGATGTGTCTCATGAATAGACGATTGAGGAAGAGGGAAATACGCAAAGGGGAAGAGAGAGAGAGAGAATAAAAATAAGAGTAATGGAAAGAAAGAGAGGGAGAGAGGGAAATGACCCCCAAATAGAAAGAGAAAACAGTGAGGTAGAGAGAAAAACAGAAAGTGGTGAAGAATAGGAGAGTGACATAAAAAACATAGAAGACACAATATTGTCAATTATGATTGACGCTACATAAAGACATGAATATCCTATATGAGATACAAAATAAATTATATATATTATTTTTGTTGTAGTGACAATATGGAAAAAACGCGATGTCCTCGGCAGGCAGTGCTTCACTTTTTCTGCACGTATCAAAATCACTTGCAGTTTCTTCAGTTTGTAGATTTGCAAACTGCCTTTCTCCGAAGTAAATGCAAATCATCAATCGCAATAATTCAATTACAACCACAACGATGTATTTGATGAACAACCATGAAGGAATCAAATTCATTTATTTTTTTATTATCATTTGATTCCCTTTTAAACATTAACCCATATATTTACTCATTTGTTTAACTTTAATAAAAATAACAGTATATTTTTAACCTATTCTTATTAAACCTTTAATTGATTTTTCTTAGATGATTATAAAATTGTTCATTACTATCCATTTTTTAATAAATTTAGTAGCTTCTTATTTAATATTTGGGTAACCAACCTATAAGGTCTTGGGTAGTGTAAAGCTTACTACATGATAAGATATTTCAATTTGAAAATATTAAACTTGATCAAGATGTTGTTTTATTTTTTTCTGAAAGAAATCTGATCATACAAAAAATAATTGGTTTGGATAATGATAATAATAATAATAATGATGATGATGATGATGATAATAATAATAACGATATATTTACCCTTTGGTAGCCACTTCAGTTCCGAAAACTGTTCACCTATGTTAGTCGGCTGTGATTTTATTTAAAGTATACATCCAAAGAAAATTCACGAAAGTGATGATTATAGACAAATTATATATGAATGGAAAGGTCTTGTCTTTTTATACACAAATATGTCACTAAAAAGTCTTATTGATGTCGTGGAAATGCAAGAAATGAAATAATTAGAGACCATTCTAAGCCCCCCAGCCGCCCCCAGACCGACAGTTCACGCAGTGAAAACAGTCGAGAATAATGACGTCACACAATAATCGAGCTCATCATCCCTCTGTGCATAATACACTGAATCACCTTACTGATCTCTTCAATATCTTCCGAATTTACCGTTTTCTTCATGTAATGTGACATCCGAATTCTGTTTTCGACAACTTCAGACTATAAGGGAACCAGAACTGTGTTATTTTGCCCGTTTTTTATTGAATTGTGAACTGGAAAGATCGATTTTGTCCACTCGACAGTCTTCGTTGTGTTGCTCTACTAACTATTGAAAAACTCCAAGCTGCACGGTCCCATTCACTTGCTCCCGATGCATGTTGCAGGCTACGCTGTTTGATCCAGTCAAAAGTCAAGGTAAGCATGTTTGGAAACTGTACTTGTTCTGACGATGCATTCAGGTCAGATGACAGATACAGATCTGATATAAGTTTAGAATCATGCATTTTGGCATAACTACTATTAAAATTAAAAAGTTTTTATTTTAGAAATAATGTTTTTGCACAATTCCACCCAAGGGTTCATTACATGCCGCCACGCACAGAAAAATCAAGCCATAGAACTTAGAAGTCGTGTGTTGTGGACCCAAGAAGTGAGATCCCAGACGCCTCCAGGCTAAGCACGCGCGACCCACTAGTTAGAAATCCACTGCCAAACGCGGTTCGTGGTGCGAGGTTAGTATACTTAATACGTGTGAGTGGCACAATTCCAGCAGATTTTTTCTTCAGATTTCTAAAACTGGTCAGGACTCAGGCAGGCGATTAAATTATTTAGGAGCACTGAGTGGTATGGACCATGGCTGAAAATCTGCTGTTTCAGAGGAATGTTTAAGTTTTTATTATACACAGAATTATATCACCATGATGCCGATGTCATGAAGCCAGACAAATTTTCAGCAGTGATTACCCTGATTCCTGGCCAAAATCACTCACACGTATTGCGAGGTTAGTATTAGTATACTACTAGTACGTATTGCGAGGTTAGTATTAGTATACTAACCACGAACCGCGTTTGGCAGTGGATTTCTAACGAGTGGGTCGCGCGTGCTGGGATCTCACTTCTTGGGTCCACGACTTCTATGGCTTGAATTTTCTGTGCGCGGCGGCATGTAATGAACCCTTGGGTGGGCCAAAATTAGAGTCTGGTGTTTCTTTCTGATTAGAGTGCTGCTGCATATATGTATGCGTAATGCCTTCAACAATGAAGATAAATGCAATCTTTGTAATGACACAGAGACTCAGAGAGCACCGTACCTCAAGTGATGTTCGTGTAGTCTCCACTTCACTACTGGAGTACTGCTACAGCCTCCCGGGGGGGCCACTTACATTGACGAGTGGATACCATGCGCGACCAAAAAAACACGTAAAAAGGATGTCTTTTTCACGATAGGGCACGTTACGTACGTAACGTGATAAGGGTGTCAAAATCACAAAAATAATGAAAAAAGGGTATCTATTTCGCTAGGAAAATTACGTGTTTAGGGTCGAATTTGCGGGGATGATAAAACAAAATTAAAATGTTTTATAAAGGATGTCCTTTTTGCCCCAACACTTCGTGTTTAGAGTCCGATTTGCGCGAGGTGTAGAAGGTGGGGTCGTACTTAACCAAATAAATTAAAGACGAAGACCGAAGGACCCGTAATAATAAAACATTCCTGTACTTGTTTAGGGGTTCATTTCAGGAAATATTTGCCAAAAGTATCGTTTTATTTCCAATACTTGTTAAGGGTAGGGTTTTAGACGCCAATACTTGTTAAGGGGTGCATTTTCAGAATATGGAAATTACGTGTTTAGGGTGCTTTTTGAGACCCCATGGTCGCGCATGGTATCCACTCGTGAATGGAAGTGGCCCCCCCGGGTACAGCCTACACTACGCTACACACCTACCCGGGTAGGTGTGGCGTACATGTACGGTAGTGTAGCGGTAGTGAAGTGGAGTGGGGCCTACACAAACATCACTTGAGGTAGAGCACCAGTGTTCTGAGTGGAACTTTTCAGGTGTCTAAACCTACTATCATTTGTTGTTGACCGGGAATTACATGCCACCGCACGTCATCAATCATCACGATAATTAAATTCATACTTTGATTTGATTATTTAAACTATTTCTTTTTTTCTCTCTTCTACACACAGATCTGCACAATTGCTGACTCTGGTGACTTCTGGTCTCTGCTTGCTACCTCAATCTGGGAGATTCCATCATGTCCTTTTACTATGATTTGGATATAGCCATTTTTTTCTTCACTCTTTCCAGGACCTACGGTTTGCCAAGTTGTGGACTGATAATGATACAACAGAAAAAATTTCTTTATCAATCTTGGAAACAATTTTGAGAACAGTTTTGGAGAGAACTAAGAAATTTGACTTGGACAGGAATACAGCTTGTCAAAAATAATAACACACAATTTAAAACGAAAGAACAATTTTAATGTTACTAGGGCATTTTGTGAGAAATGTTATACTGAATCACACGTCCCAAATCAAGGGTAAGTCCTTTTATTAAACATGTAGTTGAATTGCGATTGCAACTCGACCTTATTACGCTTGAATTTGAATTTAAGACTTACGCTTGATTTGCAATTGAACATAAGTTTCTTGCAGTGCCCCATAATTATGTTTTGTTATCAGATATTTAACGTGCTGACTTTTCTCGAAAGGTATAATATATTTGTCCTTTTAAACGGTATTTGAATATGGGTACGCCTTTTATTTGTTTTCCACAATATTTATTGCATGTATGAACAGAAGTGAAATATTTATTGTGAAGCACTGTGAATGTTGTGTGATGGTTCATCATTTTTGTTATAGGACTGAAAGCCTGGTGGATGTGAGGAAGTGGCCTGGATGAAAGAAAAGTGAACATGTGTCCAATTACTGATTTGCATATTCTAAGACAATTTTGTTTCTGGATAAATTTTGCTATGCATTCCCTACATTAAGAGTAAAGGAGAAGTCCACGCAATCAAAAATTCATTTGAATTTAAAGAAAAATAACAAGATATTGCAGGAAATTTCATAAAAACTTTGATTCAAATTTATATAATTACTATTTTAACAGTTCCGTAAATATAACCTATTGTGATCAGATGAAGAGTTTCCTATCGTCAAATCTGCAAAGAATAAAAAACAAAATGCCACAAAAAATAGAAACGAATGTGATGTGAGTGACAACTCTAATTTGCATATCATTGTTTTGTGTATATGACTGTTTTGAGTAAAAACAACAAGGGAAATCACTCTATTCAAATAATTTTTAGTTGATGTGGACTTGACTTTTAACTCTACCCCTCCCATCCCAAATACGAGTAGAAATAATCTAATCAAGAACTTGAAAATCAAAAGCAGCAATTAAGAAGCAAGATTTGATAAATACAGGTCTGAATAGAATTTCACAAGAAAATAAAAAGAGAAAAAAAAGATGGGTAGGGACGGGGAAGGAATAAAAAAAAAATACCCAGAAAAAAAAAATCCGAGTTTCGAACCAGGGTCCTCGCACATGACAAAACAACGGCCATCGCATTTGGCCACAGACCATCGCCCTAACAGGATGTCATTTTTAAGATATATGAAAGAAAGTCCGCTCGCCGCTGTTTCCTAATAATGCTTCGGCAATTCAACTGCAATTTCAGTCATTTCGCGATGGATATTGCCGTGTTTTTTTGTGGTTCCTGACTTTGCTACTTAATGAAATTTCATAATTTTTGTTCAGTCATAAAGAAGAATGTCTATGCTTTATATTGACTATAACATTAATGTGACGCAAGTGTGATTTCTACGTGAAAATATGCTTTGTTTATTCACATATATTTCTTGAAAAAAATAAAAAATTCTAAGCTAAATATCGGTTACCAAAATACGTTAAATGTGCACTTTTTTTCACTGTTCAGTTAATTCAAACTTGTATCTATATAACAAGACCAATCTTAAGAGGAATAAACAATTCTAAGAGCAAAAAACGCTGATTGGAAAGATCGTCTCCAATGGGCTGCTGTCAGCTCAGCTGCTCACTGCTCATTGTGTGACGTCACTCAGCTGGAGCTCGCAAGAGGACCGGTGGAAGGCAGAAATATGGCATGAAAATAAATCATTTTTGAGAGCTGATTTCTGCAATCTCTGATCACTATTTTGAAAAGTGAAGTTATATATCTGATTAGTAATACTTCCCCTTTACAATAATGACCACATAAAGTCATTATAAAATACTTTTGATTCTTTGGATGTATACTTTAAGTCTTTATGTGAGACTATCAATCCATTTCATGCAATAAGTTGCAAAAAGAATTAGGAGGGGGGGTCACACCTGACCGTGTAAGCAAGTGTATGTCATAGTACAAGATGTGTGACCGTTAATTTTCTCTTTTAATCCAATACCCTGTTATCTAGGATTCAAGTCGTAAAATCAAAAATAACATTTTGTTAGCAACACAAAACATACAAATTTAAACTCTAATATATATGACGAAATCATATGTGTTGTTAACAAACTTCAAATCTTGATGATAAGAAATGTGATTACGGAAACGGCTGTCCATAAGCCTACATACGTTGGCATAATGTTGCTAACACGTTTAGGTGTGACATCTACTATGGTCGCTGTCAAATGACTGGAAAAGCCATTAACTGAGGTTTTCCAAAATAGAGGCAGAGATCAAGCCGAGATGACAGAAAAATCTTGGTTGAGGAGATTCATATCATGACGTAAAACGATTTTAGATAATCCTGAAATAAATATTTAGTGCTGAAAATTAGGAAAGTGAATCTCCTTATTTATAATGACGTAAAACGATTTCAGATAATCCTGAAATTGATATATGGTGATGAAATTTTGGAGAGTGAATATTTTTGGTTTCCCTTTCATTACAGACGAGGCAAACAAAAAGCCAAGAAGGATACGTGCTTAATAATGCATACTGATTTACCTCGTTTTTCACCTGAATTAGAACTGTACTGAATTCGAACAAAACGCTTAACTTTTAAGCCAAACCGGCATCTCATCCGTATATTTGCCTCTGATCTTCTTCCAACAAAAAGTAAGGTGAACTTTTTTTCTTTTTTTTTCTCTCGAGCGGTCTCTGCTTTATTGCTAACAAACTCTCGTCTTATAGCGTTAGATATACAATGCGTTCCAAGGAAAATGAAAACAGGGGGCCGTTTCATAAAGCTGTTCGTAAGTTAAAGGGGAAGTTCACCCTGAAAAAAAAGTTTATTGTAAAAATAGCAGAAAAAATAATAAAAAATAATGCCGAAGGTTTGAGAAAAATTCATCAAATAATTAAAAAGTTATTAGAATTTCAATTATTTGATTTGTGACGTCATATGCGAGCAGCATTCCTACATAGCGAATGGTAAAAAATCAATGAAATGTCATTTTCTCACAAAATTGAAAATGGTTTCTACTGTACCTTTTGTATATCAATAGACAAATCATTTCACACCCGATCATGAATAGAAAACAAAATTAAGTCATCAGCAACCACGTAAAATTTGAAATTCATGCATTTTATATTACATAACACATGGGGCAGCTGCTCGTTTATGACGTCACAAATCCAAAACTTTGAACTCTAATAACTTTCTTATTCTTTAACGGATTTTCCTCAAACCTTCACCAATATTTTTTATTATTTTTTCTGCTATTTTTACAATAAACTTTTTGTCAGGGTGAACTTCCCCTTTAAGAGCGACTTTAATAACGACTGGTGAACCTTTCTTACGCGCTTAACCATCGCCAATGAATATACCATTTTCCACAAGAAAGGATCACCAGTCGTTCTTAAAGTCGCTCTTAGCTTACGAACAGCTTTATGAAACACCCACCTGGATTCCTACATCCTTTTTCGTCAAAGGAAAATTAATTATGATATTCCATAATACATTATCACACAATTCAATTATTCCTTTACATTTGCTACCTAATATGTGACGAACACTTCACGCATTAATGAGCAAGATGGGTTTGAAATTTTAATGTCAAAATCATGTTGCGCAGAAAATTGAACAAGATTGGTTCGTGATACGACAACCGTGCTTATTCGACGATTGGCTCATTAGCATTTCTTCTATCGTGTCTGTATTCTTTATACAGTTTCTCTCACTGAACCCTAATATGAGAGCGGAATTAGATTGAGTTCCTGCGCAAATTGTTCCTGATAGACCTTCATATTTATTGTTTGTTATATGCCATGCGTGAATAATTTGGTAAGCTGTTGGTCTAAGATTAAAGATGAGAGTCCATTCTTACCATAAGTATCAAATTCATGGTAATAGTTAATAATTGTGAGATCTATCCCTGTTTCTGTATCTCTATTTCTTATTTTTGTGGGATGCACTGTATACTATGAGTCTAGGCTGAATTGTAAAAAAATTAAATGGAATGAAAGGTTGCCAATATGGATTTTAATCAGTGATTTTGTTGTTTTGATTGCGTTGCCAAGGTAATGTGTGTAATATTTATCCTTTAAGGAATTTCATTTCTTAGTACATTTCTCTCTATCTATTTATATTCCGTTTTTAATTCACGATAATGAGTAATGTCTGCTGAAAACTTGAAAAAGAAGACAATGAACCTGTAATTACATGTGGGACGTAGATCAGCTTATGACTCGTAGTACCCTGTCAATTGAACTGTTATGTTCGTGTTCTGGGTCCTATTCAATTATTACGAAACAATCAGCCAAGTTAATTACTGATATTTCATTTCAATTCAGTATAAGCGTGACCACTAACCATGCAGAAAGCGAATATCAAAATACGCGTGAAATCAGATAAGGGAGAAAAGAATAATTATCTTATACTGAATAAAATACTTAATTGAAAAGAGGATGATTCAGTTGGAAAATTTGTGGAACATGCCTGGTCGGCGGGAAAAGGGGTTGGATGAAGAGGAGTATTGTGTTACAATGTGAAAATCATTATCTGCACCAGTGGAAATCACCATGCATCAATGATCCTCACACAGACTCTAATTTTGCTTTCACCGTCCGTTTATTAATGTTTTATTAGGACTAAATCGATGTCGAGTCACTATAATATTTTTTTTTTCTGGTTAGACTAGTTTTCAAACATTGAAAAGGGATTGAATTTATCAATAATATTTGCTTGATATCTCGAATAAATTAAAAGAACCCAGAACGAAAAGTAGGCCCACATTGGTGGGAATTTTTTTTGCTGCTGCACCATCCCCTCCCCCCACACACACAAGCAATTTAAATAGAATCCTCTCTTCAGTCATTCCAAATCAACCTATCTTATGTCTCTTAATCGTTCCTAATATCCTATAAACTCCCTAAACAAATTGCATTATTTTTGTTCATGTACATAATATGATTTCCTTTTTTTTACTGTTTAATATGTTACATTGGCGCCTTGAGCATTCCTTAGAATGGATTATGTGTGCATTGAAATGGAATCATTATTATTATATTTCGGATGGAATATTTGAGAATAATGAAGTTAAGAATCGCGAAATTGTACAATTAAAGCATGACAAATTATGTAACAGAATTATATATATTACGCAAACCCATTCATTCGGAATAGGCACATCAACTACTAGTAAGTGTCATAAAAACATACTTCATGCATGTACATGTATGTGTCAAACTATTTATTCTAAATTACGCACAGCAAGCGTCAAGACTTTACTATCTTTTTGGAAATCCATAAGCTGAATTTAAATGCTTAACATTATTTCCTTCCCTCCATCACTGAAAAGTCACAATTTTCTCTAAATTTGGTTTTATACCAATTGATATTACCCTTTGTGTGCTATTCCATCATGTGTTAAAATACGTTTTGGCATTTCTGCAGTTTTGAAATCGTCCATATCAATTAAATATATCCAGGGTTACTTTAAAATCACGAGACACTGTCTATTAGAATAATGATCTAAATTATGAGTGGTAATTAATAACAGAGTTTAAACAAAGTTGCCAATGCGTTACTCCAACGTGTACGACCTTTATAAATTATCAAGTCAATCGAATTATTGGTTAGATTCTAACAGAATGCCTGTTGATATTGCCAATTTTATTGACAGGACATTTATTTACCAGCTAAAAATCAGTATATGCGTGTGTGTGTGTGTTTTGTGTTAATTTACATTGTTACCAATCCCGATAACGATCTATATATGGTGCATTGAGTATGCGTGTAGGCCTGTTTATGATTGTCTGTGTGATGGTTTGTGTTGAGCCCTTGCAAAGGTGTGTGTGCTTTGGTATGAGGGTGCGTATGGTGGGTGTGTGTGTGTGTGTGTGCGTGAGCTTTAATTTGTTTGGGATGTGTGATGGATTGTAGGTGGGCTCTTACAAGGGAGTATGTGTGCTGTAGCGAGGGTGTGTGTGTGTGTGTGAGGGAGGGTAAGGGTGTGTGTGTGTGTGTGTACTGTATAGGTGCGAGGGGGTGAACTCTTACAATGGGAATGAGATGTGGGTGCCTAAAATGTGTGTGTGTTTTAGTGCGTGCGTGTGTGCTTGCAAATTGGCTGCAATGGTTTGAGCTCTGCTGATGTGACGGTGTTGAGTGTGTTGGCCCAATTGTAAAGTCATAATACTAAATACCATCCCATATCATAGGAATTGTTATTTTAGACGCCATTCTGCGGCGATCTGTCTTTCATCTTCTCGCTTTTACCACAGAATTATATGCATTCATGCGTCTTAATTGAGTGGTGTTAATACTTCTATACCCGCGTGGTCAACCTTCCATGGGCGGGTCTGCGGTGGGCTACAGGCCGGGTATGATGACCTTGGCGTAGTCTCCCAAACATATTCCGCTGTTGGTGGATGAAGAATTTTTAGGTCTTCTTCTTTTTCTTCATCTTTTTCTTCTTCATTTTCTTCCTCCTTTTACTTTTTATCAGCTTTTTTCTTCTCTAGCATCTTCTACTTCTTGTCTCCCCCTTTTTTCCCCCTCCTCCTTCTTCTTGTTTTTCTTCTTCTCAATCTCCTTCCTCTTTTCCTCCTCCTGCACTTTCTTCTTCTTCTTTTCCTCTTCTTCTTCTTTCGTTTTCCTCTTCTTCATTTTGTTTTCTCTTTTTTCTCAGGTAGTGAATAAAATACCAAAGACGTAATGGCGTAACGAGGCTAATACTTCATTTGGGGTAACTTTTAAAACTGTGTAAACTCATATTGTGAGTGGGCGAGGCAACCGGACAAGAAAGCCAATTTCTAAGCTTGGTCATCAGTTTTATAATAAATTTGGCATGAAAAATCGAATCGCTCACATCATAAGGATATTCGATGAACATACGATGTGAGGATATAATTTATATATAATAATTTGCAAAAAAAAAATTCACTTGAAAATTGGGGGCATCAAGGAACCGCAAACCCTCTGCGGTAAACCAGCGCAAAAATATGCGTCATAATGATTAATCCAGCATGTGTTGTCTTATATTTCGCACAACCCTAAGATCTCATTAATCTCTAAGGTTGGCCCCAACCTTTCATCCATCTCAATATTATTAAACATGGAGAAAGACGAGTCCTTTGAACCAGAACACAACCTACCCAATATAATCTCCTTCCAACTCTACAATTCCTTCCAGTACCAAACTAGGACTAATTAACTCCACATCAACACTCCTTGTCCTGTGCTCAAGCAACGAAAAAGGTAAAAAAATCGAATTTACTAATTTGCTGCCATACTTCATTAACGTTAAAATAATGCGACAATCGCCTATTATCTTTTTTTTTTTTTGGCGGACCCGGTTACGGCAATTGCACACGTATTTTATGTACGCATGATATGCGGCGCCTTTAGTGGTCATTTTGATTTTAATCTCGGGAATAATCATTGCTTTGTGCTCTCATATTTCACATTTCGCTAGTGTTTCCCAGTCATCGTTCTTTAATTCTTCTTCATCTTCATGTTCATTCTGTCTTATCTGTCAAATTTGATACCAAACGACTAATTATAGTGCATAATCACTTTTTTAACTCTTATTTTAACGGTTAAACGAAGACTTCATTTTCGAATGAATATTGTCATCTGTCATGCTTGCTGACAATTTTATTGGTATCATACTGTGTGTACTCTTTCGCTGAAACAGTCGTTATTTAGACAGTAAGAAGGAAACTTCTATTTTCAACCTTTTTTCCCCCGCCAGATATGCAATTTTCGCGCTCAGTTTAATTTTCATATAATATTATACTTCCAAATTCATTGATTTGTCAAACAAGAAAGCATGAAAAAATATTGCGAGGGATCCGCTAAACATTATTTTTAATTTCATTAGTATCAATCGGTATCAGTTCAAATCGCGTGTAGGTAAGTAATATATCATTCCACTCCCCCCCTGTCAATTTCTTCCTATCTTTTTTGCTACCTCTCTCTCTCTCTCTCCATCTCTTTCTCTCCCTTCTTCCATCCATCCATCCATCTATCTATCTATCTATCTAACCATCTATATACCTATCTATCTATCTATCTACCTACATATCTATATATCTCTATCTATCTACATATCTATCTATCTGTCTGTCTGTCTTTCTATATGTATGTTTATCTATCTATCTATATATCTATCTTTCTTTATATCTATCTGTCTATATATATGTATGTCTGTCTATCTATCCATCTGTCTGTCTGTCCTTCTGTCTGTCTATTAATTAAAAGGCAGTAATTTTGAATATTGTGTAACCAGTTCAGCTGTACTTAATACCATTCAATTTTATATATTCTTTCTCATAGAAACGAGATTGCTTCTTAAATTAATAATATATTAATTACCGTATAGCCAACAAGTTTGGTTCCCAAGATAATGACATAAATATTCGTTTTCATAAAGACAAAGTGGCGTTCAAACTAATGATATTTGTTTTTTGCCATAGAAACTAAGTGGCGTTCCAACTAGCAATATATTCTTTGTCATAGCAACAAAAATGGTTTCTAAACTAATGTCATTTTCTTCGTCATGGAAACAAAATGCCGTCCAAGCTAATGATATATTCTTCGTCATAGAACTAAAATGGCTTCCAAACTCATCCTCGCCTTCGTCCTGGCCGCCTGCATTGTGCTCACTGTCGCCGAGTTCGTCGATGACTTCGATTTCGACCTCGAAGAGGAGGAAGAATTCATGAACAAGAGGGACCCGTTGGCTTCCCTCATGGCCGAGTTTGAACAGGATGAAGAGATGGAGAAGAGGGGAACAGGAA
Source organism: Lytechinus pictus (assembly GCF_037042905.1). Classification (NCBI taxonomy): domain Eukaryota; kingdom Metazoa; phylum Echinodermata; class Echinoidea; order Temnopleuroida; family Toxopneustidae; genus Lytechinus; species Lytechinus pictus. The sequence goes on from NC_087252.1 coordinate 39,572,203, forward strand.
CTGGAAGATTCTTCCGTGAGTTACATGAACTTGAATAGAAATCATTAACATGACTAAACTCTTCTTTTATTGATTAGATATATACCATTGAGTCCTTTTATTGAATAGATACCATGTAACTTTTCTTGAATACAAATTACGTCCGATATTGAATAGGTACAACTGAATCATATTAGATAGATATAGAACACTTCTTGAATATAAACTATTATGATTGCGCCTTAACCTAGTCTTAAAGGGATGGGTCTACACCGTATTCCGAAGTCAGGTTAGTTTCAAACTCTGTTCTAAAGTTATGGTTTAACTATGGATAGCCACTTTAATATAAATATCTTATAGTACAGTTTCAATGTATCAGTTCATTTGACACTCGAATCATTTAAATGGTCTGAGAATATGAATAAGAAAGTGATCTCCACCATTGAAGAATCAGGAGAGAGCACAGTATAAAAAATAATCAATGTACAATATAAACAAACTCGTAAACTTGTATTAGGGCACATCTGGTACGCTTAAGCCTATACGAACTAAATTTGAGTATTTTAGAATCTAATAACATGAATAACGAAGTGGTAAGGGGTTCATTAATATCGTAAGTCGATCTTTGTACAAATAAAATCTATGTTATGAGAACTCATTGGTATACATTCTATTAATTTCTAATGGATTACACGATACAGTGGCGGACCGTGACCCGGAGGAGACAAAGCATTGGAGGGGCACAGCATTATTGTTCACAAAGAATACAGTGCCCCTCCAATCATTTGTCTCCTTCGGGTCACGGTCCGCTATTGACACGATACCAATCATTATTAGGCTTACGTCCTATAATTATGATATATAAACTGTCATTTTTAATATTTTTTAAAGAATTGTATTACTCTTTCTTCTGGGGATATTCTTGAACGCATGATATGAAGTTTGGACCTGACTTTAAATTTTCAAACGGGTTGATAGGGGCATGATGAGCTATTGAAGGTAACATAATTTGTGTTCTGAATCAAATAACAGGATTATTATACATTCCATTGCGTTCGTTCTCTTTTCACACTCCTTTTTCCTCTTTTCCTTCCTTGTCTCGACTTTTCTTTTTCTCTTCTTTTTTTTACTACACGAAAGTCATAAGGGGCGAGCACCTTTGACCCCCTCTAGCACAGCCCCTGCTTCTAGTTGTGGCAATCCGTACACAGTTAAAAAAAAATAGCGCATTGTTTAAGCCTGTCCCTCTAACAACAAGTTGTTTAAACTTTTTTGTAATATTGTTCAAAGTTTTTAAAACTTGTTTTAAAAGTATAAACAGTTGTTTAAAAAGTTTAAACAATCGTTTTTAGAGTGACGGGCTTAAACAACATGCATACAATTTTAAACAGCGTTTTTGCAGTGTATTATTTGTTTTATTTTCGTCCACAGTCTGTCGTCAACCCATCTCCAAAGCTGTCTGTAAATGCGACAAGACCAAAAGCAGGAGGGTGGCCGGCTACAGAAAATTCTGTCGAATGGGTATAAATTTATTTCAAACGTCTTATAAAATTTTACAATATACATCAGTTTTCAGACCAGGGGCCGTTTCATAAAGCTGTTTGTAAGTTAAGAATGACTTTTAGAACGACTGGTGATCCTTTATTGTGGTAAATGGTATACACCAAAACGTTCGTTGGCGATAGTTTAACGGGTATTAAAGGATCACCTGTCGTTCTTAAAGTCGCTCTTAACTTATGAACAGCTTAATGAAACACCCCCTGGCGTTCATTCCACAAACACAACTATAATTGTAACTTTATCATTATTCCAAGTTCCGTGGATACCTTTTTTATAACGATTGGTGATAAATCTGATCATCTGGACTTACTATTTGAAACGGAGAGAACAGTTTCACGTCCGATCCGGGACGCTTCTTCAGCTCGTCTGAACTGGCGGGAAATCGCTGTTGCTACTTAACGGCGACGCACAATTGAATAGGTGTTGTCAGTCCAGACGAGCTGAAGAGGCGTCCCGGGTCGGACTCCGGAGAAACTCTACTCTCCGTTTCAAACTTTAAGTCCAGATGATCAGCTTTATAATCATTTGTTTTTTCATGGATGAATCAAAGTATACATCAGTTTAAACCTTTATTATGTTTATTGTGATTGGCTGCTGAGCCATGTTGCTATGGTACTTTCAACAATGGCAAAGTTGCAATAGTTAAACTATTTCACTCCTATAAATCGAGTCTACTCCAGAATACTTAGAATATCTATACACTCTAAATTCCAAGGATTAGAAATAAATCAAGATCGGCTGTGAATAGTGACCAGCCGAATATTAGATTTAGATTTAAACCTTGTTGGTTTAAACATAAATCTAAAAGATTTGAGTTTAAATCTTTTGAGATTTAAAATTTAATCCTTAAGATTCAAAATAAATTAAAAACTCGGCTGGTTACTACTCACAGCCGATCTGGATTTATTTTAAATCCTTGGAATTTGGAGTGTGAATAGGTAAACATGCATTTATAAAATATAAGATTTAAAACGCACATCCTAGAATAAGACTACGCCCTTTTCACAACGGCTTTGCAAAGTTTCTGTTTGAATACGTTCGGCAGTCAATTCCATCAATGCTGTTCTCTTTCTCTCTCCATTCTCCAGTGTAATTTCTGCCAAGACTCGGCTGGGTGGTAACCAGCGAAAATCTGCACATGCCCAGTAGCCTCATGACGTCACCAAACTCAATCCTTTTGCTCTCTTGCCGTGATGTGATGACAACCCTTTTTCGAAATGGAGATATATTTGCCCCGCCCAGAGCTTGTTCTTATAAAAAAAAATCATCAAAAGGCATGTTATAAGTCAAGTACCATTTACTTTGGCGACTCTCTTGACACATTTTGAAAAGAAAAATGCGAGATACGTCATTCCATATTTTTCATTTCTATTCATAAGACGACCGTATCATTTCATTACATTTCACTCAAAAATGAACGTCAAAAATCATGATATTTTAATATTAGTTTTTAAAATGATTTTCACGTTCATGTAGATTTAAATGTAATTTCATTTTTTTCCTCAGTGTTTACCCATAGGCCATAACCCACGTCCACCCCATCCCCTGTGAAAATGAAGAAAAATGGCGTAGACCAAGCATGTTATAAAGAGTCTTTTGTATTTGTCGCTTTTATTTTTGTATTGTCTGTTATTGGTTAATCGATATATTCGTTTGCTGTTTTATCATTTTCGTCAAGAAAGGTTGTTCTTTTCAATTGGCTGGATATCAAACTGAATGTGTGACCCCTTGTAACAAAGTTTCCCTATTAAATCCTCAGTTTCTCAAAGTACAAAATTGGAGGTGCATTTTGTCATGATGATGACGATAAGATCGGGGGTAGGTAGGCTATGTTGATGAGGTGTAAGACAAGATAAACTGCATCGTGGAGTCATTTCCTTTTTTAACTGAACATGTTGCTTAACAGGCGATAGAGAGAAACATAGCCATCCTAGACCGTTCTTTTTGTAATTTTTTTTTTTTTTCTTCTTCCAATTTTTCTTTTCTGTTTCCGCCTCGTTTTTAACTATTTGAAAATTTAAAAGGGGTAAACACCCTTGCCCTGCAACACTTTAATTTCGTTAAAGGGTGGTGGTGGTGATGAATGATGATGATGATGATAATGATGACGATGATGATGATGACGATGAAGAAGATGGTGATGATTTCGATGACAATGATGATGATGTTGGTGGTGTTGGTTGTGGGTGGTCACGGGCGGAAATCTCTTTCCAGGGGCTGGAAAATTTGACAAGCAAAAAAAAGGTTAACACCAAAAAAAGTAGGTCATTTCGTCCAAAATACATCTTTTTGTTATGTCCCCTCTACTATTTTGGGTAGGGGGACGCGTCCCCCTGTCCCTCCTGGGATTTCCGCCCATGGTGGTGCTAATGACTATGATGATGAGGATGGGGATGATGATGATGGTGGTGATAGTAATGTTGTTGATGATGATGATCATGATGATGATGATGATGGTGGTGATGATAATTATGATGTTGGAGGATGATTGTGATGGTCATAGTGATGATGTTGATATTGATCATAATGATAATGATGATAATGATTAAATGATGATTATGATGGCGGTAGTGGTAATGACGATGATGGTGATGATCATGATTATGATGACGCCGATTATGATGAATTAAGTTGATGACGATAATGATGATGATAGTGATGATGATGGTAATAGTGATGACCAGGGTGATAATGGCGATGGTGATGATCATAGTGCTAATGATGATGATGACAGACATCAGTGATTATGATGGTTATTATCTTGACAACGGCCTGATGCCGCTGCAAACGATGACAATGATCGAGTGATCTTCAACGGACTGGGATGTTGATGCCGCTGATTACTTTTGATAAAGGGTTTCATGATATATTTGACGAGAGATGGCAGCAAACAAGTACAGATTGTTCCGAGAGATGCCCTCAAAATATTGTTGCAGGATTCGCGAATCTTTGTTCAATGTAAATGAAACACCCCCCCCCCCCCGGTCGCTCACTTTCAGATATAAACCTGCCCTCTCATCTTTCGTCACTCTTGCACTCCATCCCTTCTTCTTCTCTTCCTTCTTCGTCTTTTCCTCCTCGTTCTTCTCCCTTTTCTTCTCCTCCTCCTTCCTCCTCCTCTCCTTCGCCTTCTTCTCCTCCTCCTCCCCCCTCCCCCCCTCCTCCGCCTTCTTCTTCCTCCTCCTCTTCTTCTTCCTCTCCTTTTTCTCCTCTACTTCTTTTTTATCTGTATCATTTTTCTGGGATTTTATTTTTAACAAGTGGAACGCCTCTGGCAGTCTCGCCTGCATTACGCGATTTATTATAGCAGCAGTGCTAACTTTGAAAACTACAATAAAATAATCATTCACAAAAACACCATTCATATAATGACATAATACCACGTTCATTGACCATAAATGACATTTGAACGGTGACTTAAGACTGTCAACTACACCCATGTCCACATTTCATTCACTCTATCCATAAACTTTCAAAGTTATGATGGCAATTCAACAATTACCTCAACATGGCCTAAGTTTATTGACCTTAACTGACCTTTGACCTTGGTTTTGTGACCTGAAACTCACAGGGGATGTTCAGTGATACTTGATTACTCTTATATCCCAAGTTTTATGAACTAGATCTTTAAACTTTCAGAGTTAGGATGGTAATTCAACAAATACCCCCAACATGGCCAAAGTTCATTGACCTTAAATGACCTCTGACCATGGTCATGTGACCTGAAACTCGTACAGGATGTTCAGTGATACTTGATTACTCTTATGTCCAAGTTTTATGAACTAGATCCATAAACTTTCAGAGTTAGGATGGTAATTTAACAAATACCCCCAACACGGCCAAAGTTCATTGACCTTAAATGACCATTGACCATGGTCATGTGACCTGAAACTCGCACAGAATATTCAGTGGTACTTGATTAACCTAATGTCCAAGTTTCATGAACTAGATCCATAAATTTTCAAAGTTATGATGGTAATTCAACAAATACCCCCAACTTGGCAAAAGTTCATTTACCCTAAATGACCTTTGACCTTGGTCATGTGACCTGAAACTCGGGCAGGATGTTCACTCATACTTGATTAACCTTATGTCCAAGTTTCATGACCTAGATCCATAAATTTTCAAAGTTATGATAGTAATTCAACAAATACCCCCAACTTGACCAAAGTTCATTGACCCTAAATGACCTTTGACCTTGGTCACGTGACCTGAAACTCGAGCAGGATGTTCACTAATACTTGATTAACCTTATGGCCAAGTTTCATGAACTAGGTCCATATACTTTCTTAGTTATGATGTCATTTCAAAAACTTAACCTTAGGTTAAGATTTGATGTTGACGCCGCCGCCGCCGCCGTCGCCGTCGCCGTCGGAAAAGCGGCGCCTATAGTCTCACTCTGCTATGCAGGCGAGACAAAAATCAGTGACAAAATTAGATTTTCATTTTTGTTCTTACTTGTGGCTATTTAGAAGAAAAAAGGCCCCTGTAAGCCCTGATCCACTTCCTCCAAATTCTTGACTCTAAAACCACTGCTCACATACACAAAATAAGATAGAAAAAACAAGAGAAATTGAAATTGTTCAGTACTCACTCTCGTATTACCACAATAGCGGCCATGGTACTTTACTACATTAGTAAATCAATATACATGTAGAAAAAAAAATTATCATTTTTTTTACAAAATATTGGAATCATTTTCAATCAAGGTTAATTTATATACTAAACTAATATGAAAAATAATAAACGATAAGATAAAATTTCATAAATACATCATACAAGCTTAAAAATAAATCTTTTCATTTCCTCTCTCTCTATTAAATGACATAAATTTCACATAAATCATTGTAGACTATTAATCTATTTTGTTGCAATTGCATGTAAGCACTGGTTAGTTCTAAAGCACCGGTTGATATTTCATACGCTATAATAAGCACCAATTAGTTCCCAATTAACACATAAACTAAATAAAGATAAGACACTTGTTTGATCTACAAAACGTACATAATATATATTAATTCATCAAAATCCCTAACATAGATTGGAATAAATAATTGAGGGGAAAAAATGGGGGTATAAACTTCCAATCAACACCTGAGACCCTTTTTCACAAACTGTCAGAAGTCTAAAATTGCTATATATCAACACAAGTATGTCTTCGGGTAGTCTGAGAAGTAACACTTTGGAAAGTTTCAAGAAATCGGGCCTCTGGTCTCACCGGCCCCGGAAAAACAACACTCAGACCTCTAAGCCTTCCATCGGAAAAGGAATGACTTTGCAAAGTAATAAAAAAAGAAAAATGGAAAGGATAAAGCTTTCGTCATAGGAGTGTCTGGTGAAAGTATAAACAAAAATGAAATCATATCATCAGAGTTGAGAATGGTAAAACTTCATTAAAAGTACTGAAGTGATGATGTCACATAAAACTTTAATCATCATATTCTATACATCTCAGCCAAGCATGCTAAAAAATCAACACAAATTGGGTGGAAAAACCAGTTCATGGGGGCTACCATGGTTTCCATGACATTTGCTCTGGCGACAATTGCTCCGGCGACAATTGCTATGACAGAAAATCTGCACATTAAGCGAAACATAAAACCTAACCTCCATAAGTAAACTAGAGATGCTCGGCGGGTCGCGCGGCCGAGCACATGTATCCCCCGAACACACTGACTCATCTGTCATTGCGATATATAGAGCTCACACAGAAATTTGACAAATAAATACAATTATCATGGCGACAATGACAGTGCCGACATTTTGCCTGTGGGTACCAAATTTGATGACAATAATATGACGTAGCAGCGTGACTCTGCAGAACCTAAAGTATTGTCCAGTATCTCCTGTTAGGGAATACAATTATAGAGTAATCTGGATAAACCCTAATCCAAATCTTTACATTATTCTGAACCAAAAACTATATTACAATCTTTACTCTAATCCTATGCCATCTGAGATATTAAGACCGAAGCAAATGTCGCAGGAGCATGTGTCCTGTCAACCTATTAATATATGACCGCTTTGAATACCTACTTAGCTCCATGAAAATCATTGTAAATTGGTCTGGTTCAAAAGAGTTATGAACCAGATGGTGGTTTCATAAAGCTGTTCGAAAGTTACAAGTGACTTTAAGAACGACTGGTGAATCTTTCTTACGTGCTTAACCATCGCCAATGAATATACCATTTACCACAAGAAAGGATCACCAATCTTTCTTAAAGTTGCTCTTAACTTAAGAACAGCTTTATGAAACACCCACCAGATGGTGGTTTCATAAAGCTGTTCGTAAGTTACAAGTGACTTTATGAACGACTACATGTAGTAATCCTTTCTCCTGGTAAGTGATATCCATCAAACTTTTCATTGTTGTTGATTTAGTGCCTAAAGGCCACCGCACCCCATACGATTGGTCTGCGACCCAATTGTTATAAATTGTAGTAGAATTTGATGTTAATATATTGAGACATGGAATATCTTACTGTATAATGTTCTAAATCATGGTACGAATACTAGGTTCAAATCTATGACTATGCCATCATCCTTATCAGAATAAAATCAAATTTAATATGTAGTCATAAATGACGTCATATTGTTCAATTGGCTATGACTTGAAACTAATTTGGCCTTTACTCCAAAATAAAGTCTTGCAATCATCCAAAATTGTTGTATTAGTATTCTTACAGTTGATTTGAGCCTCAAATGAATAATTTTTTCCAATTACCATACCTTGGGCCGCCATTACCAAATTCATGTCAAATTTGGTGTGTACAAGTTTTTCATCATGCTCTACTGAAATGATATGGTCCATGATGAATTCCCCCCCCAAAAAAAAAAAAAAAAAAAAAAAAAAAGAATAATGACATCATACTTTTTGGTTCTCTCATGTCTTTCCTCAAAGATCGGAATGGTCAGAAATGTCCAATATTCTACAGATTATGTTCAATATACTAAAAAGCAATTGAGTGGGTAAAACATCAAATTTTGTTTTTTCTTACTGGAAATTACCTAATTATCTGTACTTGTTTCCAAAATACAACAATCCATATCAGATAACACAGATAAAATAGCATGAGAGTAACTTCCAAACCCAACTTTGGAGTCAAAGAGGTTGTACACGTAATAAAAGTAGAAAATGAGATGGAATGATTTCTACTTTTTTTCTTACTCACAAATATAATTTTTCTACTTTTACATGTATTATATTAAATTTTGGCTCATAACGCTATGATTTCTATGCATGTACTACATGCACATGCTTCAGAAATCAAAGTCTTGGGATTATTTCAATCAAAAATTACAAAAATGCATTCAACGCTATTAGAAATATTTGTAGTTCAATTATCAGAAAAGGAAATAATTGCATTGAGTTGTCAATAGTTTGTGATGAATTTTGATAGAGCGCTGACTTCAAGGTTTCATATTAAGCTTTTTGTGGTATACCTAATTAATCTATTGCCTATGTTATGTACAAAGGGAGAACGTCTTCCTCAAAAGAAACAAAATTATAAGAATATATATATATTTTTCTAACATTTTTTTTTCTCAAACCTCCATGATTCTTTAAATGAGAGCAATGTAATAATTTTCTACTACCGGTACTATGAATAACTATACTTCAGGACCAAAAACGGTAACAAAAAATTTGACACTGATCACAGGACTTATATTAATAACTGATTGCATTGTTTACAATATACAGTGCGTCCCACAAAAAACGAAACCAAGATCTATCGATGATTTATCATAACTTAATCATACATACAATAGACAAATGACCTACCATTGTAAAGCTTAGAATCTCTTCTTTCATCAGAAATTACTTAGATTATTTTTCATTGACGCATGAGTGAGCAAAATCAATCCGAAGAGGGGATACCAAAACGTCACTTGGTGAGCTGTATCTGGGTTTCAAAAATAAAACCTCATAAAAAAAAAATCAATATCTGCTCTTTAATTTGATACCTCAATTACAGAAAATGGTCCAGATAATAATCAATCATACAAATCAAATTGAATCATTACCTACAGTTGTAAGTTCTCAGAGTATAAACCTTTGTTGATGCTAATTTTCACATTAGCATATAACCTCTGTCCACTTTTGAATATATGAAATTTGTGATTGATGATGAAGCTGTATCAGAAAATGTTGTTTATTGATTTTGTTTAATAGCATCACAATTCCTCTGCACCCTAGCTTTTAAATCTGATTTTTAGTTTTGGTAAATCCCTCCAAAGTGAATTTCACTACAATAATATTTCTTTGTTCCTTGTGATATAAAGCCACTTCTCAGGCATAGAATGATCTTAACAAAACTTGCTCAAATGGCTATTTATTAAAGAAAAAAAAACCATTACCAAGAGACAGGGAAAAGATTACATAGGGGCTAGGGGCAATTTAGTACCCGAAATGCACAAGAGTCCTGGAAATAAAAAAAATTAAAAAAAAGGAACCCTGGAAATTCCCATTCATCACATTTGTTAAAGCTTATCTAATGTTGCAGATATTGGCAGTAATTTGTGAAAAGTAGCCCCCGAAAATGAAAAAAAAATTAAAATATTTTTTTGCCTGCCAAGAGAAGACATGTACTGAATAATTCACGATTCACATTTTCATGAAGAATGGTTGAAAAATAGATTTAGTGGCCACGACATTGTTCACAATGGAATGTTGGATCATACTCACATACATGTATCTAATTCACATTATTGGCGGTCTAGCGTCCTTTGGCAAGGCGTTAATCCACACTTTGCCACTCTCGACCCAGGTGCTAAATGGGTACCCGGTAGGATGCGAAAGATATTGTATGTTTGATTTTGCCAGCGCCATAATGAGGCTGCGATGAATGCAAGGAATGCTCCCCAGGGAGTGGAAATCGTGCACTTTTCGTGCGGGATTGAAATGAATCCAATGACCGGGGTAATAATATGCTGTAACGCGCTTTGAGCCATTCTGGGAAAAGCGCTTTATAAAAATTTGCTATTATTATTATTATTATTATTATTGGCCCTTTCTTGACAGGCTTTAAAGATAAATACGGGGGGGGGGGGCATTTCATAAAGCTGTTCGTAAATAAAGAGTGACTTTAAGAACAACTGGTGATCCTTTCTTGTGGTAAATGATATTCAACATTAAATGTTCATTGGTGATTATTTAGCGCATAAGAAAGTCACTCTTAACTTACAAACAGCTTTATGAAACACCCTCCAGCTGTGGTAACGATCTGAAAATGAGTTCGAACAGAATCCAATGAAATTACCACCAAATTGTTTGTACCGTACACATGTATGTGTAAATAAAAAATATGTGCCACATAGCTCCGGAAGAAAATGGGTAATTGCCGAGAAATTAGCAAAATAAACAGGAAATTCTATTAGATGGCAGGTGTATTTCGAAGCAATATTAACACACTGTCCCACATATGCTTTTCAGTGTTGGTGATCATCAGAATTATCGATTTTGGGCTAAGATTTCATAATTTTACATAGATAAGTTTACATTAATGTACCAGATCTAGATGTATGATAATATTTTGACAATTAACCTTGATTTTATAAGACTTTCTCATGAAATAATTGTTCGCTGCAACTACTGTCTTTTACCTTTAATTTCATAATCACAGATTAATCTGGTTTTCAAATTGACATCTGACGTGTGATTGGGAATTCGGACATAAAACATGTTGAACCTACCCTGTAATGTAATTGTCCCCAGCTTATGTAAGCAGACAACAAAGAGTATTTAGACCTTCACAAACATGTTTCTTTGCCCTGCATCCACATCTGGGGCCCATCTTACAAAGATTTATGATTGATCAGATCAATCACAGCTATGGAAAGCCAGCAAAGTCAACATCCAAAATGCATGTTTGTTCAAAAGATTTTCAAGATATGAATGTTTATCAATGAATCCATTGATTTCTTGACAATTAGGTGTGCTCTCCTTTGTTTACAAAGGACATTTTGCAAATTTCCTGCAAAAAAATTATGGCACCGAAGGATTTCCATAGAGTTATGATTGACTGGATCAATCGTAACTCTTTGTAAGACGGGGCCCAAATGAGTTTTTGTGAGCTTTGTTGCCGAGTTTTGCCATTGCCGTTTCTGAGGAAGCCACCATTGTCATCGAACACAGAGCTAAATGGTGAAAGTTTCATATCATATAATTCTATCAAGAATAAGAATATAAGAATCTTGAGTTGAAATGATTTTCTACACATGATAAAACTCATGTACTCGTACACAACTGCAGTCTGTAGGCCTACCTTTAAAAAATATATAAGAATCTAAAATTCTATAACTTTATCTAACCCTGAGAAATAGAAGTATAACCTAATTTATTAATCTATAATTCATAGCACATATAGTAAAAAATATTATTAGAAAAAAGAATGCTTTTTACATGGCCCACACTCAAAAATATTATTTGGTAACTAAAATAATGTCCAAGATAATACATTTGATTCTCTGTAGTACATTAACACTGTCTAAATCTCAGTCTGTGGACTAACAGGGGACAGGCTTTCAGAAACAGTTTCAATGAATAAGTGGGACCCATAAGTACATCCTACGTGTAAACTGGTGTGGTATTACTAGGGCCTGGGACTTTCGGGTACCAGTGGTAATTTTCGGGCGGGTACCCCGGGTCTCATGAAATATGACTGGTGGGAAAACACCATAGGTGACATCATCCAGCTACTACCGCAAGCCAATTTATAAATTTATGAAAATATGGTAAGCATGTGCAGTGCAAGCCTCCCAGTGCCCCACGCAGTATTCCATCGAAACAAGTCTGCAATACTTTGTCACCTTGTACCAAAATCGACCTAGAATTCCACTTTCCTATATGAATTATGAAAGGTATTCTCGGAGGATCTGTTTTCTCACCAACACCACACAGGTAAGCAAATTTTGATTACTTCTTGCTTTTCTGTCAAAATCTTACGAAGTAGCGTCGATGTTGCATCACGTTCGTGACTGAGTTTGTAGAATCTATCGCAACGTGCACAAAGTCAATCGATTTCCTGGTTTTGGAGCGTCGAATGCGCCAACCAATCACGATCATGCTACCATTCTCGGTTTATGATGAACTGAAAATGGTAACACGAACGTGACTGGCTGGCGCGTCGTATGCTCAAGCTGCAAAAGAAACATGGCGACGATTGAACAATCTCAGTCACATCATCACTTGAGAAACTTGTAGATTTATAGATATTTCGAGGGTAATTTGTGAGATTCAAAATGAGACTTGTGTACTTTTGTGATGAGTTACAATCATGTCTTACACTAAGCAATACAAATAAATACATGGATGTTATACTGGTAAGCAACTTTCGGGTATTGATTTTTCAACCCAGTTACCTGAGGCTTCTGGGCGGGACCCGGGTTTAGTCCCAGCCCTGGGTATTACACATAACCCAACAGTCGGTTGACGCTCAAGAGGCATGAACTAGTGTACGTCTCTTACGCAAGACCATAAATTACACTTAACTTTTTAGTGAAATATTCCCTTGGCCTTAGATTTATGCTTCGCTTCATGCTAATCAACACATCGTCTTGTATCTATTATTAGAGTTGCTACACACACTTATCGTTAGCAGATTACTTCATAAAATCAAGCACTGCTCCATGTACAATACATGTACATGTATAAACACTGGGAATTTATCAACTTCATGGAGAATTGAGTTCATGCCCTAGCATTCATAAATCTTAAAATAAATTAATTACAATTAATTAATTAATTAGATTAGAAGTGGGACACCATAAAATTTACATTCAAGGTGATTTCCAATATATCCTGGAAAAATTTGTTGCTTTGGTAAATAGAACATCCACATTTATCATGTGGATACATGCTGGTATATCATCATTATCAGCGAAGGAAATACATGACCGCGTTTTCCCCTCATCACAGGCTAAATTGCCCCTAAAATAAAGAATATTGACCTTATACCAACTAAAAATGTTCATAATTACTTGTCTTTGATTTGGGGGAATTTCTTTAAGTGCAAACTGTTTCCACTTTCAGAAATATGGTAACTACATTCAAAGGCAATTATTCAAGCAATTCAAGTCCTACTTTTTTCTTTCTTTAATGTTTCTTTTTTTCTGGAAAATAGGATGACTGTGTTGGGATTAAAGATTCAACTGATGGAGTGCATACATAAAAGTAACAATATACACCTGTAGAAACTTGGAATGAATAGAAGAATTCCTGTCACATTTCTCAAAGCCATTAATGGAAAAAGATTAATCTCAATCAAGACAAATCCCTAGATAAAAATCAAAGTAAACATGGGCGAAGAACGCTCAACTTTTCGTATCCCTTTCATGTATCTTACTATGCCTCTTCAACTTTGACTTTTCACGGAACCCCTTTCCGCATGTAGCACACTTGTGAGGTTTGAGCATGGCGTTGGGTATAAGGTGTGTCTTAATGTGACGTTTCAACTTGGACTTTTCACGGAAACCCTTCCCGCATTGCTTGCATGAGTGCGGCTTGGTTCCAGTGTGTATCATTTCGTGCCTATTCAAGTCGTTCTTTCCTGTGAAAGACTTCCCACACTGTGTGCAGGAGTAGGGTTTCTCACCGGTGTGGACACGAGCGTGAATGAACAGATTGGATCTGTCGTTGAATCCCCGGCCACAGATGTCGCAGCGGAACGGCCGCTCACCCGTGTGGACACGCATGTGCCTTAGAAGCTTCGACTTTGCCACGAAAGCCTTCCCACACTCCTCACACTTGTGCCGCTTCTCCGCCTGGATGCCACTATGTACCTCGTAATGGACCATCAACCGCTTCTTGTTCTCAAAGTTCTTTCCGCACTCCTCGCAGGTCCATAATTCAACGTGGTGCATCTGGATGTGGTTGTCCAGGAGATGTTTCTGCTGGTAGCACCTGCCACACTCTGGGCACGTGTGTAGCTCCTGGATCTGATGCTCTACGGCATGATCTTCAAGGTCGGACAAGCAGTCAAAGGCCTTCCTGCAGTGAAGACATCTGAACAAAGCGGCATCCCCACCATCTTCATCCGTCCTAATCGACCCAAGAGTACTTCCCTTACTATCACAGAGTCTTCCACCTTTGGTCTCTCCTGCAGAGTGTGCCATCATATGCTTCTTCAAGGAATGTTTGCTGCTGAAGGGAGTCAGGCACACCGAGCACTCGTAGAGACTTCCATTAAAGTGGCTCCGGAAGTGATGCACAAGGTCCGAGATGCTCTCAAAGGCATCACCACATTCCTCGCAGACGAAGGGCACGATGACGACTCGCCTCGAGGTGAAGTACTGACCAGAGTTCTTAATGAGGTAGTTGAATGAGGGGAGATATTTGCTGCTCTTAGAAACTGCGTTTTCCTCCATCTGGAAATGTGAAAAGAAAGCATCAATGAACAATACATCTGCATTCGTACATGATTTCATTCACTGCAACTCCTACAAAAGATTCACCAGATTATACCAACCTATTCATTATTTGTATCACAGAGAGCTAACACAGGACAACAAACAGTTAACTGTGAAGTTGCCTAACATTTTATCTTCGTGCAAATCAGATTTTGAAATTTTTGTTAATATTTTCAAGAAAAGAAATACAATAGTAAACAACAAAGCTGCCAATCCACAAATTTATCACATGAAGCTGTTTGTATGTTTAGAAAAAAAAATCAAGTATTTCAATTACCCATATTGTGACTTAAATAATTCAACATGTTTAAAGGAAGATAATCATTTGAAGAAAATTAGTCGATAACAGAGAACTCATATGAATTTAGCAATATTATGATACATATGATGTAGGCCTATTGCTTTAGACACTCATTTGAGAATCAATGAGAAAAATTACTATACTATTCATTCCCTTTTAATAAAGCATGTAGAGTTGAAGGCAGATTTGAACTTTTTTAAGGTTAATGCTATGACTCTTTGGCATGATCTTTGGTTCACACATGGGCAAAATTGATTGTGCCAATTTGGGACAACACAGGCAATGCAGGGCATGAAGCGTGTCTATGGTTATCTTTATAATTCTGACTAGTTACATTATATCAATGGCAATCTTATGCATATGTTATTATTATTATTTGTTTGGCGTCACTTGTGCCTGGAGGCGAAAAAGCAAACTGAATCATTGTGAAATGCGGTCTCTCCTCCGGATATACATGTAACTGATTGGGGGGAGTGCAGGTGGACCACTACACCGGGGTTTCCCCCTACTCTTATACAAATTGTGCAGTGGGTTCTTAACATGCGAAGGTGGTGACTCTCCTCTACACAGGGCCTCCATTTAACATCCTATCTGAGGGACGGTGTGTTTTCCACCGTAAAAGTAACAAAGTCTGCATCTATGGAACAGAGGAGAGACGTTTACACACAACACACTGGCTTCAGTCATCTGCCCGGGGTGGACTCTAACCCACCATCTTTGCTTCGACAGGCAGACGCTTTACCGACTGAGCCAACTTCGCTCTACACTTTCGTAAACGACACAGTTTACAAGAAACAAGAAACATTTGGTGAGGTGTTCGGCTGCTTTCTTACCTTTTCTGCACATTTAGATTTCAATGGCTTTGACTTGTTGGCATCATCCTGCGGTTGCCTCTCCGTTTTTAGGTTACCCTTCTGTTCCTCTTTCATCATTGTATTCTTAGACAGACCAAGATCCATCGTGCCAGAAAGAAACATCTACAGAGAAAATGCAATTTTTAAGAATTTGGCAAGGGCCCCGTTGCATATCATGGTAGCTTTGCCGTCCAATGGTAACTACTGTACCATGGTAACAATGATCAGCAGCCAATCATAATCAAGGATTCCATGCAAGCTACCATTGGATGGCAAAGTTATTATAATTTTATGCAACGGGCCTCAGATGTGAAAATGAGATGAGAATGCACTGTTGCCCCCTCCTTTAAAAAAATTGCCTTGTTCATAGATGCTAGATGTGACTAAACTTAAGTGAACAATTAATTTATTATTGTCTAACATTAATTGGAAAGTGAATTTTATAGACAGAATCCTTCAGGAGCTGAATTTAGTTTGCTATTAAAATATGGGAGGCAAAAATCAGATTTTGAAATTGAGTCTTTTGGGGCAGCTACTACAAAACAATAATCGACTTCACTTAACTTAGCAACCATTCAAAACTAGGCATAAGCGATGCTGTGTCTCGCCCACTTGTGAAAATGACAAGAAATATCGCGATTTGCAAGGGCACGCAACAAAATTGTATCAAAAGTTCATTGTGCGCAGCTAAAATAAAATATTTTGTCAACAATTAAGCAATTATTTTGGGGTCTAGAGCGCGATTTAAATCGTCGAAATTGATTGCGGTGCACAATTCCACGCGTAGGATATTTGGAAACTGCATCCGATTTTTGGCAAAAAACTACCCATGGGTGCATTACTGCCGCCGTGTACAGGAAAATTGAAGGCACGGCACATGCAAAATTGCAACAAACTCCCGTGAATTTCAGAGGAAATTTTATAAAAGAAAGTACTTCTACAGTATGTAACTTACCAAATGATGTGAAGTCAATTCCCCCTAATATGATGAATATCCCTCAAATAGCATAATTTAAGCTTTGTTTTTTCTTCTTGTTGACAAAATACGGAGCTTGCATCTATTTCCCAAATTTTTTGTCTAATTAGCTAAAGAGGGCGCACGATTTACCTTCATATCAAAGACACTACAAGGCCAGACTAGGCACAAAAACTATTTTACACGTAAATCGATGCAAAGCGTTACGCGAAGTCAGCAAAGTGTCCAATCTTTTTACTGTAAAGACTTTGGTGGAACGTGTATTGACACGCGAACGGTAGCACTGCGGGCTTCGTTCAAGGTACGTAGAATTTTCTAATTTTTTTTGTTTAATTTGTCATCGCTTTGAATATTTTCCAAAAAGTATTATCGTCAGCAAAATTAATATAAAAGGTACGTTTTTTAAGTTATTGCATTTATTGGTGTCTATATTTTATCAATCATGGGAATTGCGCATACAATGAATCAAGAATCTAATTTTTTTAAATACAGACAAGCTGAGGTTGTGAATTGTATTAGCGCTACCAACGATCTTCCTTTTATTTCCGTAGAAGAGACATGCGAAGCAACTTTCCAGGCCGAGGTAAGCGATTTTCCTTTTTTTTATGTGCTTTTTATATAAAAATATTTGTAAAATTGAAAATGGAGCGCTTTTCACCAGAAAAAGCCCTGATGTGATGAGTAGCAGAATGAGTTTCGGCTAACATTATTTGCGTTATGAAGCAATGACTGTATTTTTGTTTTGGTCCAATTATGCTTAAGTGTCGGATATATTTGGGCACTTTAGTCTTTACTCCAAATCCTCCAATTCTAATTCATTATATTTTGTCATATTTGTTCGCATATCACATTTTTAATCTTTATAGTTGTTCCATAATCATTTTCTACGGTATTTACATTGTTTTATTTTCCAACTGTTAAACATGTCTTTTAATCAGTTGATACTCATACTCACTCACACGTATTGCGAGGTTAGTATTAGTATATAACCTCGCATCATGAACCGCATTTGGCAGTGGATTTCAAACTAGTGCGTGGGTCGCGCGTGCTGGGATCTCACTTCTGGTGTCCACAACACACGACTTCTATGGCTTGATTTTTCTGCGCGCGGCGGCATGTAATGAACCCTTGGGTGGTTGATACTTGGACCTTCTTGGGATTCAAACTTAATGTTGTACTACTACTGAGTACTAGTACTACTCTAGCTAACATTAGTTGTGGTTGCACAGCTTTTTTAGTTTGCTTTGAGTTTGGCCTCAACATGAAACTTTTACTTTTGTATGTTTTAGTGACTTTTACTTTTACTTTTAGTTTTTACTTTTACTTGTCTAAATTAAGTGAATACAAATAAAATGAAATACAAATTTGAATTTTCAGTGGGGGTGCATATAGCCATATGGAACTCTCGCCGAAAAGGAAGCCAACAATGGGGCACAACATGAATATGAAAGAGGAACCCCGGCCCTGTCCATGAGCTTATAATATAGTGTCTTTACTTTAGTGAGGCCGAGTTGAATAAGGCATGAAAAGAACCAACAGCAATCGCATCGTATGGGACTGAATTAACAAATTGTTTTTATTCCGACGTGGCACGAAAGGAAACCGGCACTATAATTACAAAGTAAACTAGCAATGACATTTCTTTAAATTATCTTCATAAGCAAAAAATATAAATTGAATTCATTATTGCAAAACATGTCCTGTCTTACCCAGAGAGTTAGTGGCTTTTTGACGCCATTTCTCCACTTCCGGACTCAAGACGTGTTTTCAAAGAGCGCCCTCAATGTTCGATAGTGCCACGGACCAGCGCCACGGAAAGTTCTGGGAGTCACCGACGAATTGTGTATTGTATTTTCTGTGGGAGTCATTCCGACGAAAAATTATAGACCCCAGGGGCGGATCCAGCCTCCGCCATTATAGGGGGGCCCGATTTTATTTTCACCGATATTTTCCCCGATCTGCTGCTCAAAGTTATTTTTTGTTTGTTTCTTTGAAGGGGTTGTCCCAGTGGCGTAATGAGCCAAAAATTTGAGGGGGCTTGAAATGGCGTATCGCATAAAATTAATAAGAAGTTACGAGCGAGCGAAGCGAGCGAGCGAGCAAAAATTTTGACATTTTTATTACAAAAATCCAAGTTTGTGATAGATTTTAACATAATATTGGGAAAATAATATTATAGTTCAGCCTTTTCCCTTTCCTTTTCTCTTTTTTTTCGTGATCGAAAAAAAAAAAAAAGGTAATTTCTTAGCTTTATTTTTGTAACAACATAAATGTGTAATAATTCAATAAGCACTATTAAAATAGTGTGAGCGCGAAGTGCGAGCTAAACAATTTTGAAATTTCATGTATTTTGTCCCCATTCAGTTGAACATTCTGGGCAATGTTTGTAAACCTGAAGAAGATGCGTATGTAACTAGATAATTACTGCGAGCGCGAAGCGCGAGCAGAAATTTTTATAATGCGTTCTGGCCTCGTCGAAAAGGGACCTGTTAAGGACGATCTGCAGTTAGCCATTAAGACGATACATATTTTTATAATGCGTTCTGGCCTTGTCGAAAAGGGACCTGTTAAGGACGATCTGCAGTTAGCCATTAAGATGATACATATTTCAATGATAAAATAATGCGAGCGCGAAGCGCGAGCTGAAAACATTTTGACGTTCCGGCCTAAAAAATTAACGTTCTATGCATTTTTTGTAATCATGAACGGTATAAGTATATAACCAAACAATTGATGCGAGCGCAAAGAGCGAGCGGAAAAAAATAGATTTCAAACCTAAAAACGGGACACTCTCTTCATGTTTTGTTAATCATGTAAACAAATTGAGTATAACTTGGAATCTTCCTACATTAATAATGCGAGCGCAAAGGGTGAGCAGAACAATTTTGATATTCTGATCTGAAAAAAGGGTCACTTTAAGCTCTGTATTTCAAGCACTTTGTAGGAAAATTATGAGGTGGATATGAATTACAGTTAAAAAAGATCTGATATGTTTCTTCCACAGCACTGTACATACTCCTGCATAATTCTACGAGTACGATGATACACCAACCTGGTGGACTGTACTTTAACGGATGATGATGATGATGATTATTATTATTACTTTGAGTTTTGACATACGACAGGGACGTTCTAAGAAATCATGTCATCATATGAAAATGCTGACTATCTTCCTATTTCTCTTCCTAAGCGGGAGATGAAACTTGTCGATATTCCATTCTGAAAAAAGGGGTAATTTTCTTTATTAAATTAATATCTTATTTATTAATTTAATAAGCCTAATGAGAGCGCGAAATCTGTTAATTTATTATGGCCTGAAAACTGGAC
Source organism: Lytechinus pictus (assembly GCF_037042905.1). NCBI lineage: Eukaryota > Metazoa > Echinodermata > Echinoidea > Temnopleuroida > Toxopneustidae > Lytechinus > Lytechinus pictus. The sequence goes on from NC_087252.1 coordinate 39,592,607, forward strand.
ATTTGAAGCACTTTTGTAATTATAAAATAAGATGCATGGGTTAATATATTTTCAACAATCAATGCGAGCGCAAATCGCGAGCCGAAATTTTTGATAAACTGTCATGAAATTGGGATTTTTAGTAGTTTGTTATAAAATTAATATTGAGATATAAATATCAAATCACCAATCAAAATGCGAGCGTGCAGCACTAGCTATTACGTTTTGACAATTTGACCTGAATAGGAATATGTAATTTATAGAATACAGGAAAAATAAAAGGTACCTGACAAATCAAATTTTGCGAGCGCGCAGCGCTAGCAGAAAATGTTAATATTCAGAAAATAAATTATAAATTCTTACAGAGCACTTTTTAAAATTCAATCTGTAAATGAAACAAAATAATGAAAGTTCGAATATCCGAGCTGAAATATGTTTTGTATGTATTGAAAATTAAATTTGATATTTAAGCTCCATACTGAGCAAGATATATAAATCACCTTAAAGGCAATGCGAGCGCGAAGCGCGAGCGAAATTTTTATACTGTACAGTGGCATGAAAGATTTTTTAAATTATTTTCCAAGTCTTCCCCTCATCTTATTTTATCCACTCGCCTTCCTCCTTTTATGTTTCCCCTTTTTTTTCTCCTCTCTTTTCCCTTCGTTTTCTCTTTTTTCTTTCTTTCCCCCTTTTTTCGATTTTTTGCTCCGGCAAAAGGGGGGCCCGGGCCGCTCGGGCCCCCCCCCCCCTGGATCCGCCTATGGACCCTATAACATTTTATAGGCCCATGACGTCACAATTACTTTAAAAAAAAACATTGAAAAATGAATTAATGCATGGATAGCCCCTATTATAGACCATATAACATTCTATAGGCCCATGACGTCACAATTACTTAAAAAAAAACATTGAAAAAATGAATTAATGCATGGATAGCCCCTATTATAGACCCTATAACATTCTATAGGCCCATGACGTCACAATTACTTTAAAAAAACAGAACTCTCTTATATTCTTTTGATGGATGTTCGTCTAACTTTTTCACCAATCTTTTTGATAACCAACTATATTCGTCAGGGTGGAACCCCGTCCAGAAATATATTTTGCCCACCCTATATGTAAATATAGGATATCACGAGACCTCCCTTGGAGTAATTCACTGCAGTTTTTTTCTCTCTTTCTTGTCTGGCGATCAAAAGAAAGTTTGATCACCATCATCGAAGATTAGCAAGAAAACGTTCTTTTATTTTTATTTTTTATGATTTTATTATTATTTATTATTCATTCAAATTCTTTATTCTTTATGAACTCTGGCTATCCATCAAAATAAGCTAAAAGCCAAATTAATTTAGCAGGGCCCGCAGCTGGAAGAATAGTTTTCGGAACCAAATGGCTACATACCCTGGGTAAATATACCTTTATTATTATTAATATTCTTTTTATCATCAACATTATTATTGGTATCATTATTATCAATATTATTTTTAAGTGTATTTTGTATTCGGCAATTTATTTCATAATTTTTCGAATAAAGGTACCTCAGAGAAAGGTTTTAGTGCATCAGTAGCTTTATGCACAGAATGCATCCTGAACATTATCACATTCCGTTTGTGGGATTATTTCATATTGAAAAGAAATGAAAAATACCAAAGTCCAATAAAAATATATAAGGAGACCATGCAGACTTTTTTTTTTCATTTATTCTATGTAAAGTTTTGTCCACTTCGATTCACTGCCCTATTTCAAACCTTTTTGTTGGTTCAAAGACAGTAATATTTTCCATCACTTGTTTTATCTTGCCTAATCTCAACACTCACATTTAATTCTGTCCTATCCCGAATGAGAGATGATTCTTGGCTACCTATACACAAAAAAACTCTGAAGTAGTAGTTAATCCTCAACGTATATAAGTAGAATTTATTATTTGTAATTATTTCTCGACGTTTTTCAGTAGATTTAATTTGTCTTCTAATTTACTTGATTTACTTGATTTATTTGGGTTCAATATACATTTACGATAAATTCACGTATTGCTAGCTTGCTTCGATAAAGAAAATCTAACTCCAATTAGGCAAAGATAATTATTACTTATAAAATCATGTTCAATGTTCTTATATTTTTCAATTAACACCTTGTTTAAATAATACCTGAATATTCATTGAGAGCAAGTAAATGTTTTTTTTAATAATTGTCATATCTGTGTTTGACATTGTTTTGGATTATACATTGTTATATAGGATTTGCAAATTGTTATTTTTTTATCAAAGAAAGAGCGACATTAAATGGTCACTCATCAGAAAATTTCAGATTTCTTTTTAGGTTTTCGGAAAATGTTAACATAATTCTCATTGTTATTCTCACTCTCATTAGTTAGGATGAACCGATCGCGTGTAATGTCAGCATCTATCATGTTGTTAGTGACATTGCATAAAGTATTTGGATGAAAGATGTCTACGGTGAAAATGATGCCACTGCAAGTCCACTCCCCCATTCTTTTTTTAGTGATTGTTTTACTTAATTGAATTAAGTTCAGTAAAATGGATACAAAGAAAATAAGCAAATTTTACTTAAAACTGCCAAACTGATAAATACCTGAAAAAAATTAAGGCAATTTTTTTGCTTCAATTTTATTGAGTAATTTCAAATATTTTTTTTTACAATGTATGCTACTTCCCACCCTTGGTCCAGCCAGATATCCTGTTTTATGCACGAATGTGAATATATATTTCAATCCCTCGACCCGATCGGATGCTTCGCTGCAATACCTCAGCCCCCTCCCTTTGAAAATGACTGCTGCCTGCATCAGTTTTTTAAAATACAATCCCAAGAAAGAAAGGACGTGACAAACAATGGTATGAGGAGAATTATTGATTCCGACAGAGATAGCCGATTAGCTCAACAGGATGTCAATACAATGAATATGAAAAATTGCACGTTCCTTCCAAGAAAAAAATGTACAAAATATTGCTTGGTGTGAAAATAAATATGATATGCCCTTTGATCATCAAACACGGATATACGCCCTATATGTTTCAAGTGAACACTTAACCTGTCAGTAGGTAAAGTTCACTGTGCTAGTAATTAGACCGGCTAACTAGGCCGACTGTATACAAAAGCTTCTGAAACTGACCTTGCAATTTGACCACGAAAAAAACCCCACAGATTTCCTTTTTTTCAATTTCTACATTTATTCAGCCTACAAGTTCCCTGGTAAAATGGTAAATCAGGGATTCCCATTTGGTAAAGTGGAAGAATGGTTCATAAAATGATTTCCACACAATAAAAACGCTGTTTAAAATTTTTATACAACGCTGTTTACTATATAAACCTTACAGTAATTGTTTAAACAGTTTAAACAAGTGTTTAAAATCTAAACAACAAAGTTTAATTTTCAATATCTAATCTTCAATAAATTAAACATGAATGTGTTTAACTGTTAAACAACTACTGTAAGGTTCATATTGTAAACAGCGTTGTATAAAATCTTAAACAGCGTTTCTACTGTGCATTATAAAACCGGTAACCTTATTCGAGGCTTTTCGGATAAATTAGTGAATGGTTAACCATATGGACTTACTGGTTAACCAAGGTTTCTGAGGTGAATTTGTAAAATAATTGGCCTAGCCGCCTATAGTACTCATCACATCACATCACATCACATCAGGTACGGAAATGAAGGACTTCTCCTGTATATAGGTTTTCCGATCTTAACTTCTGGTAATTGACGATTATCTAGACAGTTTAAACTTGTGAGACTTTACGTGCGTTGAGAAACGGGTTTTAAATCTTTCCCCCCACCAAAATTTATCCAACAGATGTTACTCGTAGTAATCTCACTGGGCAAATCCGTATCCACGATTACAATGGTAGGCTACATGTATGTGATAAAATGCTTTGAATGTCAAATTTCCCTGGTAAAAAAGGAATAATAATAATGAACACATTGAAAACCAAGTTACAGTGGTAAAATTGTAAATTAAGGTTTCCATGGTAACTTACTAAAGAGGCTCATGAGGCAAAATTTTAGAAGTAAAATGATGACATGGTAGATCAAGCTAAAATTTTAAAATGTTAAACTTGTAGGCTAAATCAATGCAAATATAAGTGGATCTACGCGAAAACGATAGCCTAACTGAAACTTAGTCGGACACGTCTGGCCAAGACCTAATGGTAAATGTGCAACATGTGCAATGGGTGGCGCCTAATAAGCCCCAAATTATGCGGGGGCTAGATATGGCGTACCAGGCAAAATTTTCGACATTTTTATTTCACATATACCAGTTGTGATAGATTTTTACATAATATTTAGACAATGATATCGTATTTCACCCTTCTTCTTCTCCTTTTTCTTCTGGAAACAGTACAGGCCACCGTCTGGTGTATTGTCGTACTGGTGAAGTGCACAGCGTGCGAGTGTATATGTACATTATCCGATAAAAATTTGCTTACAGCGTGCAAGTATAAAAACAAACAGCGTGCAAGTAAAAACAACTTTCTCTCTTTCCTTTTTTCTTTTTTTTTCTTGGTCGTGATTTTTTTTGGGGGGAGACAAGCGCCCCCAATCCCCCATCTACGCCACTGGACAAAATGGTTAGTAGACGAACTGGCTGTAGACGATAAGGCCATTACCAAACAGAAAATAGGCCAAGTGGGAGTAGACCAAGTGGCAATTTTTTAATACCAAAATGTCTGCCTGGCCGCCTCATTCGGGACTACGTGACGATGATGAGAAATCCGGGGAGAAATCAGTTCGTTTTCTATTAACAATTAAAATTTTGTCAAAAATACGTATTTTGATTAGGATTGAGTTCAGAGGTAAAGAAAAAGGATGCTTATATTTTCATCGAGCTTCTCCGTACCTAGTAGCCACCTGAACGGAAATCCCCGAGGAAACTCTATATCATAACGCAGTCATAACGAAAACGTGTGGCTTTCCGTATTTCTAAGATGAGCGGATATGTATCTAGAAAGCACTGCACACTCAACTCAAATTCACATTAAAAAAATATTTAAATTTTACATGATAAGTGAAACTAAATAGAATTAAAATATATGAATCACGGGAAATTGATTTAGGGCCTGCTTGACCGGAGATAGATCGCCCCATCCTGTTTATACTGTACACTCCTTGTATCTTGCAGTCCGTTTTCTCCGATGTCCTCAGCCAAGAAGTGTTGGCTCCACTCTCAGTGGATAAACCCTACAGTACTTCTATGTAGTTTGTTATAAGTTTGGAGTGGAGGGCAAAAGAAAATGACCCTTTTGTTAAGGGCAAGTACAAATTACTCTACATTTTTTTTTCTTATTTCTTTAAGGCTACATCCTCCCCGCCCCGCCCCTTAGTGTCTTTCTGCGCATTTTTGTCATTCTTTGTCATTTCGTTTGCCGCTTAAGGGGCACGTGTACATGTACAGTGAAGAGAATATATAATTTGGTGAATTGCATTCAACAAGCATTTTATGCCTAATCCCGGGGGCAGCGGGACCGTGAGGCAGAGTTGAAGGGGGCACTTACCCCTAAATAAATTCCAACGATGATTAATAAATTGTCCCTTTTTTCTGAAATAAATGCGCCCTATTTTGATTGTGCCCATGATGAATAAAATATCCCTGTAGTCTGTTCACATGTAAGTGTTCTGTCACTTTTTCCATCTCACATGTAGGTTATATTAGGTTATAGGCCTATTATTAGGTATCAAGTGGGTTTTAGCCAAGGGGCATTTCATGACTAAATAGGAAGCCCCCAATTGAAAGTCCTGGGTGGAACTCCGACTTTCCCAGCTAAAATGCCCCACTCACGTGGCCCTATATGCCCTACTGAGCTCAAAGAACAACTTCAGCGTTTCTAATCTCTTCAACAGGGGCGGCGATCCTGGGGGCGGGGGCACAATACCCCCCTAACCCCCCCCCCCCCACAATCACACTTTTAAAGTACCTTTTTACGCAAGAAAAATGCCCTCTCAAGAACGGTGTATACTGTGCCCCTTTCACCTGTCTGAGGAAGATCCGTTTTAATTGTTACTAAGTGTCCTTTCTCGTCTAAGTGCCAATTTTTACCAAAGAATGCCCCTCTCGAACGTGTTCTGTGCCCCCTTTTTTTCCTGAGGAGGACTCGTTTTAGGTGTTGCCAATTGCCCTTTCGTGAATCATTGCCCATTTGTACCAAAGAAAAGTGCCCCTCACGAACGTGTTTTGTGACCGTACCTGAGAAGGACCTGTTTTATGTCGTTAGCAAATGCCCCTTTGCCTTCTTTTAGGTGCCCTTTCTCGTATCAGTGCCCTTTTTTTACCCAAGAAAAGTGCCATTCACGAACGTGTTTTTGGGCTCCTTTCACCTGAGAAGGACCCGTTTTATGTGTTAACGAGTGCCCCCTTTGAAACAAGAAAACAATATTTTCTTTGTTATTGACTTTGTTACTTCTCATGAAGGGAAAAAAAATTGTAAGAATAATCCTAAGTACCTTAAGTTTTATGAGTCATGTGAGTAATTGGAGGGGGCGCTTGGGTGGATCTCCCCCCCCCCCCCCCAATTTTTCACGACCAAGAAAAAAAAAGAGAAAAGGAAAGAGAAAAGAATGAAATGTGATATAATTTTCTGAATAGTGTGTCAAAATATATCACAATTTTCGTTATAAATATGTCAAAACTTGTGCTCGCTCGCTCGCAACTTCTTACAAATTTTACATGATTTAACAAAGCTAGCCCTCTCAAAATATTTGGCTCATTACACCAATTTGTATTAGTCATTTTATCTTTGTTTTAAGTTAGTGCCCTTTTCGAAAGAAAAGGTTCCCTTTTTCCCCTGTGCTCCCCCCCCCCCCCTTTTCAACTTCGCTCCGCCGCCCCAGCTCTTAAAAGAAACAAAATTTACTAGTCATCCTTGCGGTGAAGTTGGAATAACCTCTTCTACTGTCATTATCCAGTTATACCACATTCAAAGAGAGTACACCTGACATGAAATGAAAATTAAAAAAAATACCCGCATTTTGGGGTATGCGGTATTTTAAGAGCATTGTTTCAGATCGAGTTTCGAGAACAGAGAGACTATCAGTTTCAGATACACCCGTATCCTTTTGTATGTTTATCACACTTTCACATTCTCTGTATTACATACAATATAGGAGAAGGTTGAGCTTGCTGAGGGGTGACGAAAATGCTATGCCCCCCCCCCCCCCGGGGGGGGGGAAGTTAAATGTATTAATGTACACACGCGTGGCTAAATTATTTCCAAACACCCTCAATTATAAACGAGTTTTTCTCTGTGGGCAAAATAACCCCCTACACAAGTTTTTCGCGGGCTTTATTTACACATTTAATTTGGCCCCTAAACAAGTTGTCGCCAGAAGCAAAAGTTTGGGGAAAAAAGACATACAATAAATACGTCTGGCTAGTCTTAAAAAAAAAGCTTTGGAAAAAAAACATACCCTGTACGTTTGACCCTGCGATTGACAATTGACCAGTCATTCAAAACTACCTTTTTTTTGAAAATCGGTGTTTTTTATACCCCTAACGAGTGCACGCGCGGCCCGTGTCGAAAACTGAAAAAATACCCCTTTAAACGCATTTTTTTTTGGTCACGCGTGTGTACAGCAATATATTTGACTGCCCCCCCCCCCCGGGACCGTGACGAAATATGTAATGAATAGTATCTGATGTAGAGGTGGGAAAGACAGGAGACTGTTTTCCTCGGGAGGGTGGGGGCGCGTTAGCCGACTAAAGTCTTTGCTTAACTCTTGGAATTGTAAAAGTAGTGAAAAGTCAGATCGAGTGGTCCTTTCCAGGTAGTTCCTCGAAGTTAGCAAAGATGGCGGTTTTTGCATCCTCTTGGTCTAATAGCAGATGGTCTAATTATCAATCCGTCTAACACCATCATGGCCAACCCTACCTTGCCTTCAAATGATAGTGCTAAAAAGTTCAAGGCTGGGTTTCATATCCCGGTCAATCCAAAAATATTGCTACCCCCACCCATTAAACCATGGATGCCGAAATAGTCCCCCCACCCTCGCCGCCTTTGGCCGTGCTTGATTGATTGGGTATGAAATAAAATGGTATGGCAAACTTCAAATACCCTATTAAGCGAGTAATTTCTAATATATGATATGCACATTTTCGTTTCACATTTTAAATTTTAAAATGTATTATCTCCCTCATTTCAAAATGTATTGTGTCGATATATGTATATATATATATATATTCTGCTATTTTATTTAATGATTAAAAAAAGGAAATTTATCAGGTATGAATATATTTCAATCAGATTGTTAGAATGTAAGTATGCATATGTTATTCATTATGTCATTTGCTTATTGTAATGTTATGCTGAGAAAAAAAAATATGGCACTTGTGTATACTTTTGTTATTGGAATGTGGAAATAAATAAATCAAATCAAATATTCAGATGGAAATACTTCACTCTTCGTAATCGAATCTAGCTTGTGATTGAGCATGCGCAGATAAGCTGGCTTCTAAGCACAGTAACCTCCCCTGCGTTGTTCTGTGGAGCAGGACGTAAATTCAGGAGATTGAGATCGACCTATCTTCAATAAAAACGAGAAACGTATGCCCTAATTCATTCATTCGATTTGTTTAAACATTTATCGAACGAATTCTCATCACACCTCTGGTCGTTGGTAGACACATATTCCCTAACACTTGTTGGGTGTTTACAAGGAATTAGTGAGATATATAGACTTTTGATTACTTGGAGGAATAATTCCATGCTATAATGAACTTCAAGAGCGCTATTTGTACCATTGCCTGGATGATGGCGTTTTGCGTGCTTACCAAAGCACAGAGTAAGTACTATCAATTCCCTTTCACTATTTAATATGTCACTATTTATTTATCATCACGTGTATATTCATCTTGTTCTTATCTAGATAAAATTCGTCTCATTTCACTTTTTTTTACATTTTCAATTGATAATTGTTCTTATACTGGGATAAAGTTTTGATATTATGTGGAATGGATATCATTTTAAGAGAAGTCTAAGTATAGGTATTATTTTGTAACATAAACGAAAATGTCCAAACAGAGTTGACTGAACCAAAAATAAATAAATAAATAAATGAAAAGCAGAAGAGTAATAACAAGGAAGGGAGAACATAGAGGGTAGTGTGTGTAGGTCGTTTTACTCCTGTATGTCTTCTTCAATTGAGAAAAATAGGTCTTGACCCCCCCCCCCCACCCCTTATCAAAATCTCCCCTTGCGCTGTCCTGCAAAAATCCTAGTTTAATTAAAATTCGAAAGTCAAAGTCCTCTTTTTAGAACCAAAAGGACCTACTTCTTGGCTTTCAGAAACTGAGCAGACAGTTCCCTGCGGTTGAATTGAATTTCGTATAAAAGTTTATCGATCTGTTTGTCAGTTATACTGTATAGTATCCGAAAATCATTATAGGGGGAAAGGGTAGGCATACAACGCGACAATGATTTCAGTAACTGTATGAAGGACTTAAACTATTTAGTTCTGCTTTAGATGGAGAGGAGATTTTGCGTCTATTCCTTCTCTTGTCTTCTTCTTCATCATCATCTTCTTCTTCCTCTTCTTCTTCTTCTTCTTCTCCTCCTCCTTCTTCTTCTCATTCTACTTCTTCTTTTTCTTTTTCTCCTTTTTCTTCGTCTCCTACTTCTTCTTCTTCTTTTTCTCCTCCTCCTTCTTCTTCTCCTTCTACTCCTTCTTCTTTTTCTTCTTCTTCTTCTCCGTCTTCTTCTTCGTCTTCTCCTCCTTCTTCTCCTCCTCCTTCTTCTTCTTCTTCTTCCTCCTCCTCTCCTTTGTGTAGTAAATTAATAGTAACGGTATAGTTAGGTGTTTCATATAAAGCTCAGTTCGTGAAGTTACGTACCGCCTTTACCATGTTCATAAACGACTAGATATTGCTCTTTTATAGGTGGAAAGTCAATGACATAGGGATTATCACGTAGCACAAGGGCCATCTTATTTCGTTCGTAAAGTCGCTTGTAACTTACGAGCAGTTTTATGAAACATGGTTTAAGTCCAAGATAGGTCAGAGTCAGGATAAGACCTTGGATAAGCATTGGTTTCCGTCTATCTCTCATGCAAGGCCGGGCTACGTTCTTCAGGGAAAGTAAATCAAGGCCTGATCGAAATGGCATGGCAAATAGCATATTATTTCTTAAAGACTTTGCGCTAAGCTGTTGATCATTAACTCGGAAGCACAAAAATATGAAAAAAAGAGAACTGGGAAAATTTCCAGATAGATACAGAGGAATACAGTTTAAAAGAAGCTCAAAAGTTTAATAATATCATAGGCCTAATTTTGACGAAAATTAGTATTTTCATAATTTAGTAAAGCAGGTACCGTAGTAATTGATATTTTCGTAGTTTTTCATTTGAATTTTGCTTTTTCTCAAAGCTATCTATGTCCTACCCCTTATAATTTTACAAGAACTGGGAACAAAATAATTTAGAAAACATGAAAAAGGGGGAGTAATTTAAAACCAAAAAAATGGGGAAAAAAAAGAAAGAAAGACGAGTTCTTTAAAAGAAGTTCCGTTGAATAGTAGGCCTAGCCCTGCCACTTTGCCCCACCCCCTTGTTCAAATATCCTAGTATTACCCTATAGTGGTTGATATTGTTTCTTTGTCATTTGTATGATATTAAGTTTAATGTAAAGGCTTTCTGTGTCACAATTGCGCGTTTGCCATGCATGGTCAGCCTACGGTGTTCAATACATGGAGGCCGAGCCTGGTCAGGGACTCAACTAATTAGGAAATAGCAATTAACTATCGATTCGGACGTGACAATGTTTGGTGCTATATCTTTGGCCATCTGGTCAGATGGATAGTTTTGGCATTTGTCCTAATTAGTGGTAGGCCCTGGTGATGACAAAATGCAGAGGTACACTGTAAAAAATGAAGTGCTAATTTAGCACTTACAGTGCTTATATAGTGACTGCACTACGAGTGCTGATTTTCTAGTTCAAATTTAAACTAGAAAATCAGCACTCGTAGTGCAGTCACTATACAAGCACTTTAAGTGCTAAATTAGCACTTCATTTTGTACAGTGTAGAAAATCAGCACTCGTACTGCAGTCACTATACAAGCACTGTAAGTGCTAAATTAGCACTTCATTTTTACAGTGTATATAGAATGTAGACGTGTCGACGTGTCGTAACCTATAGTGATCATGTTAGATTGTGGAATGTCTGGGTCGTATGGTTCAGTGGTTAGGGCATTGGACTCATAATCGCAAGGTTGTGAGTTCGAATCCCCACTCTGCCATTGTCTCTACTTTGATAAAAAGGAGTAATATCTGTCTTCTCAGCCACTATGACTGATTAACATAGACGTGAAATGTTTCCTAGCCAATTGGTTATATACCAGCTTGGCGATTACCAGCAAAATGCTGTCCTGCCGAGTTCCTACGGGAGTTCCCATAAACAGAAACAGAAATCAAATAACCAACATCTGTAGATCTGTAAGGTATCAGCTCCGCAACATTGGGTTCATCAGAAAATATTTGCCAAAATCTGCTACTGAAAAATTAGTTCATGCACTGATTTCTTCACGAATTGATTTCGGGAATGCCTTGCTTTACAATTTACCCAACACACAGTTATCTAAAGTCCAAAAGCTCCAGAGTGCTGCATCTGCCTTGTCTCATCAGTGAAGAAGAAAAAAATCAAATTAGACGTATTGAACAGGACCATTCCTGTCATGTAAGAAGAACCATAAGAAGGAACCGCCCTAACGGTAAAAAAATAATAATATTGGGTAAAATTTAAACCAGCACGAGGGGTAATTATTATCTGTCCAACCAATTTAAGGCAGTATTTTATCTTATGCGGGAAGCATATTGTCCAGTAAGGTTAAAAATAAGCATCAATTACTTTAGAGGGGGCAAAATTTTCATCACACTGGATGAATGAAAATGCCCCAAAGAAATGCCCAATGTTGGTTGGACACATAATTACCCTCATGGAGCATTTTACCCAGTATTTTTTTATAGTTAAGCGGGGTGGCTTCGTTAGAGTGAAAACCCTATTCTCCTTTTTTCCTTTTTTTTTGCTCATAAGTTTTTTTTTTTCCAAAGCATCACTCCTTTTTAAACATCGTCACAGGGCCCTGCATTTGGGCTGACTATTTCAGAGTTTTGTTATTTGAAATACAAGGGGTTTTCTTTTACGATTAACACATTGGCCCGTATTCCGAAGTCGGGTTTAACTTAAACTCAGGTGTAAAGTTGTGGTTTAAGTATGGCGAGCCAATTGTTACATAAATCACTAACAGTAGAGATATCATACTTCAGCTCATTTGGCTCTCAAATCATTCATAATAGTCTAAGAAGTATAAATAGATGATTGTCTTCACCATCGATGTATCAGGAAAGAGCACAGTAAACATAAGACACATACAACTTAATAAAAATTTTGATACTTTTGGCTTTCCATACTTACACCACAACTATAAACCTGAGTTTAACTTAAACCCGACTTCAGAATACAGGCCAAAGAGTCCTACGATAATGTACCACTGTTAAACGTGCTGCTGGTGACTAATAACAGATCCGGATTCGCTCGTTGCACGTTAGATAAAATTTACACAATTGCTCATTGAGTTTTCATATTCTGGTGAAAAAAAATTAAATCATTACCTGGTATATACTATGCATATATTTACAGATCAAACAGATAGGAACATATTCATTTCTCAGAGTTTGTGGGAGAATCCAGATAGCCCTTATTTACCTATGTCCAGTGGGGTAAAACCCTTGCCAGAAGTTTGATTACTTTAAGTCTATGGGCAGAGTTCAAGTTCAAGTTAAATTTATTCAGAAACCAGACACATTAGTACAAATCAATTAATAAACAGATGACACAAAAAGATAAATGATATATATGAGAGGTTTTCGAGGACCCATAAAAAGCAGAGCTTGCGAGTGGGGCCCTACAATAAATGAGATGTACACAAAGAAGGAACATACTGTACATAATAAGAATTAACTACAGATATGTAAAAAAAAAAAAAGATATATAAGCAAAAACAAATATGCAACACATACACACCCTCACACCCACAAACACACGCACATACACGACTAGGCTGGCCAGCTACGTGATAACTCATAGTTTTATAGAACAACACTTTTGAAACTAGATTTTACCCAGATTACCAAAGAGATATCTTTTACATTGTACTTTAAACCGATAAAGAGTTGTACAGATCCGGGACTTGCCGGAAATGGGAGGGGGGTAACAAAATATGGTTTAAAAAAAGTGTTATCACCCGATTTTTAGAAAATATTTTGGCAAGCATTTTTTTTAAGCTCACACATCTAAGGGGAGCACTTGTACAGTTTGGCAAGCACCCCCCCCCCCCAAAAAAAAAAAACGGCCGAGAAGGGTCAAGGCTTGCAAGGCCTCCTTGCTGGTTCCACGTCTGTTATGATTATTATTAGTATTATTACAATCATTCAATCATTACTAATCTTACTATTCTTGTTATTCTAATTATTACTGTCATTATTATTGTTATCATTAACAGTAGTAGTAGTAGTGGTATTGGTAGTAGTAGTAGTAATAGTAGTAGTAGTGGCAGTGGTAGTAGTAGTAGTAATAGTAGTGGTAGTAGTAGTAGTAGGAGTAGTATAGTAGTAGTAGTAGAAGTAGTAGTAGTAGTAGTAGTAGTAGTAGTAGTAGTAGTAGTAGTAGTATAGTAGTAGTAGTAGTAGTAGTAGTAGTAGTAGTAGTTGTAGTAGTAGTAGTAGTAGTAGTAGTAGTAGTAGTAGTAGTAGTAGTATGGTTGCTTCTTCTACTACTACACTACACTGCAACAAAATAGTGGATAATATTTTAACCAGCGCGAGGGTAATTATATGTCCAATTAATTTAGGGCAGTATTTTACCCAATGCGGGAAGCATATTGTCCAGGAAGGTTAAACATAAGCAGCAATCATATACTTTAGAATGGGCAAAATTTTCATCACACTGGATGAATAAAAATGCCCCAAAGAAATGCCCAATGTTGGTTGGACACATAATTACCCTCATGGGGCATTTTTACCCAATATTTTTTACTACTACTACTACTACTACTATTATAATAATTATCATCGTCATCATTATCATCATTATAATGTTTAGCTACATTACTTTTATCATCGCTTTAAGGTTTTTTTTTTTTTTATTATACTCACGTTTTTTTTCTTGATTTCCTCTTACTTTCAGACCCGAATTGTATACGTAATGCACTAGAGACAACGGCGGCAAATGCTAACAGTTTTATAAATTCACCAGGTAAGATATTACAGATGACAAACATTATGAAATTCATTGTAATATATATGTTTTTTTATTTCGAGGACTCCCATGGGCCGCGGAAACGGGGCACTTTTTCCAAAACCGTGCACAAAAACGTAAAAATGACCATCTGATGATGATTTTTTTGCATGGTCAGCCCCCACACTTTCGGCTCAGCCCCCGCACTTTCAAAACCGTTCCGTGGCCCCTGGATATAACAAATGTTCTTTTGATATTTTTTAAAAATAGAATTACATTGTTCTTTTGGCATTACTTTGAATTCTACCTTTTTATATATATAAATAGCACCTTTAATAGGCCTGCTTGTTACTAATTTTAATATTGTACTTAACTCTTTGAAAATAAATTTTAAAAAACCCGTGATTTGTTCATAATGCTTATATCATGTTCAATGACAAGATTCTTTTCATTTCTACTTTAACATGTGGGAAAACCCTTGATGTATTTTATGAAGTATGTAATAGAAGTTGACTAAAGATCATTATCGGATTGCATTACTTCCTCTCACATAAATAACCTAAATTTTTTGGTGTTGCACAGTATCTGGTTTTACTAATGACCAAGGGGTAACCAGTGCACATTAATCGCGGTAATACAGGATATTAAAACAATACATCACTTATAAGGGATTATTCTAGGCGACACTGCATTGTTAAAGACATTGTTGGCTTATTTTACTTCCGTCTAGGAAACAATTATATTTCCCAGTGCCTAGAATTTAAAAGAAATTGTAACTAGTTATAATATTTGCACCAATCTAGCTTCTTTTGTCTTTTTGCTAGTGATTACCTATACCATGTATACGCACCCAGGGCGGCCGTCACATGGCAAAACGATGTATCTGAAAATTTTGACTTTTTTCAGGATTCGACATATGGGAGGGTTTTTCAAGGAGCTCTTTTCGTTTATCTTACTCTCATAATTACAGGTATTTTAATTTTCAAGATAGCTTGGGCTATCTGCAGTACGTTTTACAAATTTGCCAACTTGTTTTATGGTAAAAGCATGTATCTTACAGACAGGGGCGTCGATCCATTTTTCAGATTGGGGGGGCAAAATCATGAATCAACTTTCCAAAGGCGCTCGATCACACAAAACAAACAAACACACACACACACACATATGCCTATATATATATATATATATACACACACACGCACATATCTCACCAACAAATTAATGCGAGCGCGAGATGAAATTTCTTTATATTCTGACCTGAAAGCTTGATATTCTAAGCATTTTTGGTACCAATGATTAAGATTGGTATCTTAAAAAAAAAATAGATGCGAGCGCGAAGCGCGAGCTGAAAATGTTGATATTTTGATCTGAAAAAATGAGTTTTATGGACGTTTTTTATAAAGAACAAGATATATATCCAACAAAAGATTATTGCAAATCACAGTGGGAGTTCTTTTGAGGTTTAGAACTGAAAACGGGACATTCTATTCACCTATTTAATCATGAAAAGTATGGGTTTTTGTAACAGAAATGATGCGAGCGCGAAGCACGAGCTGAAAATTTTTGATATTCTAATCTGAAAAGCGGACATTTTGAGCACGATTTTAGATGAAGAACGAGTTGTGTATCTCAATCTCGCTTGCTGATTTCTGTGTAACATTACAATCTTATTTTATTTTTTGCACATGCGGAATTATTGGGGGGGGGGCAAAACGACATGTTTGCCCCCCCCCCAATATTTTCATTGGTGGGGCGATCGCCCCCCCCCCCTGCCCCCCCCCCCCCCCCCATGATCGACGCCTCTGCTTACAGATACACTCCTAAAATGCCACAGTAGAGTGCAATGTTTTTCGGTTTTCTGCCATCAAGTGAGGGAGCGCACCCAGCTTCGTGAAATATGGCAAAATGATGTATATGCAACATACATCTTTTTACCTTAATCGGTGAGCCGCGAACATCAGAGACTAGTTGATGTCAAAAAAATGTATCTGCAACATATAAATTGTGTGCCATTATATACAGACACTAGTTTATGGCAAAATAGTATATGTGCAACATACATCTTTTCCCACAAATTGTGCCCCTAAAAGTCACAGACTAGTTTATGGTACTAAAACTGTGTATGTGCCAATTACACCCTTTTACCAATTGTCATGTCTTTAGTTTTAAAGGCTTGTTTCATGGCTATATTGATTTGACCATAAACACAAAATTATGTATCTGCAGATACATCATTTTGCCATATGATTCGACCATAGGAACTAATCGATGTATCTGCAGATACACCTTTTTGCCATGATATCGCCGTAGGAACTGTATGATGTATCTGCAGATACATCATGTTGCCATTATCGTATGACTAATATGGACAGTTGGATATTTTGGCTAAAAGCTGTATCTACATAAAAAACAGTTATGCTGATCGAGTGAAAACACAAGTTAAATGTCATAAAAACTATTAAGGAAGATGATTTCAATCACATTCTAATAAATCTAACTAAATTCAAGACTGGGAAATTTTATTTTGAAGAAGGACAAAAGCCCTAACTTCAAAGTAATTTGTCTATACGAATGTGCATTTTGCAGATACATCGTTTTGCCATGTAACGGCAAGGGGGTACTTACATTGACGAGTGGATACCATGCGCGACCAAAAAAACATGTAAAAAGGATGTCTTTTCAAAAGATAGGGCACTTTACGTGCGTAACGTGATAAGGGTGTCAAAAACACAAAAATAATGAAAAAGGGGTATATATTTCGCTAGGAAAGCTACTTGTTTTGGGTCAAATTTGCGGGGATGATAAAACAAAATTCAAATGTTTTATAAAGGATGTCCTTTTTGCCCCAACACTATATGAGATAATCGTCGACGCGTAGACGACCGCAGTGGTTGAGACAAATTTTCAATTTCTTGCATTTTGTGATATATCTAAAAATAGTGGATGTACAATACAATTCGACTCATCCAACAATGAATAAGTTTTTAATGTAATTTCATATAATCGATTAAGATAGCGAAAATCGGTAGTTTAAACCCCAGACTTTGGATTTTCGAACCCTGTTTGCCATCGTCAACAAGGACCGTAGCAGACAACATATGCTCTACTGAGCATGCTCAGAACCGTGGTTTAAAATAAAACCATGGTTTTATTTTAAACCATGGACTAAAGAAACAATCGTTGGTGAAACAGAGAGGGGGTTTAAACCGTGGACTAAAAAACCCAGGAGGGGGTTTAAACCCTCTCGGGTTTAAACCTCCTTTGTGAATTCGGGCCTACGTGTTTAGAGTCCGATGTGCGCGAGGTGTGGAAGGTGGGGCCATATTAAACCAAATTGTGTGTAAAGGTAAAACGGACGGCCGACGGACCCGTGACATAACAATAAAATATCATTTCAGGGAATACTTGCCAAGAGTATCGTTTTGTTTCCAATATTTGTTAAGGGTAGGGTTTCAGACGCCAATACTTATTAAGGGGTGCATTTTCAGAATATGGAAAATACGTGTTTAGGGTGCTTTTCGAGACCCCATAGTCGCGCATGGAATCCACTCGTCAATGGAAGTGCCCCCCCCCCCCGGGATACGCACCCGTTTCCCTACACACACTTTTACAATCATACTTGATTAGCACGACGCAAGAGACTCCATAATATCTATCTTTCTATTATTGGTACTTTTAAACGTATCCCCGTAACAAATAGCCTAGCAATGATATTGATCGTGGGGCAAATTAATCATTAATCACTGCTGTCTTATAACCTAGCCCTACAATCATATTGTTACATAATTTGTTCTTTACTCATTGTAAATATGTTACTTTCGTGGTATACCACTATGTAAAGGGAACCCGTTAACAAGCTGTGCTTCACTTGGGTCCCAAACCTATCATTCTGAGTTCTATGATGATGTGCGTTGTACCACTGTTTGTGTTTGATTTGGTTTGAATAAAATACTATACTAAACTATACAAACTAATCTATGTAAAAAATCGTATAAATAGGCTTAAATATCAACCCTTAAGTTTTATGTTAACGGGACCCTATTCATTTTTCTTACGGCGGTTCCTAATGCATTTAAAATAGCTAAAATTGTTCAAATTTTCAAAAAGGGTGACCGTAAAGACATTGTTAATTATAGATTTCTGTTTTACCCATATTCTCAAAGATACTAGAAAAAATTGTTTTTGAACGTTTGTACAGCTTTTTGAATCATAACAATATATTAATCTCACAACAATTTGGTTTTCGTAAAAAATATTCAACGTATATGCCAATATTTCACATGTATAATCGTATAAGGCACGAAATATATAAGGGTAATCTCACCATTGGTATATTTTTGGATCTCTCGAAAGCATTTGACACCGTTGACCATGACATACTTCTTAAAAAAATGAAACATTATGGAATAAGAGGTCTCGCTCTTGATTGGTTTGATAATTATTTATCGAATCGCATGCAGTATGTTGTGGTCAGCGGTGTCAAGTCAACTTTCAGTCAAGTATCACACGGCATTCCGCAAGGATCCGTCCTCGGCCCCTTGCTTTCCCTTTTGTATATCAATGACCTTGTAAATTGTTCCTCAATTCTTAATTTCATACTCTTTGCTGATGATACCAGTATAACACTTTCTCAAAAAAATAGTATTCCTCTCACTAACACCATAAATAGTGAACTTCGTAAAGCTGTTGTCTGGCTTCAATGCAATAAACTGTCCCTGAACCTTGAAAAAACTAAATTTGTACTATTTAAAACACAAACTAAAAAATTGGTACTGACATTCCTCCAGTTATTATGGATGGCAAGATTACTTCCCATGTATCAAATATCAATTTTTTAGGTATCAAGATAAATTAATTTCTATCCTGGAAACCTCATATTGATGATTGATGCACTCGTTTATCAAAAAGTACTGGTGTCCTCCGCAAACTAAAGTTTATTTTACCCAGACGTGTATTAATTTCACTTTATAATACTTTGGTTTTACCCCATCTCACTTATTGCTGTATACGATGGGGGAATGGATTCAAAACACATTTACATAGATTACTTCTTATTAAAAAAAGGTTAATCAGAACAGTTTGTAATGCACATTTCAATAGTCACACAAACAAGTTATTTCTTGATTGTAAAATATTGAAAATTTGTGACTTGGCTCTTATGTATAGTTATATATTTATGTACAATTATCATTCAAATCTCTTGCCAAATATTTTTAATAATCTCTTCAACACAAATGCCTCTTTCCATTCATACTTTACGCGTCATTCAGCAGATCTTCACCAATATCTTCCAAAAACTAAAATTACCCAAAATTCTCTACGTTGTAGAGGAATCAAGCTGTGGAATGGTTTAAACAAAGATATTAAACAAAGTAAAACCCTAAATAAGTTTAAAAAACTTTTGAAAGTTGAATTTTTCTCTCAGTATAAAAACTCCTGCCAATAGCACACTGTAGGTCACTATGATTTATAATTATTACTTCTAATTTGCTTGTTTTTTTGTTTGTTTATTTCCCCAATATTAGCCCATTGTTTATTTTTTCTCTCTTTAATAAAAATTGTATTTCAATGTTATTTGTTGTTCACTCATTATGTATATCTTATATTCATATGTATTTAATTGTATCATGGTGGTGCCCCACCCACAAGTTTTTTAAATGAAAACTTCCAGGGGCTCACAATCCCATGTTTTTATCTAATTTGTATATACCTGTATTTTTATGATTGATTGATTGAAATAAATTTTGAATTGAATTGAAAAAAAAAACCAAGGGTTTATTGTACATACTTTGAACTGCATCGTATACATCAGAGGCAGTTGTTCCATTTGAAAGGTGAAATGAAATCAAAATAGGATTAATTTTTTTCTCTCTCTCTCTTTCACTTTAGAAAAGTCACCCCACCCATGTTTACGAGATTGCACTGGCTCAAAACCAATGCAATGTGAATACACGTTTGTAGTAGAGTGGTATCATACTATGTCTAAGGCATGCTATGACTGCCCGTGCAACCTGACTGATTGTCAGAGGGAACAATGCGTAGCAGCAGACGGTGTCCCAAGGCCCATTATAGTGGCTAACAGATCCCTACCAGGACCTCCGATTGAGGTAGGCAATCTTCTTTTTTAACCAATCTCCTCAAAATAGTCATATACACACACACATACACACACACACACTCACCCACTCACACACACACACACACACACATATATATATATATATATATATATATATATATTTATATATATAAAAAACAAAAGAAGAGGGCCCTTTGCATAACGTGTATTACAGCGCGTCATGTTCTATGTACACTTGTAAATAATTCAGCATCAACGCAAGACGTAGCTTCCATGTATCTCTTTATTACAAGCTTTCGGCCAATGGGGCCTTCATCAGGCCTATAATGCATTGAAACAAACAGAACAAACCATACAAATAAGGTCGAAATAACAAAGTGAATGTGTAACAAAGGGTACAGAACAGAAGGGTTACACTAAGATAACAAAAATAACAGAAATTAACAACAGAGGGGGTTGAGTACAGAACAGAAGGATTATAGTAAGATAACAAAAAATAACAACAGAGGGGGTAATGACTTGAACGAGATGGTGGAATACAATAGAAACGATTGGGAAACTTAAGTGTGTGAAAGGACAAGGTATTTACCGGCATTGAAATTAACTTGGGATTCTGTTCATCAGGAGGAGTAGTGAGTCTTGTGCAGGTAATACTGTGAAAAAATGAGGATAATGTTTCAAGTAAAATGATAACTCGTTTCAATATTGTATCAATATAGTTATGTACCCAAATACAAGATACAATATTGAAACGAGTTATCATTTTACTTGAAACATTATCCTCATTTTTTCACAGTATTACCTGCACAAGACTCACTACTCCTCCTGATGAACAGAATCCCAAGTTAATTTCAATGCCGGTAAATACCTTGTCCTTTCACACACTTAAGTTTCCCAATCGTTTCTATTGTATTCCACCATCTCGTTCAAGTCATTACCCCCTCTGTTGTTATTTTTTGTTATCTTACTATAATCCTTCTGTTCTGTACTCAACCCCCTCTGTTGTTAATTTCTGTTATTTTTGTTATCTTAGTGTAACCCTTCTGTTCTGTACCCTTTGTTACACATTCACTTTGTTATTTCGACCTTATTTGTATGGTTTGTTCTGTTTGTTTCAATGCATTATAGGCCTGATGAAGGCCCCATTGGCCGAAAGCTTGTAATAAAGAGATACATGGAAGCTACGTCTTGCGTTGATGCTGAATTATTTACAAGTGTATATTTATATATATATATATATATATATACAAATATAAACGGGTCGTGTGGTCCAGTGGTTAGAGCAATGGACTCATAATCGCAAGGTTGTAAGTTTGAATCCCTACTCTGCCATTGATAAAAGGCCCGAGAGTAATATATGTCGTCTATAACGCCAGCCACTATGACTGATTAACCTAGACGTAAAATGTTTCCGAGGTAATTGGTTATATACCAGCTTGGCGTTTACCAGCAAAACGCTGTCCTGTCGAGCTCCAATGGGAGAAACCATATATATATATATATATATATATATTTATATATATATATATATATATATATATATATATATAATCACAAAAGGTTTAGTAAATGCCGTAGAAATAAAATCGCAGATTTTAAAAGGAGCATAGCTCTCAAAAAATGAAAGGTAAAGTCACACTCTTCGTCAGTACCCATGATGTGACAAAAAAAGAGAATTCAAAATCCGTTTCTGAAACAGTCGTGAAAAACACGTCTATTATATACATATATATATATATGTGTGTGAGGGGGTGGTGTGTGCGGGTGTGTGATGGTGTGTGTGCGTGTATACATGTAAATATATTATTTTACTATTTCAGGTTTGTGATGGCGATGAGGTCATCGTTAACACGGTCAATCATATGGATAATGGGGAGTCAATAACCCTTCACTGGCATGGTCTGTATCAGAAGTCTACCCAGTACATGGACGGTGTTTTCAAGATCAGTCAGTGTCCTATACTACCCGGAAACAAATTCAGGTTCGGAATAGTAGAAAGAGAAGTTGTAGAAGAAGTAGTAGTAGTAGTAGTAGTAGTAGTAGTAGTAGTAGTAGTAGTAGTAGTAGTAGTAGTGGTAGTAGTAGTGGTAGTAGTAGTAGTAGTAGTGGTAGTAGTAGTAGAAGTAGTAGTAGTAGTAGTAGTAGTAGTAGTAGTAGTAGTAGTAGTAGTAGTAGAAGTAGTAGTAGTAGTAGTGGTAGTAGTAGTAGTAAGATCAGCTAAGAAGAAGAAATAGTAGCAGTAGGCATGATAGTAGCAGAAGTAGTAGTAGTAGTAGTATAGAAGTAGAAGTAGAAATAGAAACAGTAATAATACTATTATTAGTGTATTGGTGGATGGTGTATTAAAGATCGGTCAATGTCACATACTACCCGGAAACAAATTCAGGCTCGGAGGAGTCGAGAGAGGAGTTGTAGAAGGAGAAGTAGTAGTAGCCAGGGGTAGTAGTAGAAGTAGCAGTAGCAACAGTAATAGTTGTAGTAGCAGTAGTAGTAGTATAGCAGCAGCAGCAGTAGTAGTAGTAGCAGTAGTAGTAGTAGTAGTAGTATAGTAGACGTAGCAGCAGCAGCATACAGCAGTAGTAGTTGTAGGCCTAGTAGTAGTAGAAGTAGTAGTAGTCGTAGTAGTAATCGTAGTAGAAGTAGTAGTAGTAGTAGTATTAGTAGTAGTAGTAGTAGTACTAGTAGTACTAGTAGTAGTAGTAGTAGTAGTAGTAGTAGTAGTAGTAGTAGTAGTAGTAGTAAAGTAGATAGACTGTAAATAAAGGTGAGTCAAACATGTTGGATATATCTTATATCCTGAAGCTACAAACTATACACAAATATCTTTACACTTATTTTTTTTATTCCATATTATAGGTATAATTTCACTGCTGACCACCCTGGGACCCACTTCTGGCACGCTCACACCGGCATGCATAGGGCAGACGGACTTTTCGGCCCACTTATTATCAGGCAATCGAAGCAGGTCAGTTGCAATGTCAGTCATGACTGACCCGTAACGAAAGTCTGGTCAAACGATTTGTTATAAAAATTATCACTTTCACATCTTATCACTATGTTTTGTCGTTTATTGTTGGTCAATTCGAAAGTTGGCTGGCCAGCTACTCATAAACTACTTTAAAAGCGTCGACCTCAATTCACCCTGTGATGCTGTGGAAAAAATATATGTAAAGAACTAGAAAGAATGGATTGCAACAACCTATTTGGGGCTACCCGTAGATGGATCTGTCTCGTCTATTCTAAGAGATTTTGAATAATGTCCGTTTGCAGAAGAGAATTGATCATAATCAAATTCAAAATCTTCATCCTTTCTTAGAGACACATAAAACAGACACCGGTTCATCTAAAATCTGATATTTCAAAGATTGATGGACATATTATGTACTTCATCTTTGACATGAACTTCCCTTGCAATTTTGCTGTGTTCTATTTTTATTATCATTCCTCAAAATATTACTAGTACTTTGACTAAGTACTGATGATACTTGACTGTTTAAGGACCTGACAATAATTTTATCGTTTTAGTAAAAGAAATTTTTAATACCTTCTGAATATAGGTCTAAATTAAAACCATTTCCTGGCAAGCCTACGTCCATGTAAGGAAGAACTGTGTCACAAACTATGTTCACACGGCGTTCACATGTTGGACATTGTCAAGGTGTGATCCCCACTTATAAATGGTCAAATTGAAAATTGCGAAGATAATTTCACACTTTCGAAACGTCAACCGTGTGGGTGTTCACACCGTGGACTATGCGAACATGTGATTCCCACCAAGATGCTAATATTTAACAGTGTGAACATGCTTTTATATCGTGCCCCACACTATGATCACACTTTTCAGAGTATGTTAGAGTGTACGCAATTAATTTCCAATGTCAACCTTTGTTTGTTTGTTTGTTTTTATTTCCGAATCAGATAAAAAAATATACAATATACAAGAGAGATACATACAATAACGGAGGATCACCCAATTCAGCTGTATTTTCAAAATACTGCTGTTCTTCCTTGGGGTCCTACATTTACCATACAAAGTAATATACACCATAAAAATACTTAAACAAAAAAAAAAACATTTCAGAGTAAAATACATTGACAGAAAAAAAAAAAAAATTACTAAGACAAAAAGAAAAAAGAAATACAAATGCTCAATCTAAATAATCATATAATAGAGTATGAAAGGAACTTAAAGTTGGTGCATTACGAATTTCATTGGGCAATTGATTATAAATTGATATGCCCCTATAGAAAAATGTCTTTTTACAATTGTTAGAATTTGGTTTGGGTAAATTAAGGTTTTGGTTCGAACGAAGCGAATAATTTAAAGTTCTTCTAGAAATGTTATCAGACATATAGTTTGGAAAAAGATTGTGCAATATCATTGTACATATATGCTTTTTATAGCGGCATTCAAGAAATTCCCAATTCAAAGTCTCATGAATATGTTGATTGGAGACAAAAGAGTAGGGATTTATTTTCATAATTATACGGCCAGCTCTATTCTGGAGTTTTTGAAGGGCTGACAGAGAACCTTGTGGAGCGGAATACCAAATGACGTTAGCGTAATCAAAATGTGGTAAAATGGCGGATTTGTATATCAAATTTAAGCTTGATTCGTTAACAACATGTCTTAACCGTCCAAGAAAACTAACCAGTTTACTGATTTTCTGACACATGTTATGTATATGAATATCCCATTTCAATTCAGCGTCAATGTGAATCCGAGATATTTCGTAGTATTAACTTTTTGGATTTGGTATTGTTTATTTTTACATCTAGTGCATTACACTTGGACAACATATATCTCGTACCAAAGAGCATACTGACAGTCTTCGTATAGTTAACCAATAACTTGTTTTGAGACATCCACTTATCTAAAACTTGCATATCTGTGTTTAAAGTGGATTCCACAACTTTAACATCTTTGTCGGAATAATATATAACCGTATCATCTGCATAAAGATGAACACGACATGATTGAAAAACGTTAGGTAAGTCATTAATGAAAATACAAAATAGCAAGGGGCCAAGAAGTGAGCCCTGAGGCACGCCATGGGTTAAATATTGTTCTGAAAACTTTACCTTTAATTTTACAGGACGATCCGCATAATCTTCTGTACGACCATGACTTACCCGAACACACAGTCTTCCTAACTGATTGGACGCACCAAGCTATATCGGCGGCCTATCTCAGCGACCATTTCAGGGGTGTTGATGAAGGCCCAGTGTCCATACTGATCAACGGCATGGGTGCGTCTGCAGTGTATGGTCCGACATCGTCGACCACGCCGAGGGTGATCTACGAAGTCCAACAGGTATAAGTTTGACAGGGGCACGGCATTAAGCGATTGCGGAATTTGTGGACAAATTTCCCTTTTAATGAATAGGGTGGAATGTATTTAAGATGACTTACTTAACCCCAACTTTGGCCCTTTGGCTGCAGTTGATAAAAAAATCTCACTTACGGGATAGCCGTCCCTCCATGTTCAACGAGTTGTTTGAATGCCTGCAGCTTCCTTTTAAGTTTCATATGAATATTGATGATCTTAAAGATCATATAAGGAATACTGCTCTAATTGTCGATTTTGTCATTAAAGAAAAAAAAAATTCACCGGATGTCTTAGAGAACATTTGATTACTAAGCATTACTTTGCTATTTTCTTTTGCATAGAGTGCCGAACCTCCTTTTCAAACGTGGCACATTTAAAAGTTACTTATCAAGTACCTTTTAACTTTTAAGTCTTAAGTGTAAGGTACCCTTTTCATTCTTTATCCAACAGGGTAAACGATACCGCTTCCGGGTGATCAGTAGTGCCATCGCCAATATTCCTATGAAGGTATCAGTTGATGGTCATAACATCACTCTCATCTCGACCGATGGAGATGACTTTGAGCCTTTGGAGGTTGACGCTTTCTTCCTCTTCGGCGGGGAAAGGTAATGGACAAAACTAGTTTGATGGTATCATCGTATCCTTTTATGAAACTGAGAGGAATAATTCTCGTCCGAAGTGTCAGATATGCGTGATTGACTGACGGGCATTATGTAAAACCATAGAATTCTCAAAGTGAATTGAACAGAAAATTAATTTCAGGATAGACTTATGAAATGTGTATCCTGCGACACGGAATGAGATGTGTTCCTTAAATTAGAATACTTAAGGGCTGCTGAACAGAATGTCAGCAGGTCAGGGCGCGGGAGCAAATTATGAAAGGTTTATTGATTCTCACTGACTATAATTTGCTCTCAGCCAGTTAGATCGAATGATTGCGTTAGCTTATCAGAGTAATCAGTAAAATTCACTTTATTTGATTGAATGCACCACTTCGTGTTGTCCATTATCTACTTTCAGAATGTGCTCCTGGTGGCAGTTGAATGTGATGAAAATAGTTTGCATTTCTGCCCCACCAGATTTACATATTGTCAGATAAAACAACTTTTCTTGCTGTGGGTAAGTCATTCTAAACGTATGGAGTACGACAAATGATAGACTGGTTAAATTCGGGTCAAATCTCTTCTAAGTTCCGGAAGTTGACAATCATCTCCTTCAACCATACAGGTACGACTTCATCCTGGACGCATCTCAAAATGTCAGCAATTACTGGCTCAAGGTCCAAGGTTACAAGCAAGGAACGGGTCTACGTGAGATGGCAATCATCAGGTACCGAGGTGCACCGGAAGAAGTACCGACCGCTGACCCTTTGGTTGACAGAGAAGGAAACGTCTACCAAGACTTGGGCAGAAATTATAACGAACCTGAGGCGGTGCATACTGTCAATGAATTGAGATCTCTGCGTAAGTCAACTCCTTGGGAGTGTTTCATGGAAGGTCTTGTCGGATGCTTTGTCCGAAAAATCCTGTTAAAGTGATTGGTTAACATTGGTTTGACTTTTAAAAAATCTGAGCTAGAAGGTCACACTTGTCACCTGTGTCTGTGATATGTTACAAAAATGAAGCCCAGAAAAAATTGCGTTCGAAAATAATTATTTAGTGCTTCAAAAATTTAAATATAAAGTTACAGAAAACACCATCTTAATTTCATCCCATACACTTATGTGTACTATTTAGGCGTCTATAAGACACCTATTTACAAAATCGGGGTTTGCCTTGTAGTTTTAGCTTTTCATTCCCAATAATGGTTGTTTTCAGGGTTTATTAGTTCTAATACATGCACTTGTACACATGTTTCATCTTGGTTTGAGAATTTTTTAAATCGGCTGCTCACAAAGTTAAACAATACCTTTAATCCGACAGTTACCATATAGGAACAATCCTTCTCAGCTAATACAAATCAAGAAAGATCTGACAACTTGCCAGATAAAAAATGTTGATGAAATCCTGCCCTGTGGTGTGTATCATGAAACAAATAGTCAATGGTATTCATTTACAATTGTTATAAGCTACTAAAATCCGGGTACCTGATTGGTTCTGAGCAAATCAGTCAGTGAAAATCACTGATTTATTGAAATTTCCTCTGTGAATTGTTCACCAATCGAAAGAGTCCATCGCTCAAATGCATTATTAGCTAAAAAAAATTACAGTGCAGAACCATGTATCCATCAACTGCTGGCTCTGTGTAAAAGAAGCAGACATCAAGAGCTGTGTTGGTCTCGAGATGGAAGTTTCAAACAAAACCCAGAGTATGTCCGATTTCAATACATTGCAAAGGATACCACGAGCCTATACCTTACGCACTGATAGTTAGTAAATAGTTGGATATTGTAGTATTAAAGCAAGGTATACATCTGAAGTTGTATAGGACAGTATAATAAAGCAACAAGGAACAGACAACCCAATACAATATCCAATAATAATGCATGATAATCAAAGTTGGTGATAGAATGTGGGCATCGATGAAAGGGGACTATATGTCTATAGCTAAACTAGACCTCCAAACTGCTAAAAGAACATGTGTACTTCACGAAGCTTCGGTCTACAAACAAGGATTGTAAATCTAATGATATAAGATTTACATACTCATATGCAATCATCATCTTTTTTTTTCTTTCGCAGACGCCCATACACAATCATCAAATAATAACATGCGAAGGGTCTACCTGCCCTTTGACCTAAATGCGGTAAGATTATGTTGCTATCTTTTTGCCCCCAACATAACCCCCTCTCTCTCTCTCGTTCTCTTACCTCATCTTCTTTTCTATATCAGGTAAATTTGTTGCTAGTATTAAAAATAAGCATAAAATCCATAGTCAATGATCAATTAATCATTGGGCTTACTCTATAAGATCGGATCGTAAGTAATAACAATGGTAGACAAAATCTATGAAGCTCTTTATATAGAAGTTTCAAAGAGCTGTTAGCAAATAAAATGAAAGAAATTAGAATACACAAGATATCTAGGGAAAAGAACAAGAAAGAATACGAACTTGAAAATAGTATTATGTCAATTAATTGGACATACAAATTTATAGAGATAATCGGAAAATATGAAAGTTTAATACAAGGGGCCGATATGTGATAAAATTAAAAATGAATTTTGATAATTAAGAAAGTATGAAATGTTTTATTTGTTTTGTACGCAGTTTTTAACTTCAGATGATCTCTCTGTGTCTGACTTTTTATTTCCTCTATTTCAATCCATTGATTTTTAGGGGTCTAAGGGATAAGAAAAGGAAGAAGTTCCAAAAAGAAGAGCTATTTTGAGGCTTTCATAATCTGTTTATTTTTGTTATATATATACATTTTGACTGGTTTCAGTTTTCACTCTTCTTTACGGGATACGCTCCAAATGGTGGGCTGTAACGGAGGTGGTATGTTTCACGAAGAAGATCATTACGGTATGTGTCTTGTTTAAGGCCGGCCTCTGTATGTAATAAACTGTTTTCCGATTTTCTGCAACTTTTGGTGGCAGCGGTGGGATAAAAACCCACGGAATTGAACTGCCCCCCCCCCCCGGTAATCCATGCCCATTTTGGTCACCCTCCTTCCCTAGCATCTCATCTTCTTAATTAGCTATCCTCCACACTATGAACAAACTCCTTTCTTCAACTTGTGGGTGCGCAACTTCTGATGGACCATATCCTCATCTCTAGGACGCCGGGCCATACACTCCTAAAATTTTTTGAACCTTTCTTTGTCTTGTAAATGGATCCTTTTAAGGTTCTTCAGAGGGAATCAGAAAAGGGTTCTAACAGTCCTGTAGAGGTTCTAGGAACCATTTAAGTTTCTTTATATATAACGTTTGGGGTTCTTGATGTTGAGAGGAATCCAACCAATTTTGCGTATGGTTCTTTAATTTTATACAATATATGGGGTTCTTAGCACTATCGATAACCCCATGGGTTGTATATAAAACATTTAAGGTTTCATTGTAGAACTGCAAGAAGTTCTAAAGGAGTGCATAGAACCCTTTTCTGCCTTTCTGAAGAAACTTGTAAAAAGTGTTTTGTCCAAAGGACTGTTTAGACCCCTTTTCTGATTCTTTGTTGAACTTTAAAAGGTTCCAATTGCGGGATAAAGAAAGGCTCCAGTCAGCACCTTTTTTCATGAATGTAAACTTATGGCGCATTGGCGGCTCGGATCCCGAATTAAGCCCTTGTCAACATAGATGAGGAGATGAGAAACGTTCTAAGTGCCATCTTTCTATCTCCTACTTTTACCCTTCAGGTCAATAACCCGATGTTTAACCACCCAGACCTGTATCCTATTGGTCCAAGCGGACCGGGCTGGGGCGACTTCCACGTACCTCAAATAAACAGCCGGACATTCAAATTCACCGACTTCCCTCTCCTATCTCAATTCGACGATCAACTCGCTGCAGCCGGGGCCTATGATGACGTTTTGTGTGAAGTGGAACAAGCCGGCTTTGAATCATGTGATACTGAGTTCTGCGCATGTACACAGTACATAGATGTTGATTTAGGACAGGTAACACAATTCTACAAAACATAATACGTTTGGGGAACCTACTTGTCCTTAAGAGACGCATTTCTATGTAAAGATAATATGAGATCACTTTTTGAGAGTGCTAATGCAAGATTTTAGTTCATCAGTAGAACAGCAGTAGAACCTTCTGGATAAGGTTTTAGTAAATCTAAACTGAATAAGGGTTGGAAGGTGGTACGGAGGAGGTCACGACCAGAAAATACCTGCCGGAAGAATAGTAGCCCAACAGAGTATAGGAGCCGCCAATAGTGTAAGAAGGATGGGGTTTAGGATGAAGAATGCACTTGGACACATCCAATCCCATTTAAGAACCCCGGAGTCAAAGCTTCGGATTTGCTGATGGGAATAAGGGAATAATAATTATCTCATTTATATCTTGTTCTAGACGTTAGAGCTCGTTCTCATCGATGAGGGATTATCTCCGTATAAGGTGGAACATCCGTTCCATCTTCATGGTCACCCTTTCCGCATCCTCGCTCAGGGTACTTCAGTCAACGGAACAACAAAGGAGGATGTCATTCAGCTAGACAAAAGTAAGAATTACGCTTAAGACAGGGGAGGATCCAGGGGTAATATTCTGGAACATTGTCATAACTTTTGTTATAAATAATTTTGTCATTTCTCCTTGAAATTTGACACTGCTATGATTGTCACAAATCGGTATTCTGAACATCGTCTTTTCCCTGTCATATATCAGTTCCCACCAACGAATGTAAAGGGCAGCAACACACGTGTTTTGCTGCCCTCTACGTTCGTTAGTTCCCACCCATCTTTTCGGAAGCAAACCAATCAAATCATCGTTAGTTCCCAGTGGGAGCCCTTCTAACCAATAGGAAGGCATCGTGGCAGGTAGGGCGTATCCCCAATACAGTTGCTGGCATCGCGTAACTACGTGTATATTGAATTATTGATGTGCTTAATTACAAAGGGAGACAGGGAGTTGTGAAGGATTTTAGAGGAGAAATTAGAAGAAAAAGAAGGAAAACAGAGGAAAACAGGAGGAATTAATATATAGGGCCTAACTAAATGTAGCATGAACAAATAATGTTGAAAATTGCCATGGATGATGAGTGAAACTAATGCCACAATCTAATCGAAATAATATCATTATATGCTTGACATTCAGTCGGCAGGTTATCGGGATATTTGGAACCAAAAGATATAAGATAAAAGAGGGGGAGCATATTTCCCAGAAGAAAAATTTGACATGCAATAAAAAAAGACTTCACTTTCAAGATGGGGGGGGGGGGCACACTTGTGTTTTAAATGCATTTGTACATTACAGATTTTGATTGTGCCTCTCAAGGGGGGGGGGGCAGGGGCCGGCTGTGAACCCCTGCCCCCTGGATCCGTCTTTGGCTAAAGCTAGATTGCATTCATTATAGAGACGATTATATGCAAAAAGTTTGGTGTTGAAACAACACTGATCTTTTAGCATCATCCACCGATCGGTGTTTTAACAGAGGTGCAGTAACATTAACAGCTTTTAAAATACACCATGGAACACCAAATAATAATAGTCAATTTTTATATAGCGCTTTTCCCAGTATGGCTCAAAGCGCGTTACAGCATATTATTAAATAGTACGGTGGCGATATAAGTACACGCATTTACTGTCCTGTTAGATTTTCCCGCCACGGGCTGTAAGAAGAAGTTATAGGCCTATGCGCCGGCGCGGCATGAAAAACATATAAATCAAGGAATCATACGGTATGTATAGACATCGAAAATTATTATACAACAACTAGTACGTACTACTACTACTACTCTCTAGCGTACCTAAGGGGGGGGGGGGGGGGGCAGGAGGGACAGACTGCCCCCCCTGACGAGTCACAACCCATGCAGGGGACGTACCCCTGCCCCCCTGACGAGTCACAACTGATAATTTGTAATGTAGAAATGCAATGAAAACAGACGTATGCTCCCTCTTTTGAACTTGAAGACCATTTTTTTTTTTTTGCTTGCCAATTTTTTTTCTGGTACGAAATCCTGTATTTGTGGTTGAAGACCTTTTTTTTTTGTCAAATTTTTTCGCGGACGTAATAACCCTTAAAAAAATCCCCCCCCCCCTCTGGAAAATCCTAGGTACGCCGCTGCTACTACTACTACTACTACTACTACAGTATCTACTACTACTACCAATGATAATAATGATAATAACAATAATAGTGAAAATAAATAATAATAATAAGGAAAAATCAATCGTCGTCATCCCAATCGAGACATTTCTTGTCATTACATTTGACGAATGATCGCCCTTTCCTTCATCTTTATTAATATTTGTTTCATTATAGATGGTGGAATTGTTCGAAACTACGACCACGCCCCTGGAAAGGACACCGTGGTCATACCAAGCGGTGGATACACCGTCATCGACTTCGTTGCCGACAATCCTGGCTGGTGGATCCTTCATTGCCATATGGAGTATCATTTCGAGGTATATAGGGATTTTAACGATGATGATGATAATAGTAATATTAATAATTGTTTGTTTGTTTGTTTGATCATTTATTTTCCACAATCATATAAAAACAGTTCATTACAATACAAATTAAATACATGCAATAATATACATTCATAAAAGTAAAATACATATAAACAGTTAATACAGAATGCCTTTCAATAAAAACAAGAAAGGGTAATACATGCTAAATCATTTGAAAATGAAAAAAAGGGAAACTAAAATAAGGCCATGTGGCCCTGTAAAATAAGTTCCCTTATATCTATATCTTATACAATAAAATATATTATGTGTTTACTGAAAGACATGTTTACAAAAAAAGAAACAAAAATGAAATGTGTCAGAGGAACATCGACAAAAAAAAATATGGCAATACATGCACTACTTGGGGTACATGTACATGTCAGTATTTTGATAAAAAGAATGTTTTCAAATGTTTTTTAAATGAGTTTTGGTTATTACAAAGAGAAATATAATTTGGTAATGAATTCCAAATGATTGGTATACTACATCGAGGACATTTTTCTTCATACATAAATAAATAAAACTTTCCAACGATGAAAATTATATCGATTTCTTGTATTGTAATTGTGAACATTAAGATTTGCAGAGAACATAGTGGAAATGTTATATGGAAGTAGATTGTGAAAATACAAGTAACCCAACACTGCTGTTTGATACTGATATAAATCAGTTATATTCAAAGTTTTGAGTTTTATAAAGAGAGGAGCAGAATGGGCAAGGTAATGGCTGTTGGTGCAAATTCGCAAAGCTTTTTTTTTGTAATCTAAATAAGGTGTTTATTTTTAACTAATAAACAATAATAACAACAGTATTAATTACAATGTATTAATATTGTTTACCTCGACAGCCAATCACAGCTCGCCGTTTAGTTATCATTGTCTCCCTCGGTTCTATCATATACTAGTATTGTTTCGCTCCATCGTTCTATACTCCGACGAGTGCATTACATGTCGAAAAGCTTCAATATGGCCGTTTTAAAGGCTATTTTACCAGTGTTTACAATAATAATATAGGCCCTATTTTTTTTTACACAGGGAGGCCGCATTAGCTCTTATGAACTGCTTTCCCAGCTGGCAATGCATAAGATGGTGTCATTTCAACGTCGAGCGTCTGATAAGAAGACGGATGTTCCCATTTTTGTCTCGCCTGCATAGCATAGCGAGAATATATAGGCGCCGCTTTTCCGACGGCGGCGGTGACGGCGTCAACATCAAATCTTAACCTAAGGTTAAGTTTTTAAAATGACATCATACCTTAGAAAGTATATGGTTCATGAAACTTGGATATAAGGGTAATCGAGTATTACTGAACATCCTGCCCGAGTTTCAGGTCACATGACCAAGGTCAAAGGTCATTTAGGGTCAATGAAATGTGAGAATGTTGGGGGTACTAGTTTCATTGCTATCATAACTTTTAATTTAACGGAGCTAGTTCATAAAACTTTGACATATTACAGTAATCAAGTATCATTAAACATCCTGTGCAAATTTCAGGTCACATGACAAAGGTCAAAGGTCATTAAGGGTCAATGAACTGTGGCCATATTGGGGGTTTATGTTGAATTTTTACCACCGTAACTTTGAAATTTTATGGATCTAGTTCATAAAACTTAGACGCTAGAGCAATTAAGTATCCCTAAACATACTATGCCATTTTCAGGTCACATGACCAAGGTCAAAGGTCATTTAGGGTAAACGAACTTTGATAATGTTGGAGGTATTTGTTGAATTGTCATCATAATTTTAAAAGTTTATGGATCTAGTTCATGAAACTTGGACATAAGAGTAACTATGTATCCTTGAATTTCCTGTGTGCATTTCAGGTCACATGACCAAGATCAAAGGTAAATGAACTTTGGCCGTGTTTGGGGTATTTGTTGAATTGGCATCAAAACTTAGAAAGTTTATGGATCTACAGATGTAATTCATGAAACATAGACATCAGGGTTATCAAGTATGGTTTGCGCACGTCTTAGGTCACATGATTATATGGTCATAGACATCTATTAGGTAAAGTTGGGTCAATGGACAGTGTTTCTTTATCATATGAGTGGGGTTTTTTGTGAATAATTATTCAATAGCTGTTTTCAAAGTTAGCACTGCTGCTATCTTGTATCGCGTAATGCAGGCCAGACTGCCAGAGGCATTCCACTTGTTAACATTTAGGTCACTTTTAATTATTGAGAAGCATGGGATGATAATGAAACAACTTCAGCGTTGATCATATCGAAACATTATTGCATGCACTAGGTGCATGTCGGGCTTCGCAGCTCATATTTTTTTTTACAAATCTTTACAAAGCGAATTCCTTTTTTTTTACTGCCAGGATGGAATGGGGATCTTAATTCGCGTCGGGAACCAATCCGACCTTCCTCCTGTTCCAGAAGGATTCCCGATGTGTGGTGACTACCCTCCAACACAGTATCCTTCCATCGAGTCAGACCCTGTACCTAGTCAAGTCAGTATGACCATGACCGTTACCGAAGTCATCCTCGTTGCCGTAATCGCTAGTCTTGTACTCCTCATCATCGTTCTCATCGTCGTCATCGTGGTCCGTGAGCGTTCAAGGAACGATGGTAAAGGACGCCCTCAGGCGATACCAATAAATGAACGATGATGAACTGACCGTATAATTGCTTATTTTTGCATTTGAAGTATTAGAAAAATGAGTATTACTGAATGAGAACTAAGGTACGGTGTATGAGGTTCCAATCATTGCTGACGTCGTCGTCATTGTAATCAAGTGTAATTTCATTACCGTCATAACTATTTTTACTCTATACAAGAACAATATATATGTGTGTATGGATGTTTAAACAGAAATATGGCGCAATAAACAGTGGAAAATATACATAGACAGATATATAGATAATTAGATAGATAGATAGATAGATAGATAAATATATAGATATATATAATGTAGATAGTTCTTAAATGGATTGTAGGGCATTACCAAATATCTAAAGTCGATGTATTTATGTAGCCTAGGAATGTTGGTGGCACCAAGGCCAGGCAGGGGAAGGACCACCTATGATTTTTTGTTTAGTATTGAAACATTTGAGGTGTAAAAATAAGAAAGATGGACGAATACTATAAAAAGAAGGGGTCTCGACTATCGATCGGTTAATGTCCTCTTTCAGACTTTCACCGTTCCCGTCCCGTTTATTGATACCCGAGGGACCCAGAAGGAAAAACCAGTATTTTTTTTTTACTGGTTTCCAGTATATTTTTACTGGTTTCCAGTATATTTTTACTGGGCCAGGTGATTTTTAACTGGACCAGTAAAAATCAACTGGAAACCAGTTCCATGCAGTTCAGGCAATTAAAGTAGTAATACCAGTTAAATTGTTTTTCATCAAACTGGTGTATGCTGGACCAGTTTCAAAATTCCAGTTAAAAATCAACTGGAGTTAAAAATTAACTGGAGACCAGTAATTCAAGACCAATTTAATTTTTAACTGGTCCAGTATAATTTTAACTGGACCAGTACGACCAGTTAGACCAGTAAACCGGTGTTCCAATTTCCAGAGTTACCAGTTCTACTGGTCGAACTGGTCCAATTGAATTGGTTCTTCCTTCTGGGGAGTTTTCACAACCACTACACAGATGCTGTCTAGAACGCTGAGAATCTATTGTCAAAAGCCTTTCATGACAAAGCAGCGTTTGTTGAAAATCGGTGAATCAAAACAGCAGTGTCGGACTCTAAACAAACGGCATGGTTAAAACATAAAGTAGATGGGTTTCAGTTTGGCTGCTCTCCCTTCACATTTTGTTGTTGTTTTGTTTTTGTGTGTTTTATACATAAAATCCTTATTCAGATTGTTGTACACTTTCTAAGTATAAACGTAGAGACTTAATTTTTTTGTATTGTGTTACAAAATAATTTATGGATATTTAAGTATATATATTTTATATATCAATTTTATTATCTGCTGAGAACTTAAAAAGTCTTTATGTTTGGATTTTTTTTTCATCACACAATACCGCATTATTATCCAGTAAATACAAGTGAAAATAACTGTTTTTGGTTTGTATTATGGGTTATGGTAATCTTTGTTCAAAAAATGTATATTACAATGTATAATATTTCTTTTTTATATTGCTGTATATATGTACTTCATGTTATTTTGTATATTTCATGTATTACCCTTGTATGTATGAAAAATGTGATATTATCTGAATAAAGGCTAAAAAACATTAAAACCAAAAAAACATTTGCATTTTTTTTGGCAGCTCTGATTCTTGGGACGATCTGCTGTCCTGGTTCACGAATTTTCGACAGAGATCTCCAAGCCGTTTATTGTAATTTGACAGGCATTTTCAACATAGGCGGCGGAAGTGGGGGCGGGGGGATCTGTCCCCCTAAATTTGAGGTGGGGGGACAATCCCCCCTAAATTTTTAGTTGATAACCTTTTTTTTTTTTTTTGCTTGTCAAATTTTTTTGTTATGGTCCCCCCTAAAATTTTGGTTGATAACCTTTTTTTTTAATTTTTTTTTTGAATTTTTGGTGGTCCCCCCTAAATTTTTTGCCTTCCGCCGCCCTGGCCGCCACTTACGGGGGCCTGCCGGCCTGGACATAATGATTTTCAATAGATTTACTATGATGTAGAATGCATCCCCGTTGCAATTCCAAAAATTCGTAAATATTTTGGAATAAAAGAGATTAAATTATGGGTTATATTTGTAGCCTATTTTTTTTTCATATGATAAGATCGTAAGTATTGCTTTCATCGAGGTCACCCAGTTATGTTGTCACGTTTTGTTTTTACATGTAAATGTTTTCTTCAAGAAAATGAATAGAATTTGAAAAAACAATACATTAAACAATGAAGAAAAAAGGTTTGTTATGTTGTCTTTATCCCCTTCTTTCATTCATTGCTATGCATGCAAAATAAACGGACCTGTATTGAAATTTGTATGATGTAAAGTTATATTCACGAAATTAAAGTCGTGTAAGACCATCTATCTAAGAATATTTCATACAAAAATCGTGTCTTAGTTTCAGAGTTTATTTTAGTGAAGTTATTCACATGCATATCTAATCTCCAATTTGATTTTTTACTGTATTTTCACAGATTTAATAGCTGCATTGAAATTAAAGGGATGCTCCGGGCTGAGAACAATATGATTTAAACAGATAAAGAAAAATCAGACAAACAAAACACTGAAAATTTGATCAAAATCGGACTAGGAATAACAAAGTTATTGCATTTTATAAATTTGCATTATTCCGGTGAAACAGTTCAAGGCATGTCTTCATAAATATTCAATGAGTAACTTGGTGATGTCATATCCCCACTTGTTCTTTTGTATTTTATTATAAGATAAATTAGTTTCATTCAAATTGTTTTCTTCCAAGAACTGAAAAAATTGGATTGACAACTGATTGTGTGCATTAGATATTCATTGCTGCAACTTATTTCATTATAAAGGGGACACATTATTCACACAATAACATAAGAAAAAAGAAAGTGGGGATGTGACATCATCAGCCGCTAAAATATTAATGATGATGTGCATATAACTATTTTCACAAAATATTGCTAAACTTTAAAATTCATTAACTTCGTTATATGTTATCCAATTTCGATGAAATTTTCAGCATTTTGCTCTGTGAATTTTACTTTTTATTCAGATATAAATATTTTCAGCCCTGAGTACCCCTTTAAAAAACAAACAAACTAAATATTCTCCTCACCAAGTTGCAAGACCCCTCCGATTCTCCATACAAACCCACCCTCCAACTTAATCGTCTTTGTTCTATTTCTCTCTGCGTCTCTTATTAAAGTACCGAAGTGTGACGTCAGTTGCCATGGTGTCATGGCGGGCTGGTTCTAAACAAAGTCGCAGCAAACGAGCGTCTGTGCACTTTGCAAATGACTTTGGCTCGTCTGAAAAGTAGGTTGCAAGCGATCAAATTCCGATAGAAGCCATTTTCTCCTCTGAGAAACACGCTTTCATTCGGCGGGATCATTTGTTTAGAACCAGGCGCCACGACACCATGGCAACTGACGTCATCGAATCGGTACTATATTATGTTCATTCTCTTTCCTCCACCCCCCCCCCCCCTCTCCCTCTCTCTCTCTCAGGGGGTGTTTTTTTTTCTATGGAGACATGATAAATAAACCAAGGCAATGGCACCTTTTTTGTTTCATATGTATATATATTTATTTCCAAATATAATTTTTCGGACAATACATTTCAGTTGTGTACCATTTGTGCCAAGTAAAAACAAAATGGAAAGTGAATACATTGTACAAAGATATACATGTAGATTTATATCATACCGATCGGTCTATCACTTAAGACTTGTAAAAACTCCTTCATTATACATCTAATAAGAACACTCCAAAAAAAAAAGGGGAAATCATTGACCACATTGGACAAAAGCCATGTTTCTTTCAAAACTCCACTCGAGATAAATAATTATATTATATTGGATGGCTCAGACCCTCAGAACGAAATATTCCAAGAGTTCGGGAAAATATTCCACGAATCGCAGGTGAGTGGAATATTGGCCTTAACGAGTGGAATATTTCTGGTATTTCATGAAATAAAGCCATCCATTATAATCATCATCATCTATCCCACCCACTCCCCCCCCAAAAAAAAAAAAAAAACAGGAAGAAATTTGATCACATTA
This sequence comes from Lytechinus pictus, assembly GCF_037042905.1. Taxonomy (NCBI): domain Eukaryota; kingdom Metazoa; phylum Echinodermata; class Echinoidea; order Temnopleuroida; family Toxopneustidae; genus Lytechinus; species Lytechinus pictus. Next base: position 39,631,932 of record NC_087252.1, read on the forward strand.
TGCCTGTTTATGCCATTATCACTTTATAAAGTGATAATGGCATAATTTACAGGATAAATTTTGGTCGTTGACGTGCGTGCGACTTGCGTGTAGTTCATTATGACGTCATCGAGCGTAGTTGTGCTCTTGCTGAGCATCGCATTGCTTTCATTGGTTGTTGTACGCATTGTATAATTCAGGCATCGCGCACGCGCCCTAAACTGTTGAAGTTAATAAAATGTGTACAGGATTCCGGTTCCTTTCAGGGATACGCTCTGATACTGCACGGGCAATTGATGCAGAGCAAAATATGCGTTTTTAATGCATTGCTAGAACACTCTATATAGATGATAATTGCTAAAATCTAATGGTAAAGACACTTCCAACCAATCATATTAATGAAACAAATTCTACCAACTAGTATTAAAATAAAAGCAATTAAGTGACATGCCGTTTGACAATAACCATGTTTGCATATCATCATTTTTTTTTAATTCTTATTGAATTCCACATAAATAAGTAAAGAAATGGATACCAAAGTTTTACAAAGCGAATCTCATCTCTGAAATAAGGGAGTTTGCTTTGGAATATTTAACCATACCATTTGTGGCAAATGTATTTTCACATCACAAAACTTTACTATGTTTCATTTCCATGCAATATTGAAACAGTGTTTTCACAGAATCTGTTTCATTCATTTTTCTTCCTTATCAGAGTACAGTATATTGAATGAATTCACATCAAAGCAACACTCAAGTCACACTTAAATCACAGGTTTCTCATGCATGTAAGTCACACTATATCATACTTTAGTAACACTTACTGTGTAACTGAGATTGTGCACTGACAATAATAAACAAGTGCAGATAGCAAGTCAAAGAACACGACATTGTTAATTCACACAATACATAATTTTACATCGCCTCAATACATTTTTTTGCAAACAGTATACATCATCCCGGATCCATTGGCCCATATTCTGAAGTCGGGTTTATCTTAGACCACGGCCTAACTCTGTGCTAAAATTATGGAAAGCCAAAAGTGTCAAAATTTATATTAAGTTGTATGTTTCTTATGTTTACTGTGCTCTTTCCTGATTCATCGATGGTGAAGACAATAATCTATTTATACTTCCTAGACTATTATGCATGATTTTGAGAGCCAAATGAGCTGAAATATGATATCTCTTCCGTCAGTGATTTATGTAACAGTTGGCTATCCATACTTAAACCACAACTTTAAACCAGAGTTTAAGTTAAACCCGACTTCAGAATACGGGCCACTGTATATTTAAAAACACATTTTTTTCAGAGATTTGTTGTTGAATATAGTTGATTTTAGTTTAAAACCTTAACTTATTAATATTACCTGACAAAGGAATCTTTTTAATATATAGACAGATGAATCCATCAGAACTGACATAATGTAATGCATATTAAACAACAGGGTGCTACATAACTTTTTTAGAAGCACTTGCCCGGTCAATATCATATCATATCGACCCTAATTTTGGTCATTCTACTGTGAGAATTTTGCTTGCCCAATACGGGCAAGTAGTTTTGGTCTTTACTTCAAGACACTTGCCCGACTCTAACTTTTACTTGCCCCGGGCAAGTGCTTATGTAGCACCCTGCATAACAATTTTTAACAAAAGGAAACCACCAATACAGAAAGCCCTCTTCCTGATCACAATTTTAACGAAAAATTTAATTACAATATTCACTTAAACCTGCTAATCTAACTTCATGTCAATCAAATTTTGCATCAAATTCTGTTTAAGCATATACATAACCTAATTAAAATCAAATGTTAAATAATGGCAAATTCTTATTCAAATTTTGCTTTGAGAGAGGGGACTTGGCTGTCTATACATTAGATTTATATTTCAGTTAAAAATACATATGGCAGTTCATTGTATGAACACAATTACTGGCACAGATAACGATGGGGAGAGCATAGCACTGGGTCTTATTGAGCCTTCATTACTCATGGAAAGAACAGCGTGTCCACAGTGTGCTCAATAGGTGTCCAGTGTGTTCACAGTGTGCTGAATAAGTGTTCAGTGAGCTAACCAGGTATCCATAGCATGCTTACAGTGTGTTCAAAATGTGTGTCCTGTGTACAGTGTGTTCAGAATGTGTATCCAGTGTGTTCACAGTGTACTCAGTGTGTTCACAGTGTGGGCTCGCAGTTGGCCCATAGTGTGTTCAGTGTGTCTGCAGTGCACTCGCATTGTGGTCACAGTGTGCACAGTGTGTTCACAGTGTGCTCAATAGGTGTCCACAGTGTGTTCACAGTGTGCTGAATAAGTGTTCAGTGTGCTCACCAGGTATCCATAGCATGCTTACAGTGTGTTCAGTGTCCAGACTGTGTCCTGTGTACAGTGTGTTCAGAATGTGTATCCAGTGTGTTCACTGTGTACTCAGTGTTTACAGTGTCTTCAGTGTGTTCAATAGGTGTCCACAGTGTGCTCACCAGGTATCCATAGCATGCTTACAGTGTGTTCAGAATGTGTGTCCTGTATATTCATGGTATACTCAGTGTTTACAGTGGGGGTTCACAGTTGGCGCAAAGTGCATTCACAGGGTGTCTGCACTGTGCTCACATTGTGTCAGCAATGTGCTTAGTGTGTTCACAGTGTGCTCACCAGGTATCCATAGCATGCTTACAGTGTGTTCAGTGTCCAGAATGTGTGTCCTGTGTGTTCATGGTGTACTCACAGTATTTACAGTGTGTTCAGTGTTCAGAATGTGTATCCAGTGTGTTCACAGTGTACTCAGTGTGTTCAGAGTGTGGGGTCGCAGTTGGCCCATAGTGTGCTCACAGTGTCCACATTGTGCTCATACTGTGTCAGCAATGTGCTCAGTGTGTCCGCAGTGTGTTCACAAGTGTGATTACATAGTTGACTGTGTGATGATGAGATTCAACCGATTGAAAATAACTTCACACTGTGGGGACAGTGAGTGTCCACATTGTAAGATTTCAAAGTATGTTCTCAGATGTGAATTCCACTGTTTCAAATGCTCAAATTTTCCAGTGTGATGTTCCACACCGTGAGGAGTGTGAACACACTGGGATACAGTGTTCTTTCCAGTAGATAAATCATAACAAAAATAACCCTTTAAAAACATAAAAGTTGTCTCTAAGAACTAAATATTAACTGTTGTACATTGGCATAAACTAGTACAATCATAGAGTTAAATCAATAAAAAAAAGGTTTCCTGACTTCTTTCAGAATTAAAAGAACATATAAATTTCTCTCAAGCTGCTGGTTTATTTCACTAGTAAATCAAAGAAAAAAAGTACTGAGTATAGTTTCTCATTCACGGCTTGTTTTGTGTTTGTGTGTAATCTGTATAGATCACATCACATAAAAATGGCAGTTTCATAATTCATAAACACATATAAAATGTTTTATTTCATTGTGCTATTTAAAGTTAGACATTCTTAGGATTCAAAGCAGTGCTATTCGGAGGGTTTTGTGGCAAGCTCGACTTGCCCCATCTTCATTGCGACGATTATCAATGTAATTTGCATGCAGCCGTCTATCATTAGCCAGTTACATAGCACATACACACATGCACACGTGCTGACCCAATTATCTGTTGACATCATTTCACACAGAAAAAGGAGGCGGAGCCAACCTCCCATGATCTTCAAACAGCAGACGAAGCATATGATACCCGAGAATTGTCAGATTTTGGGCATTCGGAACATGGTATCTGAGCACCCTCTTGAACCAGGAAAGCATACCTTCTAAGTGGTGGCACATGGGCTGAGGGGGGCAAATCCCCCTCATACCCATTTAAACCCCCAAATTTGTTTTAACCTATCCGTCCCTTTGCTTCGAATAAAGCTGGTGGAACCACTTGTCCTTAAAAAATGTTAATATCGCAACTATATCATATGCTCTACCGGGTAATTAGTCATTTAAAACTGGCAAAATGAAGAATTAGGCAGAGGGATAGTATCCCAAAAGTCTTGGCAGATGGCAGAAGAAAGGATATATACTACCAAGCCAAACATGGTCATAAACGTAAATACATTAAGATGAAAATTAATCCTGTTTTCATTGCTATTTGATTTAATAAATCAGTACAAGGGATGATCCAAAATACCCAACCGACATAATGTCAAGCATTGACAAATGTTGAGATGTTGAGTGTGCATGCATGTTTATCTGCACTGTACAATTATCCACATATGGAATCACTTACATGTAAGGCAACAATAGGCAGCACTTGATTGGCTTTTCCAATGCAATCCAAAAATAAACATAAACGAGTAAGGCATTAATACGAGGAACAGGGCAATGACAAATTTCAATACAACCACTTTTTTCCCATAATACACAACAAAACAAAACCGATACATACACGTACAAAGTATTAAAACCGTATGCACTACAATTTTGACTCACAGAAGGCTTTAAAGGAGAATGAAACCCTTGAAACCAGCTGAATCCATATCAAAGAGAAAAATCAAAGAAACATATTGTTGAAAGTTTGAGGAAGATTGAATGAATAATAAGAAAGTTATGAGCATTTGAATATTGAGATCACTAATGCCATGTAGATCTTCCCATTGGCAATGCGACCAAGATCTGTGATGTCACACACGTACAACTCCCTCATTACTTTAGTACTTATTTCACTTATATTCTCACTTTTATAGAGTCTATCACAAGGTGAGGTGTTCTCTTTATATGAGAGGACAAGTACAGAGGTTTCACAACATTATATCATTGATGAATCGTGTGTCATATGATTAGAATGAGCAAAAAGAGATGTTTTGGGGTATATTTTCAGTGTCCAAAAGGGGAGAGTTGTTCATCTGTGACATCATAGATCTTGGTCGCATTGCCAATGGGAGGATCTCCATAGCATTAGTGATCTCGACATTCAAATGCTCATAACTCTTCTATTGCTAGTCCTATTTTACTCAAACTTTTGTTGATCTTATTCTTTGATTTTTCTGCTTTCACAAAAGCTAACTTGCTCCAAGGGTTTCATTCTCCTTTAAAGACTGTAGTCGATCATCCATCTGTCAAGCAATCAACCGCAGGTCGAAGCGTGTTTTTAATTTTTTCACAGTGGAATATGCAAAATGTGCTAATTCCATCTTCTCATGGTTATATTCGGGCCCAGTTACTGAGAAAGCAAAGCACTTATACAGCACTTGTTTAGTCTTGCCACATGAAACATATTGCTTACATTTTGCCTAACAGCATCAGAATCAACCAGCAAAGGTGGCTGAAGCCTCTGCCTGGGTTCTATGTTAAAATTGGGAGGGAGGGGGGGGGGGTCATCAGTGATACACTCAAATAAATAGTTCTCCCTCCATTTTGCTGTATTTGGTGCACCTGCTTCCTTCAGTACACGTAGTGATGCTTGGAATAACCATCAGCTAATTTGAGGCATGAACTAGCCCTGTTGAGTTACAAGCATTTTCCCGATCGGTAAGGTGTGAATATCCATACAGAAGATCGAAGACCAACAACATTTTGATACCTTCAACACGGAAAGCAATACCGGATTCCTTTTCATGCCGTTGTGCCTGCTGAATAAAGCCCTCCTTTAATAAACTACATGCAGACTTATCAGGCATCCCCACCTCATAATCTTGCACAGTGTGAACACAACACAAGACCAATCCACCTCTATGTACAAAATATACACTCACAAATAAAAATACCCACAAAAATTACCTTATCAACACAGAGATATACGTTATGTATATTACACTAAAGCACAGAGGCGAGATTATACATATCATATATATATATTATATATATTTTTTTTTTTTCGGCATCACCAATTTTTCCAAAGGGTAGATAGACCTTGATTTAAGCTACGCCTACCATTGTTCTCTTCATTCATTTCTTTACAATATTGAAAATAAAAAGAGTTGCCAAAGCTGTTGTACATGTATAACTTCACACACACATATATATATATATATATATATATATATTACCTGAATGAGACATTTCAGAGACAAGATATACTGTAAATGCCTATTTTTTCGGTCTAATTGATTACCTCGATGCAAATAGGTGACTAGTAGTCATAACATTCATACACCCCTCTTTCACAAAATTAGTCATTTTTCTATTACACAGCTTCAGTCAATAATATACATATTCCCCTGCTCATCAAACCCGAATGCAATATTAAATAAATATTTAATTTGTTATATGACATGATGAAAAAATCAAGTATTTCAGGTTAACTTAGAAAAACTCAAATAAGCAGTGAACTAGAAATAGACAAATTTTGACTGATCGAGTCTCCTTCGAATCCATGATTTATATTAATTGTCTTTGAAAATAGAGCAAATGTTTTAAAAAGAAAGAAAATGTAATATGCCATTCTTAACTCGAGTTTTGTCAAATTGTTAGCTTTGCCTGTCTTAATTTCCTCTCATCCCATCAGTGATTATCTTTATTTCATTTCCTCTATCTTTCATTGATAATGCTAAAATATAATTCTTTCAGGTTAAAACTACATCTGTCCTTTGTATTATGTTGCATTGCATACTTCATTACTACAACTTTCACATCACCTTTGGCAATTCCATGTGCATGCATACAAGAGTGCATGAAAGTAACTCAATGGCCCGAATTCTGAGGTCTGCCTGTACCTGGGCCATCATGGTCTAACTATTAATCATGGCAAGCCAGAAGTTCCCAAATTACATTTGCATCTTATGTATCATAACTTTACTTGGCACTTTCCTGGGTTAATGATGAGATCTATTTCGGTAATTATTCTCAGTTGGTTCTGAGTGATTCGGGCAGCGTGTCAAATGAGCCGATAAACTGGACCTGTGTGGTTACATAAAAACTCTTTTACAAAAAGCCTATCCATAGTTCAACCGCAACTTCAGACCAGAGTTTGAATTAAACTGATCGCAGAATATCATGCTAATGTCTTTAATGCCTTGAATATGGATATTGGGGTACACACCCCTGTACACATAATAAATCCCTGACAAACATGAACCCTTACACATGAATACATCATTATGCATCAAAATACCATGTTTAAAGAATAAAATCATTGGCAGAAATTCTTGACGGTGATTCATTTCAAGACCGTGTTTGCGTGACATCATCATCTGATCACCATCAATGACATGAATATGATAATTTTTTTTTAAATATGCATATTCCCGCTTTTAGAAAGCACTAAATCAGAACGTCTCTATCGAAGCTTTTTACACATATACATGTATATATATATATATATCGGCTTGTCATTGTTCAAAACTTACCTACACCCGACAATGGAAATTCAATTGGAGGTGTGGAAAATCTGTTTATCTGACGGTCAATCATATTGGGGTCGCCCTAGCCACTCTGTGGTCTAGTGGTTAAAGCAACTGCGTTCAAAACTGGAGGAACGGGTTCAATTCCCGGCAGAGACATTTTTTCGGCATCACCAACTTTTCCAAAGGGCAAATAGCTCTGTAGAACCTTGATTTAAGCTACGCCTACCTTTGTTCTCTTCCTTCATTTCTTTCACAACATATTTAAATACAAGAGTTGCCAAAGCTGTTGTAGATGTATAATTTCTCACATATAATATATATATACATATATATATATACCCCTACCCTGGCTGTTAAATCCTGGCTTGTCTGCACATAATGTACGCACATTCTCCACTCAGTGGGAAGCATTCCAACCAGAGTTTATTAACTCATTTGCTAGGCATACTACATCGGCTTCTGCGCTCGCATATTACATAGATCTTAAATTGATGAAATCATCATCAGTGCTACGTACAAGAATGTTTGACCCCCAAAATGTACAGTAATGTAGACGTTGCAATGTGAACTACCAGAGACCAATGAAGTAACACAAGTTTTCATTCATCTTACCTATTTTAAAGACATTACAGTCTGCAACAGAGTATCAAAAAAAATACTGACCAACAATGATGAAACAAATTACATCATTCTTCACATAAAATCATTAATAAATGGTAACAAAGTCAAGAGAAAATGCACTGTGGATCTCATCAGACTTCGCCATATTGAATTTCTTACGCACCGCAGAGTAGCGCAGTCAATACTGGATTTTAACTGTGCTTGAATTATCATTACTCAAATCGCTGAGAAAACAAAATCTAATTCATAAGCATGAAAATACACACATTGAGCAAACATACACTTGGATACTGAGTTGTTGGTCTTGCTAAACATCATTGATAAAATCATTTCCAACACAATGATTTCCCACATACACTGTACATTTTACATGATGCATTCTGGCAAAGAACTGTGCATAAAAATACTGAGACATAACAAATTCAGAGACAAGAACATATTAAATACAAATATAAACACTAATACAGCAAAAGACATGGCATTAGTGTTAGACACCGAATAACATCCACTAAAGAAACAATTTCCCACACAGGTGTATAAAATTCATACATATAAGTACATGAAAATACATAAAATACAGAATATAATCAGTTCCTTTCGCATACTCTAAAATAGAAACCTCAATAGCAAAAATAGCATAGCATGTGTAATTAAATTTTGCAGCATTTCACAAACATTGAGATGTTACATCTAGAGTATTATTTGTTACTGATCCTGGTTGTCACTTCAGGCCAAATTACTACATGTATAAGAAAAAATAAGAAAGAAATTAATTAATTTCTGTGGAACTGCAAAGGCCCAGATCCCGGATGGGGCCAAATAAAAATATTCCAGCCTAGTTAGGGTTAATGATCAAGTCCACCTATTAAAAATTTTAAGAGAAAAATCAAATATGATACTTGAATAAGTCTCCGTTCCAAGATTGTCAAAATAGGTTGACTACTGCTTCACTGTGAAAGATTATAATTATGGAAACTTAAAACAAGGGAATTATTTATCTCATACATGTGTATGAAAAATATAAAACACAAGGTTTCAAAATATAATTTTTAGAAGGGTACATGGGGATGTAATTTCCAAGAACTTCTTGTTTTTACATTATTTTTTAAAGGGGAATCCAGCCTTGGCCATAAAATGTTGTGTTGGGAAGGAGAAAAATAAATTAAACAGAATGGTGAAAGTTTGAAAGAAATCGGACAAGCAATAAGAAAGTTATAGCTGCTTTAAAATTGAGATCACTAATAGTATGTAGATTTCAAATTGGCAACTGGGTAAGTAAATTATGACAAGGGGCAAGGACAACTTTCCCATAGGCCATGTACTTTATTATCAGGGATTTGGGGTTTTCTCCTAAGGACCCATTCCCCTGGGGCAGTAATCTAAATATAACCCAGGTAGTATATTGTTTTATGTCCTCATGAAAGAAAAATATAATTTTAATTAAAACTTTTGGGAAAATTGACATTTTAGCCATAATATGTATTGGAGTACATAGAAGAGTAGTCCTTGCCTTACATCACTATGACATCCCATATGCGGCCAATTTGAAGTCTCCATGGGTATAGTGATTACCAATATTTACAACTTTTAAAAATTCATAACTTTCTTGTTGTTTGTCCAATATTGTTCAAACTTTCACCTATCAACTTGTCTGATATTTCTCTTTCTTATAAAAACAAGTTTTTATTTGGGTTGGATTCCCCTTTAATGAAATTTTCAGTATTTTGCTTGTTTGATTTTTCTCTTACTACAAGGATCATTTTATTCTCAACCTGAAGTGTCCCCTTTAACACATGTGAAGCAATACATGGGGAAGGGGCATCTCTCTCCTGAACAAAACAGAATTAATATCTCACTTCCTGTATCACTTTCTTCACATGGAACTATCAGCACAAGTTTCCTTATACCCCTTTCATAAACCCAATAAAACCCAATTATGCGGCTAATAGCAGCATAATTTGGTCGTAAAATCAGAGGAGGACAAGAGTTATCCGCATTATTCTGATGCTGCTATTATCCGCATAATAGCGGCATCGGGACAAGATTTTGAGTTTATGAACGTATTTCCAAATAATGCGGATAATTGCCATGGTGCGGTCACAAGGTCACCCTTTTCCAACACAACCGCATCGGAGGGGGCGTGTCCAGTTGTCATGACGATTATCCGCCTTTTTCAGGACGGGTGCTCGTAAAAATAATGCGGATTATTTTCGGAGTTTGTGAACGCAATTTTTATTGAATTATCCGCATTACTCTTAGGCGGCTAATTGGAAAATAGGTTTTATTGGGTTTATGAAAGGGGTATTATTTAGCTAAATCATGTAAGTCATATAGGAAACTTACCAAAAATAATCTGCAAGAAATATTTACACTTCATTATAATGTATATATAAAAGCGACTCCAAGGAGTGCATGCAGCATAAACGTAACAATCCTGTTGTAATGATGAATGATAATTAAAACCTAATAAATCCCCAGTTACCATTTTCAAACTATACACTAACTACACATTCAAATAATTCAATTTCATTTTATTTCAGAGATTAAACACGAAAAACAACATTGGTTTGACCAAACTGGTAATAAAAACTCTGACTTTGCACTTCCCCTCTCGATTTATTTTCTCCATAATTCTATGATAAAATGTTACAATTGTGATAATGATGGATTGTACTTATTTAATTAGTCGTATTTCAGTTTAGAATTGTCAAAATTTTAAAGACCGAATAATAACACTTCTGCTTATTCACTGCTTCATACAGGGTGTATGTTGCACATTAAAATTTAATAAATGCATTACAAATAGATTTTTTTGATCAAATGCCAGCTTGCCCCAAAATAATTATGCACTTCCTCCACTCAGTGAAGAGCATTCTAGCAAGAGCTACAAAGCTCAAACTAATGTACAACCTTGCATCCTACCGGGTTTTTAGTTAACACCCTGGTTAAGGAGAAGCAAATGTACAATGATGTCTTGCCCAGTAACATGCACAGGTAATCAAGTACAGGATCAAATTCAAATCCTTCTCCTGAATTTCAAAGCTGTCGAGGCACGGTTTAGCTCCAGGATATGTGATCTCTGTCGAGGAGCAACGCTGTCTACATCCTGGATTTGCGCTCATCTGATACTGGTGTCACTCTTCATGAAACCCATGGCACACCCAAGGAGACCGTGCCTTTCCATCTAATGTCCCATGCCTTTGGAACTCCCTCCCCTCTTCGCCCCGTGAAATTGACAGCATTGAGATATCCAAATCATGTCTCAAAACTAACTCATTTCAGCAGATGTGTAGTGATTAACTTAATTGGATGTGCCTGTGCTTGTTATAATAATAATAATAATATAGGTATATTTACCCAGGGTAGCCACTTCAATTTCGAAAACTGTTCTACCAGCGGGCCCTGCAATTATTATTACCCCAGCTTTAGCTGAGCTGCCTAGGCGCTCAAGCATTCAAGGAATTTCTTCCTACCGGGTACCCATTTACCCGGTAAAGAGTGCAGCACAATGTGGATGAGTTTCTTGCTGAAGGAAATTACGCCATGGCTGGGATTCGAACCCACGACCCTCTGTTTCAAAGTCAGACGACTGATCCACTGGGCCACACCGCTCAACACTTGTTAATGTTTTGAACAAAATATAGAGCAACAGAAATGGTGTGGATCATCATCATCATCATTGTCATAGTCACCATACTTCTCCTCATGCAGCAGTATACAAATAGCGAATAGGCATGAGTGCGATGGTGCGAGATTTTGCATGAGGTGAAAGAAAGATGCTCTATTCAACTCGGCTAACGCCTCGTTGAATAGAGCATCTCTTTCTTTCACCGAATGCGAAATCACGCACCATAGCACGAATGAGAATACTTGCTATTTGTGTTGTACAACGCCTCGGAATTTAGCGAAAATATGAAGAAAAAAAAACAAGTTTATCCCTGTAGTAATCTATGAAAAGGGAGCAAAAATACTGGTAGCGAAAAGCAAAATCCCACAAGCGCACATGACCTTGGGCAGCATTGCGCATTTAGCCAGCAGGCTTATACGCGTATTGCACCTTCATTTTTACTGAGCGCAATGAATTAAATCGTATTGTGACGTCACCTCCTAAAGCCGTGCAACGGTACATTTTGGTCGGTACGTCTTTTGTGCAACGGTACGAATGTTTGACATTCAGCCTCCCATTTGCTCGTGTACAACAAGCCAAGTAGGCGTTGTACAATGGGATTTGAAATCCCTCGCCTCTGCCTCACAGGGAAAGTTCAATGCCATTGAACCAAAAAGGCTTTCACTGAACTAAACACTGCTAGATAAGGTGATCTCTGATCCAACTGAACTAAACACTGCTAGATAAGGTGATCTCTGATCCAACTGAACTAAACACTGCTAGATAAGGTGATCTCTGATCCAACTGAACTAAACACTGCTAGATAAGGTGATCTCTGATCCAACTGAACTAAACACTGCTAGATAAGGTGATCTCTGATCCAACTGAACTAAACACTGCTAGATAAGGTGATCTCTGATCCAACGAGCAGAAACTATCAACTTTTCAAGGAGTAAAGACATGAAAAACGTGAATAAATAACAATCTTTACCATTGCCAATAAAAACAGATAGATATTATCACAAGGGTATAAACAATATAAGAATCAAAATGTAATCAAATTTCACACTATGTTGAATGGCTTTAAAAAATTACAAAATCATGTAATTTTATATTCTATTGAGGTATGTCACATATACAAGTATAACAGCAGAGGTAAAGAAAATTATGAATGTGGTGTGGTCCTCCCTGAATCTTCATTTTCCCAACTACAAATATAGTTGATTTGACAGTCCCATAGTTGTAGTACACCAACCTAGAAAAGTTCTTTCCGATTAAAGTTTTTATTCTTGATTCATGTTCCTATGGGTCCTCAAACAAATTCAGCTTGGTTGCCCAAACCTCAACTTTGGGCAATTTTGCTAATTTGCATAAATCCAAAATGGCCGCCAGATGCCATCTAGAAAACCTAACTTTTGAACCACCTGCCACAGAATGATGAGGAATACTTCTTTTTAGGGTGTGTAGAATCCATTTCTTTTCTCACTTTTGCAATATAAGGACATCTCCAGGTCAGATCCAAAAAGGAGGAACATGAATAAAAAAAAACTTCCTTGAAAAGAACATTTCTAGGTTTGGAAAATGTCTAATTGACTATTACACGTTTATTATTGTGTGTTTTTATAGAGAATTTTACGTCATTTGGATATAAAATCACTCTCTCTCTCTCTGTCGTTGCCTCCTACTCCGCCATCATATTTAACGAAGAATACATCACTTCTTCACTCGCTGAGCTGAGAGGATTGTTGCATAACACCGGTCGTATTCGGCGAAAGTGCTAGTGAAAGGAGTACATTACTTGCATATCGCGGGAAGTTATTCAAAAGCGCGGGCTGTTGAAACTCCAAGATCCGAAAGTGCGCATGCTCGGAATATCGGGCTTGTTGCCTCGCTCGAGCAGGAATCGCTCTTCTTGCGATGGTGGAGACGGAGTTTCTTGAATCTCGAGATTAATCGCGAAGTGGGCCGATCGGGCTAAAATCTCGAGATTGAGCAAACTCGGGATGGTGCAGCACCGCCTCCAGAGTAGAATGAATTTTATGATCAGCAGATGCTATGTAATGCCACTGGGAATTGCCTTATGGTAAATTCATTATCTCACTTTTCCCTGGCCTGACAGTTGCCAGAGGCCAAGCAGGCTTGACAGAAGAAATTCTCGCTGGGACACCAAGTTTGCTTTCCCCCAAATACTTCTCTTTTCACAGGCATCACCAATGCTTTTCTCAAAGTCCGGGATCAGCAAATAAAAATTCACTCCCTTGTTGCCGCCCATTTCACTTTAAAGGGATGAATCAACTTTGTTGACAGATTAATAATTTGCTTCAGATGGAGTGACAGATATACCTTAATTTTTCCTAAAGTATCATCACTGTTGATACCTCAGCTTTTAGACGGAATGGAGTGATTAACTCAAAGGCAACAAACTATTTGTAGATTGATAATGCAGGATTGAGTCTCTCACAGAGGAGTTCTTCCAGGAAAAGATGAAAGTATGCTCCAACTTGGCTAGACGGTGAGGGGAATAGGCAATTGCCGTTGAAGAAATCTTCAAGAATGCCCCAACTGTACCAGATAGTCCTCGAGATGGACAATTTCAACAAGAACATACAAAGCATCATCAATAGGGATCTGTTCAATGGAGTTCTTGGGTCCCCTTGTGGGTGGAAGGATCCAACTTATAATTGAAGAATGCTTCAAGGATGCTCCAATGCCACTGGATAGTCCACGAGGAGGACTATTTCAACACAACGGCATCTTCAACAGGGATCTGACTTTGTGGGAGGAGGGATCCAGTGTGTCATTGAAGAACGCTTCAAGAATGCTTCAACACCGCCACAGAGTCCTGAGGTGGACAATTTCAAATCTTCAAGGATTTAACCTGCTCCTGCCGAGTCAGAATATCTTCAGAGCAGACCATTTGAGCAAACATCATTTATAATTGGTTGGACAGAGCTCCAGATTGTCTTCCTTTAGTCACTGAAGAAATCAATCCATCCGCATCGGAAAGTCTTTGTAGCATACCATTTGAACAGGAATGTACAAGACTTCATCCACAGGGATCTCCCGTTTATTTTATAGTTTCCTATTAGTTGCTGAGAAGTTCTTCAAGAAGGGGATTAGGTCCGTTTGCCCCGAGGCAGAATGTCTTTAGATAAGACCATTCCGACAAAACATCATCTTCCAATGGGTGGAATGAGTTCTTGGTTCACCTGATAGTCTCCAGTTAGTCACTAAAGAGTTCCTCAAGGAGGGGATTAAGTCTGCTCCCGCTGAGTTGGATGGTCATCAGGTCGTCCATGTAGGCTTCGGTGGCATTACGTACCTCTGTAAGGAGCATGATGATCTGTCAGAATAATGAAAAAATAATTATCAAATCTTTACAGCTCTACAACACCGTAACAGCTCTCCATTTGTACATTTCATAATAGATGCACGTAACTTGAAGCACTGATTGTGATGTCACTCCTTCATGTTAATCCTGAGAAATTTGTCAAGATCTGTGGACTTAACCCTATCTTAACTGCGCTATTTCAGACCGACATATACGGGGGAGGGGGGGGGGTTCAATTTGACACCACACTCAGATCTCGGCCGTTGATTGCACGATCGTTGCGAAAATTTGCAGGTGCGTAGAGCCGGATGTAAACAACAAGACTGTATAAGAAAATTTTCAAAAAATTAACTGCTTTATTTTATTGATTAATTATGTAAATAAGCGTATAAAATTTGCCCTAACTTTTTTGTTGTTGTAGGTTTTTGCCTTCAACTCACTTTATATAGCTAGTAGAATGCTAATTTTGGGTGAACATATTTATGAATTTTTACATTTCTAACAAATATCTACAAAAAAATTGCTGAAAAATAATAAATTTCTTATATAAATGTTATTGATTTTTTAATTCTTATGTATTTGTATGTTTTTTCAAACCTTTGTTTTTATTGTTTTTTTTCGATGAACTTTGCCGGGGACCCTTTCGTGATCATAAATAACAAAATTAAATCCATCTAAACCAACAAAAGTACAAATAATCATACATTTATAATTATTGGTTGAAAAACACAACTTGCATTGACTTTGTACACGTAATCACGTTTTTTAAGCGGTTCCGGGACCGACATGCTCTTACAAAATATTGCGTAATTTTGGAACCTCGTACCCAGGCACTGCAAATTTGGTCTCAAAAGATGCGAAAGACTTTGAAAGAAAAAAGTCAGCGAGCGGCGCAGTTAAAAATTTTGCGTGCGTCGCAGTGAAATTTGTCGAGGGGCAAAATAATTACAAACCTCATTTCAATATTAGTTTTCCTGGATCACACTAGTATATTGATAATGTTAAGCCAAACATAAAACCTACATTTAACCTCCATAACTAAATAAACCCTAATTCTTATCTTTACATTATTCTGAACCAAAAACTCTATTGCAATCTTAAGTCTAACCCTATGCCCTCTGAGACATTAAGAGCGGAGCAAATGTTGTGTCACCATAAAGGGACCACCAATGACTTTATAATTGTCAGTTCCAATACTGGTGGGTGCTTTATAAAGCAGCATGTAAGTAAAGAGCGACTTTAAGAACGAGTGGTGATCCTTTCTTGTGGTGAATGGTATCCACTAAAAAATGTTCATTGGCGATGGTTTAGCACTTGAGAAAGGATTAACTGTCATTCTTAAAGTCACTTTTAACTTATACGAACAGCTTTATGAAACGAGAATAGAAATATTTTGAAAATTCAATTTGCCCAATTGATTTTGGGCCCTGTAGCTCTGTAGCCCTGTGCAGCGCCAATCGACGAGGCTCTACCCCTTAAATATTGAACGCCAAACAGGGTAGCAGTAACTCCCATTTTTTACGTCTTTTGGTCTGATGCGCCCGGGGTTTGAACTCCCGACCTCTGGTTGTGAGAAGGACGCTCTACCAACTGAACCAAATCAGCCAAAAGAAGTTCTGAATCATGTTCCGGTGACTATTGCTAACCTTTGCAAAATGTCCCAACTTCTTTGGATGGTTGATCTGTACACAGGTCTGCAAAGCGTCGACCAACGGCTGCTGAAGCTCCTCAACCTTTATGGCTTCATCCAGGTCACGACGATCTTCAGGGATAAAAACAGATTGAGATTCACTAATTCTTATCATTCACTATCTCTAATTAAAAATAAAGAATCTGTTGACCAGGGGCCCGTCTTACAAAGAGTTGCGATTGATCTGATCAATCTCAACTACGGACGGCCAGCAACGTCAACATCTAAAATGCATGAATGTTCAAAATGATTTCTAGATATGACGTAAATTACATGAATTCATTGCTTTCTTGACAATTTGGTGTGTTTGCCTTTGTTTACAATGGACATTTTGAAAATTTTATGTAGAAAAAATTATAACACTGAAGGATTTCCATAAAGTTACGATTGATTGGACCAATCGTTACGATTGCTTGGACCAATCGTAACTCTTTGTATTAAAGACGGGGCCCAGGTCTTGACGATCTTCAAGGATGAAGTATTGTAAAAGCCTCCATTATATTTATAAACTATCTGTTGATGGGTCTTTCCATGAAGTTGAAGCACAAATTGTGAAATTTCAGCAAATTTACGAGACTTATTACACTCTGCATTTATTGTTCATAGGTTGTACATTCCTACATACATCTTTTTAATACTGGAAATTTGGGGCAATTTAGACTGATTTTTAAAATGAAATTTAGGGGTATCATGCAGTTACAGGGGCAAATGTTGATTTGAATAAATAGAGAACATTGAACATTTTGTCAAAATCG
This sequence comes from Lytechinus pictus, assembly GCF_037042905.1. NCBI lineage: Eukaryota > Metazoa > Echinodermata > Echinoidea > Temnopleuroida > Toxopneustidae > Lytechinus > Lytechinus pictus. The sequence goes on from NC_087252.1 coordinate 39,649,187, forward strand.
GATTCAAAATATTAAAGAAAGCTATGACATTTTAAATATTCGCTTATTTTTCACAAAACAGTGACAGTATGCAAATCAAATGAAACAGTCAATGATGTCATAATACTCAATATCTATTTTGTTTTCTATTGTTTAGATTCCAATATTCATATATTTACAGATTTGACAATAAGGACCAACTTTACTAAACCATATAGTATCAAGCAAAGCTAATTGCACATGTGAAGGGAAGAATTGATCGTTGCTTCACTCAACAATGAGGTGAAAATTTGAATATTTCATATCATAAAATACAAAAGAAATGGTGAGTGGATGATGTCATCAGTCTCCTCATTTGCACACCGACCAGGATAACTGTTTTGTGGAATGAAGCGAAACTTTAAAATGTCCTAAGTTTCTAATTTTACATCCAATTTTGATAACATTTTTAGTGCTTGTTGGGGTGGACTTGTCCTTTAACATTTGTTCCTAAAAGTCAAATTACTGCAATTAGGTTTGAGCAAAACTTGATACAATATGCAAATTTACTTGTTACGTCAGGGAGCTAAATACCTCAGATTTCCTTTACATAGTTATACTTCTAAAAGAAAATTTAAAATTGTCAATATGCTACTCGGTGTCCACCAAGTGTGACACAAGGTTCCCAATGCTACAATGTTCATGGACACCGTGACAATTTTGAAATTTAATTTTGAAACTATGCATAGGAAATCTGAGGTTTTTAGTTACCTGACTTAACAAGTAAATGTACATATTTTTACAAATATTGGCATAATTTGACTTCTAGGACCAAATGCAAATATCCCGATGCTACCAGACACCATGTCCATTAAACAGCGTTAAAAACTGTTTTGCTGAATAACTTGGTGAAAATTTAAGGTAAATGACCCCCAAAAGGCGCAAAATTCCCAGTAAAATTCATGATCATTATACAAATATGTAAACCCTGCAAACAATAAATGTATGGTATTAAGTATTGACTTAATTCTGAAATGTCACAATTCATACCCCAACTTCATGGAAAGACCCTGATACAAAATTCTATATGATATTGTAAGTCTGTAACCATTGTGATTCTTCAGGGGAAATGACACAAAATGTATTGCGTCATCATTAAAGAAAACTAGCAAGAACACTAGCATCATTGTTGCCAAGGCAACAAGTGCATACTTATTACACATTGTAGAGTTAAAGAGCTTCAAGGAGAATCCACCCTTGGTCATTAAATGTTGTGTTGGAAAAGAGAAAAATAAGAAAAAAAATCAAACAATTAGAAAGTTATGGCTTCGTTAAAATTTATGACAAGGGGCAAGGACAGGGACTCAGTTTTAAGGAGAGCGAGAGCAATCACCGTTCTAAAACAACAAAATTGGAAACTAAATACATGTATATGAACGTTGGTAACAAAGTAACAATACATAATAGATAGAGATAGATATAAAGATAGATACTGTAGATAGATAGATGGATGGATGGATGGATGGATGGATGGATAGATAGATAGATACATGTAGATAGATAGACAGACAGATACATGTAGATAGATAGATAGATAGACAGACAGACAGACAGACAGATATAAACTAACCTGGTGATATGATAGCTAACGCATAGAGCAAACCAAGTTCCTCCTCACTCAGGGCAAGCTTCTGCATCTTAATGGCGAAGGACATGACAGACTTCATGACAGTGATAAACCCGGCACTCTCTACTTGATCCGGGTCGATGGAAAGCGTTGGCCAGATCTCACTGTTGAACTGGCCTTTCTCGATGTCGTACAGAGGACACGAAGTGAGGATCATGTATTCCACCAAAGCACCTGTTGCAAATAGACAAAAACTTGTAACCTGTAGCTGTAGCTGATGTCAATCACACAAAATAAAGAGAGAATTATGACTAGAAGACATTATGCCACTGGAAATACTTTGATTTCTGGCACAGTCATTGGGCCTTTTCACACGTGAATCTTGAATCATCATTGTAACGATGATTGCAATTTGTCTCTAGAATCATCGAAACTTTCACACGCTCACTCAAAAACTGTGATTTGGATTTGAATTCCCGAGCGAAGGCGGTATGTGTCCTTGGTGACTTGTCAATCAAACCACTGCATCACAAATACAAACTTCGATGAGTTCATGACAATCGTATTATCTACAGAAGTGCTTGAAAGGTCACGTAAGCTCCGCCCCAAAAAAAGATGTTTAGGAGGTCCAGCCTTTCACACGCAAAATTTGTACCGCAATTTGAGTGAAACTCAAATGGAATTCACCACCCGAGTAGAATTTGAATTCGTGATTGTGATTAGCATTCAATAACCTAATCATGTTCTAGTTTGGTTTCACACGTGCTAAAATACCTCATTAGCCTTATTTTTCACTGGAATCATCGTTCACATTACAATCTTTTTAAAGAGTGAAAGGGCGGATTATCTCATCTTTCCTGGCCTGACAATAGCCTGACAATTGCCCGAGGCAAAGCAAGCTTCAGTCACTTGGATTAATAAATTCTCTCTGGTACATTAACTTCCCCCAAAAAAATTTCGAATGCTTTTCACAAAGTCAGGGGTTAGCAAATAATAATTCAGTTCCCAGAAAATTTGATGACCAATAAAACAAGTGGAATGCCTCTGGTGGTCTCACCTGCATCACGCGATTCAATATAGCAGCAGTGCTGACTTTGAAAACTACTATAACTTGCACAAGATGTTCAGTGATACTTGGTTACTCTTATGTACACGTTTTATGAACTAGACCAATACACTTACAGAGGTATGATGGTAATTCAACAAATACCCCCAACATGGCCAAAGTTCATTGACCTTACATGACCTTTGACCTTAAACATGTGACCTAAAACTCGCACAGGATGTTCAGTGATACTTGGTTACTCTTATGTCCAAGTTTGATGAGTCAGATCCATAAACTTTCAAAGTTATGATGGTAATTCAACAGATACTCCCAATATGGCCAAAGTTCATTGACCTTTGACCTTGGTCATGTGACAAGCAGAGTGTTTCATCAACATTTTTGTCCGACATGTTGTCAGATCTGACATGTTTCCTTGATTTTGATTGGCTGATAAGCAATGTTACTATGGTAACTGTCGGATAAAATAGGACTTGTCGGATAAAACGTCTGACAAGTCCTTTCATGAAACGCTCCCCTGAAATGCGCACAGGATGTTCAGTGATACTTGATTACTCTTATGTCCAAATTTTATGAACTAGACCAATATACTTTCAAAGTTATGATGGTAATTCAACAAATACCCCCAATTTGGCCAAAGTTCATTGACCCTAAATGACCTTTGTCCTTCATCATGTGACCTGAAACTTGCACAAGATGTTCAGTGATACTTGATTAACCTTATGTCCAAGTTTCATGAACTAGGTCCATATATTTTCTAAGTTATGATGACATTTCAAAAACTTAACCTTAGGTTAAGATTTTGATGTTGATTCCCCCAACATGGTCTAAGTTCATTGACCCTAAATGACCTTTTACCTTGGTCATGTGACCTGAAATGCGCACAGGATGTTCAGTGATACTTGATTACTCTTATGTCCAAGTTTTATGAACTAGACCAATAAACTTTCAAAGTTATGATGGTAATTCAACACATACCCCCAATTCGGCCAAAGTTCATTGACCCTAAATGACCTTTGACCTTGGTCATGTGACGTGAAACTCAAGCAGGATGTTAAGTGATACTTGATTAATCTTCTGTCCAAGTTTCATGAACTAGGTCCATATATTTTCTCCAAGTTATGATGACATTTCAAAAACTTAACCTTAGGTTAAGATTTTGATGTTGATTCCCCCAACATTGTCTATTAAAGTTCATTGACCCTAAATGACCTTTGACCTTGGTCATGTGACATGAAACTCGGTCAGGATGTTCAGTAATACTTGATTAACCTTATGGCCAAGTTTCATGAACTAGGTCCATATACTTTCTAAGTTATTTTGTCATTTCAAAAACTTAACCTTCGGTTAAGATTTGGTGTTGACGCCGCCGCTGTCGGAAAAGCGGCGTCTAGTCTCACTCTGCTATGCAGGTGAGACAAAAAGTTTAGATGATAATTCTGGTTGATATTATCTCAGGATTGCAAAGCAAATGGTCATCGACAAGCAGACTGGTAATCATGGAGTTTTCATGAGCAGTGCATTTAAAGATAAATGCCAGTTGTGGTAACAATCTCAAAATGACTTTTTACAGAATCCAATATAATGACCAACCAAGTGCCTGTTTGTATGAATAAGAAATATGTGCCAAAGGATTCTGGAAGAAATTGTGTAATTGCTGAGAAATAAGCAAAATAAGCGCGGATCCGGACATTTCCGTCAGGTCTTTATTCCAGCAATAATAATACACTGTCCCATGTGTGCCTAAATGTGTTGGCGATCTTCAGTGTGATCGTTTTTCAGCTGAGATTTCATGATTTCACAAAGTTCACTTTAAACTGTACCAGATCTAGATCCACGATGATATAGTAATTTACTTTGGTTTTACAGACTTCTCATGAAATCAGTGTTTTACTGCAACTACTTTCATTTTATAGCTTTAAGAAAATATTATAGAGGAAACCATGCCCAAAATAGTCTTGATAAGGAAGCAATGGCACATTCTTTAACTCAATGGCCCGTATTCTGAAGTCGGGTTTAACTTAAACTCAGGTTTAAAGTTGTGGTTTAAGTATGGGAAGCCAAAAGTATCAAAATTGTTATGAAGTTGTATGTTTCTTATGTTTACTGTGCTCTTTCCTGATTCATCGATGGTGAGGACAATCATCTATTTATACTTCCTAGACAATTATGAACGATTTGAGAGCCAAATGAGCTGAAGTATGATATATCTCCTGTTAGTGATTTATGTAATAATTGGCTATCCATACTTTAACCGTAACTTTAAACCTGAGTTTAAGTTAAACCTGCTATCAGAATACGGGCCATTGAGTGCTTCGTGCACGCTACGTATCCTACTATAACATGCCACACTCGCGCTTGCACGCCTACTATTGATTGCTTTTTGCTTGCATTGTTTCCTACCCTCGCCTGCTTCGTGCATGACTGCGCACATTCGGAATTACAATCATTGTTACGCCGTTTTGCATTGTATTGCGCATCGAGTGCACGCCGTAATTAGCACTATTGTGTGCAGTGCGAACTATGCTTTCTGACAGATCAACTTACTCACGCGGTTTACATTCAACTTTTTCGAGTATTTCTACATTTTTTACAAGATATGGCCCCGCCTCCGAGAGGGAAGAGACCTAGGTTTTTTTTATCCTGATGAGGTTCGTGAGATGGTTATTACACTTGATACAACTCATATTTTAGCGCAGTGGCGTACCGTGGGTCACGGCATTGGGGGGGCACCAGCAAAAAATTTGAGTCACCTAGTGAGCGCGCTTCGCGCGCTCAGTTGCTAGGTATGCTGACCTAATAGAGACATTTTAAGGACAGTGTCATTAAACGGATATGTATGTCACTGATCACATAATGCGAGCGCGAGGCGCGAGCTTAAAATTTTTGATATTCAGACCTAAAAAAGGGACATTATAAGCAAATTTTTGTAATCATGATGTGTACCTGTCTCGCTAAACAAACAATGCGAGCGCGAAGCGCGAGCTGAAATTTTTGTATATATTGACCCCAAACGGACATTTTAAGGACTATATTTTAGGAATCTATTAAGAGTATACATATCTCACCATAGTAATCTAATGCGAGTGCCAAGCGCTTGCTGATTTTGTTAGGATTATATGCATCCAAACACATAAAGCACGTGTAGTCATTGTAATCATGATTAACATGCGCATCTCACTAATCAAATATTGCGAGTCTGAAGCGCGAGCTGAAAATTTAGGAAATTCAGACCTGAATACATGGAATAGGGACATTTTAAGGCTTGTTTGTAGGAATTCACGAAGACCATACGAATTTTCATTAACCAAATGAAGCGAGCGCGAAGCGCGAGCTAAAATTTTTGTATATATTGACCCCAAACATGCATATTTTAATGACTATTTTTAAAAAGAATCCATTAAGAGTACACATATCTCACCATAGTCATCTAATGCGAGTGCCAAGCGCATGCTGATTTTGTTAGAATTACACCTAAAGACATACTTTTTGTAGTCATTGTAGTCATGATTATCATACGCATCTCAATAGTCAAATATTGCGAGCGCGAAGCGCGAGGAGAAAAATTTGGAAATTCACACCTGAAGAGGGGCATTCTATAAGGCTTGTTTGTAGGAATTCAAGTAGACCATGCGTATTTCACTAACCAAATGATGCGAGCGCACGCTGTAATTTTTGATATGCAGATCAGAAAAAGGGACATTTTAAGGACTGATTTTAGGAATTCATGAAAAGCAGACATATTTCACTAATCCACTAATGCGAACGTAAGCACGGACGGGAAATGTTTTATATTAAGACCTTAAAATGATATTTTACTACATAAAACAATAATAATTCGAAGTGCGAGGAAATATATTTGGTGTATATCGACTTGAAAACGGGAGGTTTTAGTACAACAGGATTATATATCTCGTTAAACAGACAATGCGAGCATCAGGAACAATGAAGACATAGGCCCTGAGCAAATTATGTTTCATAAAGTTATGATTTTTTTTATTTTAATGTAATATAACATAACATAATTATAATATAATATAACATAATTAACAATAAGTTCTTCCTTCCCACTACGTTTCTCTCACTTTCTCCCTCTTTTTCTCTTTCTCCCCGTTTTTTTTTTTTTTTTTTTTTTGCCAGCCGATTGGGGGGGCATGTGCCCCCCCATGCCCCCCCCCCCCCGTAGTTACGCCACTGTTTTAGCGGTAAAGATAATAACCAATCCATATAATGAGGACACCATTATAAGAAGTATGAAATTTCCTACAACTTTACTACACAATATTTTGTGGATAAACTAATCACTAGAGAGTTACAAGCAATTGTAATCATGACTATTGAAAGGAGTGAATACGACTCGCGATCCCAAAATCAATGTGGCACAGGGGGGTTTTGTGGCTGGCACAGGGGATTAGCATCGGATTAGCACTGTGGCGTTGGGTTTAGTAGTGTGTATGGTATGTTAAGAGTTAACAATAACAATCAGGAAATATACGTGATGGTGAAATTTCAATGAAGTGAAGTTTACCTTTGATAAGAGTTGCTTGGTCGTCACTGGTGAGAGTCTGGAACCCAGGAAGTTGCTTGGCAAAGTTTATCATATGCCTCAGAAGCAGCACGACAATCTCCATAATCTGTGGGACAATCACAGAGCCTTTCTTACCCCCTGCAAGCGTTGACCTTTGATCATCACCTGGACATGACCCCGCAGCAGACGTGCCAGGTTGATCTTTGGACGGGATATCCTTGGAGGTTTCTTGGACCGATGGCTTAGATGATGATACATCAAGGTCCGCTTCAGGTTCAGTCTCATGAGGTGGCTTGTTGTGAATTATGCATCCGCACTCGCATTTCTTCAAGGCAGGAGAGGTCGAAGGAGATGGCAGAGTCTCGGCCGTTTTAACAGCTCCTGGAGATACGGCTCCCTGCTTTGAGGATGATGAAGTCGATGAGAGATCACAGGATGGTGCTTGGGGGATAGTTCTTGGTGGCAAGGTCGAGGAACTGCTGGTGGTCTCTCCAGGTTCACATTCTGGAGATGTCTTCTTCTTGGGGACTTTTTCTGAGGCCAGAGGAGTCTCTGGGTAAGTTGGTCCCTTGTTATGCAGGGGTGAGGTACCTGGTGAAGCAGTATCCTTTGGAAGTTGACAGCTGGATTTTTCAGGTCCTTCACGGGATGTTGAAGAAGAACTGTCAGGGAAGGCTGGCTCTGGAATCACCTTTGGCCAATGTACGGAATACATGTAAGAAAGAACAAAAAAAGGAACACATTTAACATTCAATCTGTAAAGATGTACAAGTTGTATGTTACATACATGTAGAAGGCGTGGGTTCAATTCCTAGCCATGGCATGTGTTCCTTTAGCAAGAAATTTACCTACATTGTGCTACACTCAAACCCAACAGAGGTGTATGGGTACACGGTAGGAAGAGGCTCCTTGAATTATCGGTTACACTTCGTAATTCCGAAGGTTCTTTATTCCGAAGGTTCTTTATTCTGAAGGTTCGTAATTCCGAAACACGTAAATTGCCTATACCTCGATGTTCGTTAATCCGAAAACGTAAAAGGGTTCGTTAATCCGAACATTTGTGGCGTTATTCCGAAGGTTCGTTATTCCGAAGGTTCGATAATCCGAAAACGAAATAAGGTTCGATGTTCCGAAGGTTCGTTAATCCGAAAACGAAATAAGGTTCGTTGTTCCGAAGGTTCGTTCATCCGAAAACGAAATAAGGTTCGTTAGTCCGAAAACGAAATTACGAACCTTCGGAATATCCGAACCTTCGGAATAACGAAGCTTCGGAATTACGAATGTATGCGGAATTATCAGGGGTCCAATATGGATAGCCATGCAAAAGCTTTATAATTATTCATGATTTTACTATCAACTGAGCTAATAAACTGAACTTGTAATGGTATAGATTTTCGTCACCGTGTGTTATCCATAGCCAAAAGGACAACTCTTTACAGTTCTTTCGGTGTTTTGGGTAAGATATTTGCATAAAAAATAATGTGGTTGTAGGTAGATTATATTGGAAAATACATGTAATCAAAGTGAGTTTGTGTAGGAATTTTAATTTTAGATTGAAATCTCATTTCCCCACGGAGTCGATTGAAAAAAATCTTGGCAAGTGCGCATCTGGATATAAGAAAGATCCGGATAAGGGCAGGCCGGATAAGAGAGGTCGGACTGTACTTACATTAGGAGGTGGTTGGGGCAACGCTTCCTTTGCCGATCGGTAAGCCATGGCTATCAGGCGCGCTATCTCCCAATGCTGGCTCGACAGTTCTGGAAGAAGATCGCTTGCCTTGCCAGGAGAGGATTCCTCGGGTGTCGCAGGAGGCGTCTCGCTGTTTTCCGTCTTCACTTTTGCTTTCTTCTTGTTTGGTTTACGAGTCGCCAGGCGGTTCTTGTCCCATAATCCTAGAGGACATTCAAGAGAAGAAAAACATACTTTATAACATTTGTTTATCAGTGCCGTAAACTCTCAAATTGACTATACATCTATGCTAGTTGTGGCAACAATCTAAAGATCAGTTCAAACAGATTCCAATAAAATGACCACGCATACATGTGTTTGTGTGCCGAATGATTCTGGCACAAAATGTGTGGTTGTTGAGAAATAGATCAGGTACAAACAGCACATCATTTAAATAACACACTGTCCAACAGGCATACATGTGTTTATCTGTGGTGGTGAATTTAAGTGTGCGCATACTTTAACATACATGTATGTGTACAGTGTATGTATGTAGCTTAGATTTCATGAGTGGAGTTTATGTACTAAAATGGACTAAATCGAACCAATGACATGGTAGTATTGTTTGTTCAAAGCATTATTAAAGCAGATAAGAACCACTAGCGCCATCTCAAGTCCTCTACTTCTCATACCTGGCCAGTTTCCTGACCCATACTTCTCGTGTAGTCTAGTAATATAGACCCACTTGAATGATAACAGGCTAATTAACTACTCAATACATTTATAGTTATGTTACCAAATAATTATGTTACCAAGTAGCAAAACAATTACTTTAAATTTCCTCTCAAAACATTTTAGTTTCTCTATATAGAAATACAATTATAGGTCAATTTATTCTCTGTAGTATTAATAGTGGATATCTGAAAACGTTACTTTAAAGACTATGTACTTATAACACACAGTCAATGAGAGACCACACACATTTCACTCCCCCTTTAAATGTGGAAAAGCATGGGAATTACAGTTCAATGGTTTTCAAATATTCAAGAGTATGTTCAGATATTTGTTTTTATAAAGGCATGAAAAAGCAAAGCACAAATTGCCATTGGTGGACTATACAATGTGAAAAAATGTCAATGTTTCAGATCACAGAGGAAAAGCTCCAAAGATCTACATGCATGTATGCAGCCCCGGGGGGGGTACTCGAATTATAACATACCTATGTTCAGTGTGCTCATACTGTAACGTATGTGCATGTACATATATACAGCTTAGATTTCATGAGTGGAGTTTATGTATTGAAATGGGGGGGTACTCGAATTATAACATGATACCTATGTGCCGCGCCAAAGTCGAAAATGGGGGATGTGGAACTGAAAATTGGTCTTTATACCAAGGTTTTTTACCTGACTGCTAAGAAAGCATGAATGCCTGTGAGCAAGCAATCAGGGGACCAACGGCTTCCCGCTTGGGAATCGAACTCGGGTCACCGGAATCCGAAACGTCCGCTCTACCAACTGAGCTATTGTCTTAAAACAGGGGTCTCCAGAACAGCTCTTGGTTCTACAGATATGATTGCTAAAAATGCAATGCTCCGCATCTGACTACATAGAAACAGGTGTCTCTGGAACTCACTAGATCGTAGGCGTAATTGGTAGCGGCTATGGGAAAAACATGCACGTGTCTTGCTGGATTCATAGACTAGCGCTAGCTATTTTGGGGCATGGAGAACTTCGGGGACCTGGCGCTATGGCTCTGCGCTGATCGAGCTCGACACTCCAACCGGCTGAGTAGTTCATAATAATTGGTGTGCATTGGAACAAGAAATCACAAATTTGAGGGTCTCCGGAATGGAGAAATATAGCAATTTCTATGGCTTTCTGAATTGATAATGGTCTGGAATGGAATATTAGCCTGGAAATGGGGGTCTCAACCGCGGCACATACGTATCACACATTTATACTGAGTACCCCCCCCCCGACATTCAAGGCAATAATAATACACTGTCCCTCGTGCGCTTATTTGTGTTGGTGATCTTCAGTGTGAACATTTTTCAGCGTAGATTTCAAGATTTCACAAAGTTCAGTTTATGTATTAAACTGTGCCAGATCTAGATCCTCGATGATATAGTCCAGGATAGAAGAGGCATAACCTTGTTTTTTTATATATACAATATTTTTTTGTGGTTTCTTGTCAATTCGAGGGTGCTGATTCCGAATCTGAATGATGCCACTCGTGTAACCTTGAGCATTTTCCGCAAATTGGCAAAATCCAATATGGCTGCCAAAATATGCAAATTACCCATGAAAATCCTAAAATTGTCCACACATTGGCTATGAAATGCATGAAATTGTGTGGCAGGAGTGAAATAGTCTCTGAAAAAATAACTTTTGACAAAATATTTATTTTCCTGATATTCAAAATGGCCGCCAAAGGCCATTGTATACTCTATTATGTACAATATGAATAGGGGAAACTAATTTTCACAAAAATTAGCACTAAACCGCAAAAATCGCGATGTATGAACGAAGTAATATATGCAAATCACCATTACTAACGAGATATATCATTTATAGTATCATATATGGGAACATTTCTGTATTTTGATATCTAAAATAGCCGCCACTGGCCCAAACAGTATTGCGTACAATGGCAATGGGGGCCAAAAAATTCACAAGAGTGATCACTAAAATGCATATTTAATATGCATTTTAGTGATCACTCTTGTGAATGTTAATAATTTATTAAGATTAAACGAGTGGAATACTGACTAAAAACATAATTGTTAACGAAATATATTATTAATATGCCATGTATGTGATGAATGTTTTATTTTGATATTCAAAATGGCTGCCAAAGGCCCTAAAAGTATTATGCACAATGAGAAAGAGGAGCAAAGAAATCACAAGAGAGAGCACTTAAATGCATATATATGTGATAAATTAATGGGATACTGTCTAAAAACATATTTTCTAACGAAATATATCATTCAGGTTTCAAGTCTGTGTTAAATACTGTATTTTGACTTTCAAAATGGCCGCCATAGACATTATGTACAATGCAAAGTGGGAAACCAATATTTACAGGAGTGAACACCATAAATGCACGTAATAGTGATCAATGAGTAAAATATTGTCTGAAAGCATGATTTCTATTAAGATATATCATTTATTCTGCCAGTTAGGTGATAAATACTGTTATTGGGAAGTCAAAATGGCCGCTACAGGCCCTTATGGTATTATGCACAATGTGAATGGGAACAAATTATTTCAACAGAATTTGGCTTTGCTTGGCCAAATGGTAATGTATGAGTGAAATATTGTCTGAAAACATGATTTATAACAAAATATATCATATCTTATGCAATTTAGGTGATAAAACTGTATTTCAACATTCAAAATGGCTGCCATTTGCCCATTTTGTGAACATTGTTTATCTCCACTCAAATTGTATATTTTACGATAAGGGCCTATGGTGGCCATTTAAAAAAATGCAGCATTTATCAACTTAATTACACATGATATGATATATCTCTGTAGAAACCATGGTTTTAGACAATATTTCACCCTTTCACAATTCACAATTATATGCAATATTTAGAGTCAAGCAAAGCCAAATACTGTCAAAGTTATATGTCCCATGTTACAACGTACACAATACTTTTAGGACCTATGGCAGCCATTTTGGATTTCAAAGTACAGCATTTATTACCTCCACGACCAATATGTGATGTATTTAATTAGAAATCATGTTTAAGACAATATTTTTACTCGTATATCAGTTATATGCATTTTATGATTCTCACTCTTGTGAAAATTAGTTTGTCCATTCGCCTTTTACATGATAAATATAGGGCCTATGGCTGGTGGCCATTTTGAATGTCAAAATACTGCATTTATCACATAAATGGCATATTAATGGCAATGATGTTTTTAGTCAGCATTCCACTCGTTTATCTTTAATATGCATTTTAGTGCTCACTCTTGTCATTTTTTTGGCCCCGGCTATTGCCATTGTACATACTCTTTGGGCCAGTGGCGGCTATTTTAGATATCAAAATACAGCAATATCCCCATATATGACATAATAAATGATATATCTCGTTAGTAATGATGATTCGCATATATTACTTCTTTCATACATCGCAATTTTTTGCGGTTTAGTGCTAATTTTTGTGAAAATTACATAATAGTACATAATAGAGTATACAATGGCCTTTGGCGGCCATTTTGAATATCAGGAAAATAAATATTTTGTCAAAAATTATTTTTCAGAGAGTATTCACTCCTGCCACACGATTTCATGCATTTCATAGCCAATGTGCGGACAATTTTAGGATTTTCATGGGTAATTTACATATTTTGGCGGCCATATTGGATTTTGCCAATTTGCGGAAAATGCTCAAGGTTACACGAGTGGCATCATCCAGATTCGTAATCAGCACCCTCGAATTGACAAGAAACCATAAAAAAATATTGTATATATAAAAAAAGACTTTCTCATGAAATCAGTGTTTACTGCAACTACTGGCATTTCTCATTAAACTTTGCTCACATGACATTGAGGAGAAAATTTAAATATTTCATATTTCATATAATAAAATACAAAAGAAGTAGTGAGTGGGTGATGTCATCGGTCCCCTCATCTGCATACTGACCAGGATGTGCATATAACTATTTGGCGAAATTTAGCAAAACTTTAAAAATGTCATAACTTTCTTATTTGAGATCCGATTTTGATGAAATTTTCTGTGGTATTCTTGTTTGATTTTTCTCTTTCTATTCAAATCATCTTATTGTTTAATAGGGTAGACTTGTTCTTTAAGCCATTTTTGGTAGAGCGATTTATAATCACTCGCCTCAGCGATTGCTCAAGAGTGTCGGTCAATGATCAAACTGTTTGGGTCAACCTTGAAAGCCTCATTCTCTGTCAAGGTATTATAAAAAACACAGTTATTTCAAGCAATAACACACTTGCAAGAATGAAATACAAAAGTACAATGAGATAAATATTGCATCTATAGATCTATATCTGATTGTTTGTCTCCATTGTTTGGTTGTGGGTTGTAACTTAGTGTACGTTCCTCCATCCATTTTGTAATCGGACAAGAGAGTTCCCCTGGCTTGTACCTGTATGTATGTCAAAGAATAGCATTTTGTAGTGCTCCCCTATTGCTCCCCTTAAAAGTTTTAGGAGAGTATTTTATTGCTCCCTTCATAATTATAAAACTGAGTCCCTGATGTACTACTTGGGATAGTAGTTCCCTGCTCCCACCCTATCTTCCACCATTAAAACCGCAGATTGCCTGTCCATACATCCTAGCACACTACACATGTCTGTCTGCAAGCCATGCCATAAGGCATTCAGGTGTTAGAGAGGGCATGACCTCCACAAGCACATGATCTGAACAAGACACTGTCTTTTTTTTTTCCAGTGGATACTTTTCACAAACTTGTTGCCTAAATCTGCAACATTGGATAACCTTTAAAGATAAATACCAGTTGTGGTAACAATCTCGAAATGAGTTTGAACAAAATCCAATTAAAATACCACCAAAGTGTCATATAAAAAATGTGCCAAATAGCTCTGGAAGAAAATACATTACATAATTGCTGAGAAACGGGCAAAATAAGCACGGAAGACCATCAAATGTCGGATATTTATTTTTCGAAGCAATATTAGTACACTGCAGACCTGCCAACCTCTAGGAATGAAAAACTGTATTGTGATAAAAAAAACTGTATTTTTCCCCAAAAAAGTGTATTTCATAATAAAATGCTTGGCGCACTCGCTCATCGCGGCGCTCAAGCTGCATGCAAGCTAAAATGCACACTGCTCTTGCAGATGAAAAAAAAACATTAAAACATGTGTATATCTAATTCACACTGGTTTTAACAAAATGATTGAAAAAAAAAGTTACCTGAAATTACATTGATCTATTAACCATATTTGTGTACGTTTTATGAAATAGAGACATATAGAGATTATTTTTCTCAATAAATTACGATTTAGTAAAAAAAAAAAACGTACTGGGTTGGCAGGTCTGACACTGTCCCACATATGCTGTTAGTTAGTCCTTTGCCAGGACTGTTCTGCTTTTCAGTTGATCAATAACACAATCCTCCACCTCTACGCACGAAATGAAAACAGCCCCACGATTTGCTACCCTCATCAATGAACTGGAATACAAATTCCATTTGGGCTATTCCACGGTTACTCATGTTACATTTGGAGACACCTTGACTTGGAGCTGTAACTCCATTATTATTGATAGGAACTAAACATCACAACATAGTACCAGTCTGACTATCCTTTGTATAAAAACAAAACTTGGGAAATTTCATTATGCTCCTGGCAAATCTTTGAAATGTGTCGGTTACTCATGTTACATGATTTGGACATGCATAAAATGAAAAGTGGACATAAGTGAAAAGTGTCCTCATGCAAAGCTTTTATGAAAGTTGATTATATCCATTTCAAAGAAGTATATTAGGGAGACAAATTTGTATATAATAAAAAAAAAAGAACACATGGTTTTTGCTAGGGGTGCAGATAAAGTGGTTACTCACGTTACGGTCCAGATGGGCTATATGTACAAAGACACATTGAGCTCATGTCCACCAACCTATGGAATTGCCCATTTGCATATCAATGAGTCAGAAAGAAGAGAGGAGAGGGTATTTGTATTCCAGTTCATCGTGACTTAGCCGTGAACCAGAATGGCCTGGTGGTTGAGTCGCTGCCCGGCAAGCAGTAGATGACAGGTTCGAATCCCACTGGTTCCAATTTTTTCTGACTTATGATTTTCATTAAAGATCGAGCATGCAATCTTAAGCACATAGGAGTAATGCCATAAATTTGTTCACAAACAATTGAAATAAAAATCAAGGAAAATGGGAAAAAGCATCAATATACAAATAGCGAATAGGCACGAGTGCGATGGTGCGAGATTTCGCATGAGATGAAAGAAAGATGCTCTATTCAACGAGGCGGTAGCCGAGTTGAATAGAGCGTCTCTTTCTTTCACCGAATGCGAAATCTCGCACCATTGCACGAATAAGAATATTCGCTATTTGTGTTGTACAACGCCTCGGAATTTAGTGAAAATATGAAGAAAAAAAAACAAGTTTATCCCTATAGTAATCTATGAAAAGGGAGCAAAAATACTGGTAGTGAAAAGCAAAATCCCACAAGCGAACACCTCGGGCAGCATTGCGCATTTAGCCAGCAGGCTATACGCGTATTGCACCTTCATTTTTACTGAGCGCAATGAATTAAATCGTATTGTGACGTCACCTCCTAAAGCCGTGCAACGGTACATTTTGGATGGTACGTCTTTTGTGCAACGGTACGAATGTTTGACATTCAGCCTCCCATTTGCTCGCGTACGACAAGCTAAGTAGGCGTTGTACAATATGAATTGTCTATGAAAATCAACAAAAAAAGGAAGCATGTTGCCAGATGAAATTCAGTCTCAATTACAAGACAACTCATGAATTACTCCCCTTTTTAAGAACCCCATGTAGAAGTATACATATATGTACAGTGCCTCCACTCTGTTTTATCAGATATATGTTCTTTTGCACTTCCTATTTATTCTGGAATGGTAGCAAATGTTAGCAATGATTAGAAAGAGAACAATAAACACTACTCCTTTTAAGGGCTCCCCTTGAAGACTACACACGTACATAATAAATGAATGAATGAATGAACAAACAGTGATGAATGGATGGATGTATGGATGGATGGATGGATGAATGAATGAATGAATATAAAATGGATGGATGGATGACTGACTGAATGAAAGAATGGATGGATGAATGGATGAATGAAAATGAAAGACAATTCATGAATTACTCCCCACTTTCCCAAGTAGAGAAGGTCTGTACATACAGGTGTATATTTTCTATTTGATCAGATCTTTCTGCATTTTCTCTTCATGGTGGCAAATTTTAGAAATGATAATTAAGGGGAAAAAAAAAAAACTTTAATGATGCTACAGGTTAATCTGCCTACAGATCTGTTGGGAGCATAGAAGGCAAAATACTGTAGATAATTAAGCTTATAATTTCTTGCATCTTAATTTTTATTATTTGTAATGTCATGTATACATGTATATGTGAGCGGCTTCCCCATATAATTATTGTGCATTATGAAAACAAATCAAGGCGGGATTACCCGAGGACGAGGACAAGGCTGGAAGGGTTGAGGCCAGACCAAGGTTTTTTACAGTACGAGCATGCGAACGCACATCGCAAAGTCGAGTCTCCATCACGTCGTTGTCAGTGCAGCATACATGTAGTGCAGCTGTGCTGAATGAATTGGCTTTGACATCAAGAACAAAATAAAAGTAGGAGTGGGCTATACATGGGTCAAAAATACTTTTTTTGTCATTTCAATATGGCAAGTTTTTTTTATTCCTTGTATAAATGTATCTCAACATGAAATGACAATACTTTTTGTCACGGGTCCGAGAAAAAAAGTGAGTTAAGCCAAAATCCCAAATGGCAGCCAAAACCCCCCAAAATCACAGTTTTGGCCACAACTTCTTTAATATTTGGTGGTCTTTTTCTCTAGTTTTGGTGTCTATTCCTGTTTTTGGAAAAGGCAATTTGTTTTTCCTATAATTAGTACTACCGATTTTTAGAGCCATTTTTCAGCCAAAAAGTAGGTTTCATGGTCTGGCTATTGCCGGAATAATATTTTAGAGAAACTGACAACATTCAGCATTTGCACATTCTATAAAGATTTTCCTGGCCTGAGGATTGCGTTCGAGGCTGAGGATTGACCTCCGTCCTTGAGGGCAAGGCCAATTTTGTGGCCTCGAGGCAGAGGCCGTCCTCGAGACCCACAACACTGTTCAATATATCAACACACAAATTATTTCACAACTGAAAAATATGGTCATCATGAAACATTAAAAAATTGAAATTTATATACATGTAAGAAGTATCAGGCTTCGAGAAAGTATAGTGGGAATTATTTATCCAAGGTTGGACTGGCTATTATTATTTTTACTGAGAAAAACAGTTACATTGCCAGTCCAACCGATGAGTAATAATTCCCAGTATGCTTTCGAAGGAAACGCCTGATATATTTGATCTTATATCCCTCTTAACTTGTAGACCTCATCCTTGCTGATGTGTAACCAATCTAGACCAATTTTGACGTTGTGGGCCTAGTCCTAAGCCTGTCGAGCTACATGTAATGCTAACCTGTTCCTGTGTAGGCTGCGTGTGGTTTCTATCCGACTGCAGTTTAAGGTCCGCTGCGCCGTTGCAGTTGCACTCAAGTCAAGATGTAAATTGTAAATGCGCAGCCTACACGGTCCGATTTGAGCGAAGTGTATGGGGTCCCAGGACCAAAATCCAATTGAAACCAGTTGGATTTCCAACTGGTTTCAATTGGTTTCAATTGGTTTCAACTGGTTTCAATTGGTTTTAACTGGAATTTAACAATTTCCAGTTGAAACCAATTGAAACCAGTTGGGCAACTGGAAATCCTAACTGGAACCAGTTGGGTAACTGGAAATGACTTCTGAATTGGAAATGATTTCTAACTGGAACCAGTTGAGTAACTGGAAATCCCAACTGGAACCAGTTGGGCAACTGGAAATCCTAACTGGAACCAGTTGGGTAACTGGAAATGTCTTCCAATTGGAAATGATTTCTTACTGGAACCAGTTGAGTAACTGGAAATCCCAACTGGAACCAGTTGGGCAACTGGAAATCCTAACTGGAACCAGTTGGGTAACTGGAAATGACTTCCAATTGGAAATTATTTCTAACTGGAACCAGTTGGGCAACTGGAAATCCTAACTGGAACCAGTTGGGTAACTGGAAATGACTTCCAACTGGAAATGATTTCTAACTGGAACCAGTTGAGTAACTGGAAATCCCAACTGGAACCAGTTGGGCAACTGGAAATCCTAACTGGAACCAGTTGGGTAACTGGAAATGACTTCCAATTGGAAATGATTTCTTACTGGAACCAGTTGAGTAACTGGAAATCCCAACTGGAACCAGTTGGGCAACTGGAAATCCTAACTGGAACCAGTTGGGTAACTGGAAATGACTTCCAATTGGAAATGATTTCTAACTGGAACCAGTTGGGCAACTGGAAATCCTAACTGGAACCAGTTGGGTAACTGGAAATCCTAACTTGAACCATTCAGTTGTGTAACTGGAAATCCTAACTGGTACCAATTGGGTAACTGAGATGACTTCTAACTGGAAAGATGGTAACTGGAAATGAATTCTAATTGGAACCAGTTGGGTAACTGGAAATTATTTCCAATTGGTTTCCAATTGGAAATTTTCCAGTTACCCAACTGGATCCAATTGAAACCAGTTAATTTGCATATTATTTGCCAGTGTGCACATATTAATGTTTTATGAGATTAATCATCATTAACAATGTATCTATTTAATTCTTTACAATTTCAAGTACCACACTTTTTAAAGATTAGTATTTAGAATACTTAGCAGTGAAAACCATGTTCATAAATGTTATAGATTATAATTATAACAGATTAAAGGATAATTAGTACACCACTAACTGTTACCAAATTACATCAAATAAAAGTACATATATTTGAAGATCTTCCATATAAATATATACACATGAAAGTCTGTATTTTATCAATGCCCTTTACATTGGTATTAATAGACATATAACACTGTTTCTGTGTTGGCATGAGAAATAGTTAGTGCAAATGCTAATTAATTTGTAACTAATTAAGTTCGTTCCAACTGGAAGTTCCAATTGGATCCAGTTGGAAACCAATTGGTTTCAACTGGTTCCAGTTGAAACCAGTTGCCTCCAATTGGTTTCAACTGGAACCAATTGAAACCAGTTGCCTCCAATTGGATTCAATTGGTTTTAATAGGGAAATTGGAACAACTGGAACTAATTGACAATAATTGCCAACTGGTTCCAGTTGCCCAATTGGTTTTAACTGGAACCAATTGGCAACTGGTTTTCAATTGGTTTTTAACTGGAACCAATTGGCAACTGGTTTTCAATTGGAACCAGTTGTTCCAATTTCCCTATTGAAACCAGTTGGCCAACTGGTTTCAATTGGTTTTGCCCTAATTGGTTTTAACTGGATTTTGGTCCTGGGGTGGTGCTAAACCCAGTGGCCCGTATTCTGATAGCAGGTTTAACTTAAACCCAGGTTTAATGTTGTGGTTTAAGTATGGATAGCCAATTGTTACATAAATCACTAACGGTAGAGATATCATATTTCAGCTCATTTGGCTCTCAAATCATTCATAATTGTCTAGGAATTATAAATAGAAGATTGTCTTCACCATCGATGAATCAGGAGAAAGCACAGTAAACATAAGAAACATACAACTTAATAAAAATTTTGATACGCTTGGCTTCCCAAAAGTTAAACCACAACGTTAAACCTGAGTTTAAAGGAAAATGAAAGGATAGATTTATTATCTGGTTATAAGCCAATTACACTTCACTAATTAAAATAAAATCAAAATGAGGCAGAACGGTTTCCTATTTCCCATGATATGCCAAGTCAAAGTTATCAATATTTTGATATTCGAAAGACCCGTGGAGGTCGCCATTTTGCTCATACTCCCCATATATCCGTGGGGGTTGTGACGTCAGCGACGTACAACTCAGTGTCCAACCCCGGCGAGCGCCTGTGATTGCTAGCGTAAAACAATGCTGATCAGGATGGTATACTGCCAAGCGTATGGCTGCTGAAATCGGTCAGAAAAGGGGACAAAATGCAGCTAGCTTTTACCTAATTCACGATCCGCAGAAGCTGAGGCCAGAAATCTCTCTAAAAAAAATTGGGTGGCTGCTGCTGACCGTGCGCCGACGTGCCTCTACTCTATACTAGGGTACCTCTAAGTTAGCTCTGCTCGTTGAGCGATTTCTTCGGCCGAGTAGATCTATTTGTGGCTCGAAGTCGTAGGCTCTCGGCCTTCCATTTCAATACAAACGTCCGCGATATGTTTTGTTTTATTCAAAATCGACGGTAACAAATAATAAACAACGTTAGATATATAGAAATATAACACAATCAACAATTTCCCGATATTCAAACGGGATAAATAACCAAACTTTCAACATAACACGATCACTCGGTTCAGGGTACATGACGTTCCGTACAGTACGTACAAATTTAGCTTTGTCAAATTTGCCAATTTGGATATCGTAATAAATTTGTAAAGATTTTCATCAAAACTCATCAATTTGTGTTTTTAATCCATAAAATAATTTAAATAGCTTTTTAATATTATTTCTAAGTGTTTTATGTGTATATTTTATTTATTTCTGGTAAAAAAAGTATCTATATTATGCAAACTTGGGGGCAGTTTCAGCCCGTATAGCTAGCTATGCGTTATGCACATGGAAGTACCGATACTACCGAGAGCAGTTGTACGTCGCTGACGTCACAATTTTGAACGAACCCCACAACAATGGCGATCTCCATTCAGAGACTTCGAACCTGAAGAAGCCCAACTTTGAAGAGGTGGTACTCGATACTGGGAAATCAGATTGGGGTATAAGTGGATTCATTTTGATTGTCATGTACTTATCAATGATATTATGTGGTATTCAATTTTGGGTTTCATTCTCATTTAAGTTAAACCTGCTATCAGAATACGGGCCAATGAAAGTAAAGCATGAGGCAAAACCGTCGTTGGAGAAGGCAAACCCCTGTTACGAACCATGAAAAATCTAAATCACCCCAGGCCAGTTATTTATCTAAACATGTGTTTCGTGACCTCAATGGGTCCGCAAAAGAACTAAACCGCAATTACATACGCAGCGCGCCGAATCAGATCAGTCATTTTTATTTCTCTTTGTAGTTTCCTTATTTCGGGGCCGATTTTCTTTGTTCGAAACTGAAAACACAATAACATTGGATTTCAAAATACAATATGCCTTTGAAAACTTGATTGAATATCAAATACAATATTTTAATTCCGAAAGGCCTACTACAGGCAGAGCTGCTCTTACATGTACATAATATCAGCTGTTGTTTATGGTCTTACCCTAGGCTTGCCTGATATTGGATTATCGGCGATACAGGGTTTTACGTTCCTGTTTCCTCTTACTTTTCCTTCTTTACGTTTTATTTTTGTTCATTCAAATGTTTTTCTTCTTTCCTTCTTCGTCTCCTATCTTTCTTTCTTTTTTTCTTCCTTCCTTCCTTCCTTCCTTCGGCTTCTATCTTTTTAAAATTCTCTCTCTCTCTTTCTTCCTTCTTTTTCTTTCTTTATTGCATACGCAGCGTTCAATCAAATTCTGCGGCCCACCAGCGCATGCAATCATTTTTATTCTCTTTAACAGTTTCCTTTTTTCTGGGCCGAAATTTTCTTCGTTCGAAATTGAAAACAAATTAACATTGAATTTTAAAATACAAAATGCCTTTGAAATTTTGATTAAATACCAAATACAACAATTCAATTCCGAAAGGCCTACTACAGGCAGAGCTGCTCTTACGTAATATCACAGCTGTTGTTTAAGGTCTAAGCCTCGGGCTTGCGCCTGCGGAGGAGAAATATTACATAAGAGGGATTATCGGGCGATTCAGGGTTGATAGCACTTGGTTCTTCCAATGAGGATTTTGTTACCCCGGTATCGGGATATACGACCGTAGCAAACCATGGGCTGGTGCGGCGAATCTGCAACGAGGGTTTGACGTAATGGGTAAAGCCGACATCCGTGAAAACGTCCGTGACATAACAATTAAGATATCGTTGTACTTGTTTAGGGGGTCAATTCAGGGAATACTTGTCAAGGGTACCATTTTGTTTCCAATACTTTGTAAGGGTAGGGTTTCACACGCAAATACTTGTTAAGGGGTGCATTTTCAGAACATGGAAAATACTTGTTTAGGGTGCATTTCGAACCCCATGGTCACCCATGGTATCCCCTCGTCAATGCAAGTGCCCCCCCCCCCCCCCCCCGGGCAGATAATATACATGTACATGTTTGTTTGGAGCAGCTGCTCGTATACAGTATATATGAGGTCACATATTTTCTTGTAACTTTCTTAATCTTTAATGGATTTTCCTGGAACATTCACCAATATTTTTCATTATTATTTTTTTCTTACATTTTTTCAACAAACTCTCCTTCAAGTTAAATTTCCCCTTGAAAAAAAAAAATCACTTACTGTCTGGCTGCATCCCGACTGAAATACACTTCTGCATTCGACAAGCAGCACAATGTCTCCGGGTATACATATCCATTTCACATCCACCATCGTTCATCATCTCGCATTTTAGGGTGTCCCGATGTCGGGCATTTCTCCGAAAGAACGTCTTGCAGCCCTCGCAGGTCAAGGCCCGGTAGTGCATGCCGTTGGCTTTATCCCCGCAAACCATGCAGGTGAGATCGGGGCTGTCCGCGCTGGCCGAGTCGGGGACCGACATGATTAGGGCTAATAGAATCTGCGAAGTGAATCAATAAAACGTGTGAAAACTGTTGAATCTCTTCACTTACATGCATTGATTGAACAATACTCAATAGAAACCAATCAACACACTGTATAATAATGTCTACTGTTAATATTGTAGCTACATGTACTATTACAAAGAAGAAGTAGTAGAAGATGAAGAAGAAGGAGGAGGAGGAAGGAGGAGGAGGAGGAAGAAGGAGGAAGAGGAGGAGGAGAATAAGGAGAAGAAGAAGAAGTAAGACGAATAAGAAAGAAGGAGGAGGAAGAAGAAGAAAGTTCAGCAGAAGAAGAAAGAAGAGGAAGAAGAAGAAGGAAGAAAGAGGAAGAAGAAAGAAGAAGAAGGAGGAGGAGGGGGAGAAGAAGAATAAGAAAGAAGGAGGAGGAAGAAGAAGTAGAAGCAGAAGAAGAAAGAAGAAGAGGAAGAAGAAGAAAGAAGAAGAAGAATAAGAAAGAAGAAGCAGAAGAAGAGGAAAGAAGAAGAAAAAGAAGGAGGAGGAAGAAGAAGAAAGAAAGAAGAAATTAAAGAAGAAGAGCAACTTGCAGTTTGGGTGGGATTCCTGGTTAATCATACATATACATGTACCACAGCAGGAAAGAAGGGATCATTCTGTTCAAGACCCTATAAATCACAATGCAAATCTGCAACTATATGAATAGAGATAGTCTTCTGCACCCTCCTTGACGCATTCGTTGCCATGGTAACAGATGCTACATAACCACTGACAATCAAGATGAATTAGAAGACTGTGTATTTTCCTTCAAAATGCTGAGTGAATTGTAGCATTTATATTGTACAGTGTATTCTACAAATCTGCCGTATAGTAATTGAATACAGGTACAGTGTGTACATGCATCTAGATTTACCTTGTGCAGTATTATAATACTGCACAAGAAGGTAATTAAGAAAGTAGTTGCAGCAAACAATTATTTCATGAGAAAGTTAAATCAGGGTTAATTGTCACCATCTAATCATATCTACATCTGGTACTATGTTTTTTTCAAACTATCTTTGTGAAATCTTCAAATCTTGGCTCAAAACTGATAACTCTGATTATCACTAACACAGAAAAGCATACGTGGGACAGTGTATTAATATTGCTTGGAAAATGCCCGACATAATGGAATTCCATGCTGATTTTGCTAATTTCTCAGCAAATTTTCTTCCAGAAGCATTGGCACATATTTTTCTTTGATCCCGTTCTCATTACGCTTTAATACCAGAAACCGGTTCAGGAAACCAGTTTGGAAGATCGCTTTGCTAGTGTTCACATTTGATCACACGAAAGTGGTTTTCAAAATAACTTCACATAAAGCGATCTTGTTGCTTTGGGAACGCTCTCACCACAACTGGTACATGTACATGTATCTTTGACTCAGACTATAGAATAATTCACGACTGAGCCTGAGCTACAGGGCCTTTTCACATGTGAATCTTGAAGCATCATGGTAATGATGGTTGCAATTCGTCTTTAGAATCATCGGACCTTTCACACGCTCACTCGAAAACTGTGTTCTGAATTTTAATTAATTTAGAACAAAGGCGGCATGTCTCCTTGGTGACTTGTCAATCAAAGCACTGCATCGCGAATACAAACTATGATGAGTGCGTGACAATTGTACTATCTACGGGATTGTTTGAAAGATCACGTAAGCTCCATCCCCCAAAAGATGTTTTGGAGGACAAGCCTTTCACACACAAAATTTGTACCATAATTTGAGTGAAACTTAACTGGAATTCACCTCCAGAGTAGAATTTGAATTCGTGATTGTGATTAGGGTTCGCGATTCTAATCATGTTCTTGTTTGGTTTCACAATTTCACAATTTAATGATTTTTTTACCATGTGAAATGGCAGGTAGTTTACATGTAGTTTAGTTTAAAACTCAACCACCCTCCTGGGGTATACATGTATGAGTATAAATGGAAATGGAACAGTGATGAATACAGAAATATCTACAACAGGCACCGTGCCTGGGTTTAAATGTGCAGTGTTTCCACTTTGAAGGAAATTTCCCGAATTCCGGGAAATCCCGATCATTTTGAGGTATTTTTCAGGAAATTAAAAAATTCCAGGAAATTCTGGGACATTAGAAAATTAATATTAATCTACAATTAAATGTAGCATTTTTCACTATGAATTCATGTAATATTTGAAGAACTGTTTGCCTCATTACGTAATTTTTATGCTCGCACTCTGCGCTCTCATTTAGTAATTTTGTTGCTACGGTATTTAAAACAAGAGTGCCACTAAGGCGAGCACATAAATATGCCTGCCTGTAACTCGGACAATGGAGTTATTGGTCAAGCAAGAAAAGTGGAAGGTGGCGACTTCACCTTTGACCATCTGACCTCAAAATCAAAAAGAATTCCTGGGATCTATCCTAGTATCATACGCACCAAATTATATGAGCCTAGGTTATTAAAGTTAAACTGAAGTTATCGTGCTTACAAGGAGTGCAGAAGGGTAAGATGAAAATATTGTCAGTGTCACCTTGACCTTCAACCTTTTGACCTCAAAATCAATAGGCTTCCTGGGATCCATGCTAGTACACACAAAATTATAAGCTATTCTGAAGTTATCACGTTTACAAGGACTGCAGAAGGGTAAGATGAAAACATGTCACTGTGACCTTGATCTTTTACCTTTTGACCTCAAAATCAATAGGCTTCCTGGTATCCATGCTAGTATCACACACACAAAATTATATGAGCCTAGATTAAATTAAACTGAATATCATGTTTACAAGGACTGCAGAAGGGTATTAAGCTGAAAACCTGTCACTGTGACCTTGACCTTTGACCTTTTGACCTCAAAATCGATAGACTTCCTGGGATCCATGCTAGTATTATACACACCAAATTATATTAGCCTAGGTTAAGTTAAACTGAAGTTATCGCGTTTACAAGGACTGCAGAAGGGTAAGATGAAAACATGTCACTGTGACCTTGACCTTTGACCTTTTGACCTCAAAATCAATAGGCTTCCTGGGATCCATGCTTGTATTATACACGCCAAATTATATGAGCCTAGGTTAAATTAAACTGAAGTAATCATACTAGGACTGCAGAAGGGTAAGCTGAAAACCCTACACTGTGACCTTGACCTTTTGACCTCAATATCAATAGACTTCCTGGGATCCATGCTTGTATTATACACACCAAATTATATGAGCCTAGGTTAAGTTAAACTGAAGTTATCGCATTTACAAGGACTGCAGAAGGGTATTATGAAAACATGTCAGTGTGACCCTCGACCTTTAACCTTTTGACCTCAAAATCAGTATGCTTCCTGGGATCAAAGCTTGTATCATACATGTACGCACCAAATTTTATGAGCTTAGGTTAAGTTAAAATGAAGTTATCGCGTTTACAAGGACAACTTAATAACGGACGGATGGACGGACGGACACCGAGCGTGATACCATAATACTTCCCGCAGGACGGGCGTATAAAAAGGTGCATTAAAAAAACCCTGTTACATTCCATGATTTCGGTCACTTGGACCAAGTTTAAGCTCGCTTTGTTATTGTCTGATTTTTGTAAAAAAAATAACGTTTGAAAAATCCAGGGGAAGTCTAGATCTACGAATTTCAGGAAATTTGAGATTCAGTTTTGGGGAAATTTATTCGGGGAGATTTTATTTTGGATAGATCTGTAGAAACACTGGTAATGTGGAAATACTACGTGTAGGTTTTCAATCTAAGACCACATTCACATTACTGTCCTAAAATTAATACTGGAAACTAGTCTAACATGCAATTAGAAGTTCAAAACGCTCGAAGTGGTCTTGGAATTGATTTTCCAAACTGGTTCGAAAAACATATAGTCTCTCTCAATATAGTTTTCAAGATTGCTTTGCCTTCTTTAACTGGTTTTAGCATATAAAATAAAGTGAGGAAACAACAGTTCTTTGGGGAGCGATCATCGCATATTTTGTGTTCGCTACTCCACACACTGTGTGTAAAATATCTACTCTGCGGTTTAAAATTTCAGGCAAGACATGTATCACCCACTGACAGCATTCCTGTTGCAATAAGACCACTTTTGATGTGGATTTGAAACCACTTTTGGGTGCTCACCGGGGAACGCTCGCTCGCAAAGCATTCCCAAACTGTGTTGGGGTCAAAATGCAGCTTTAGAAAAAAAAAAATATGTCTACATACCTGTTTTTAATCATAAAACAAGAGACTGTTATAGCTCCATCTTAGCAGACGTTTTATTTATAGACAGTCCACAACTGGGCGTTGTGGCGTGCGCCTGTAATCCAAGCTGTGGAAAGGTTACAAATTGATGCAGAGGTTCGAGCCCTGGTCACGTCTTTCGGATGGTGACGTTAACGGTCGGTCCCAGACGTAAATAATCATATCTGATTGATACACGTCTGACAAAACTCAAATACACACACACACACACACACAGTCTACACAAGGTTAAGTCTGGGTTACCCGAGTATATTACCCCTTTCCCTCAAGACAGACTTTCTATCCAGTTGTATAATTGTCTACTAGTATCTACATGTACATGAACATAGTTAAAATTTGCCCAAATTTGTACTGCTCTGAATGTTGTAGAATCCAAACATTGCTTCAACATTATTCAACTAAATTCATGGTGGGCATGATTTGTTACATTACACTTCATATTGACTTAACCATGGATTCTGCAGTATTTTGCTTGTTTGATTTTTCTCTTACTACAACGATCATATTATTCTCAACCTGACATGTCCCCTGTAACACATGTGAAGCAATACATGGGGAAGGAGCATCTCTCTCCTGAACAAAACAGAATTAAAGGGGAATCCAGTCTTGTTGTTTGTTCAATATTGTTCAAATTTCCACCTATCAACTTGTCTGATTTTTCTTTTCCTTATAAAAACAAGTTTTTATTTGGGTTGGATTCCCCTTTAACCATAGATTCTGCTGAACAGTCATTGTTACACTGTATGAAGATACTTTGGTATGTGATATTTCTTTGGAGATCATATATCCCTACTTTACAATCCCCAAAGAGAATAATCATGATTTTTTTTTTAAATGCAGTTATGCTACATGTATGTTGCTACAAGATGGACATGGTTGACAAGATTTGTCTGAGCCTGTTCAAACTGGCATTGATGTGCTTACATACATGTGTTGGTAATTAAATCCAAAACTTTTATAAATGCAAGTACTGTAGCTTTCTTTTTTTTTTTACAGGAACAACAAAAACATGGTTTAAATACTCTAAATTTTCTCTGACAAAGCACATTGAAAATTAAATTGGGTCGTGGATCCCTTGTTCGACAGAATGTACAGCTGTAATATTTACATGTAAGGCTTCGTTCATTTGGAACAGCTATACATCTGTTCCTCATTAGAATGAAACCCAGATGAAATATCTTTTTTAATTGAAAGAGAGGATAGCGTGTGCATGGTAATAAAATAAAAGGAGATGGATTCTCGACTCCATGCGGTCAAGATTTGTGTCTTCACCATTGCCAGATCACATTGTCAAGTACAGTATCATACAGATTTTGAAATAGAGGCCGTTCTTATTACGCTTTCTAAAACTAGTTTACTGGAAACCGATTCAGGAAACCACTTTGGAAGATCGCTTTGCTAGCGTTCTCACTTGATCACACGAAAGTGGTTTTCAAAATCACTTCACGTAAAGCGCTCTTGTTGCTATGGAAACGCTCTCAGTGGGGTGACACGTTTCGCGCGAAATTCGAAACCGCAGCATAGGCATTTTACACCTGTCGTGTGGAGTAGCGCGCTCAAAATGTGCGAAGATTGCTTCCCGAAGAACGGTTGTGTCCTCACTTACGTTAAAACCACTTTAACGAGGCAAAGCGATCTTGAAATCTACATCGCGAGGTGGTTTTCCAAACTGGTTTGGAAGATCGCTTCCAAGACCGCTTTAACCGTTCTCACTACGCGTTAAACTAGTTTCCACTAAACTAGTTTCCAGTAAACTAGTTTTAGGAACATAGTGAGAACAGCCTCATAATGACTTCCATGACCTTTGACCTTCCAATTCATCAGCCCATCCTCTGTAGGCGGTGCTGCACCAGCCCAAATTTGCCCAATCTCGAGATTCTAGCCCGATCAGCCTTCTATTCGATTAATCTCTAGATTTTAGAAACCCTGTCTCCACCATCGCAAGAGCGATTCCTGCTCGAGCGAGGCATCGATGCATTATGGTCTGAAGCCATGAATAAATAATCCCGAGTGCGTCTGCACCTGAGAATAAGCGGGATAATTCGTAAAATAGCGCATTATTTTGCAAATAGTCCCACGTTGACTTGGGATTGCAACCTCGAGATTAATCCTGCGAACTAGCGCGATAATTGCGTCTCCATTATAAAAAATCTCGAGATTGTTCAGATCGGGATAATTTGCCGGATCAGAAATAGCGCGTTAATAACAGCCCTTGTATAAAGCCAAATTCAAAGTTGCTCCCTCAAACAGTTCAGATACGAACAAAAACTGGACAGAGGGACAAACTGAAAACATCATGCAACATACCATCTACATGTCACCGGGGGGGGAAGGGCGCTCAAATGATTTTTTGATAGAGGTGTGCCTCACGAAACTCTGAAATAGGGGTCTAAGGAACTGACTAAAAGGGTAAAGTAAGGGGTCTTGGGAACTAAATATATACCGCACTGTGTGAAAAACAGGGTCTACGGAACGGGATCGCGGCACTGTAGCTATAGCGCTGTGCATGCCATGCGCTAGCCATGCAAGGAGCGGCGACTAGTTATATGTAGGGAGTTGCAAAGCCGTTTGTGCATCCTCTCGCATTCGGTGCTCACTCTTGACAATTTTGGCAGGGGGTGGGGAACTGAGATGTCTCGTAACGTGGGTCTTGCGAGCGGGACTGAGCAGCTTCTGAACTGAACTTTTGTCATTCGGAGTATCTAGAAAACTGAAAAGTAGGTCTGAAAAAAGGGGGTCATCAAAGCGGCACGTCCCGATACCACCAATATATGTGAGTGCCCCCTACCCCCCCCCCCCCGGCTACATCATAGTGAATACATGTTCAATGCGCAAATGTCACAAAAACACTCAAACTGGTTGGTTGTTTATGTCTGTGTGTGTTTTATCGGGGGGGGGGGGGTAGAGGGGTAGAGGGGACTTTGAACACACCAAATCATTCTTTCTTTTACCGTTTCCTTGGGCTGCATTTAAACACCCGCATTGACTTTGAAATGATTTCTTCATTAGTTGAGTAGACAGTGCAGTATAATTTTCTAAAAAGCTCTGTAGATCGAACTCACCTAAATCATGTGTGTTGGCCTATAGTACGAAATCCACCGTGTTCCGAGTTCAGTTGCCCTTTAAAATAATAAGATCACCAACAAACTGCATCTGGACCCACCATGTGCATTTCACTTGATTCTCAAAGCCTTCAAGTTCACACACATGTGCACGTATATCTGCATTGACGATGCCTCACAATATTTCTTCTCAACAACAAGTACATAAATGTATAAGGTCTAAAAATCCCTGGTACGTTGCTTCGGCGCTTCAGTTCAATGCCTACTCTCCACTATATTCTCACTGACCTGTGTCCACAGCTGCAAATAAAGGTCTACCTCTGTGTTGTCTGAAAGGGAAAGGAGAGAATGAAAATATATTGTTGTTCAGTTTATCAGGCTGAATGGTAGAAATGAACACTTACAAACTCATACCCTTTTTTGTATTGCATTTATATTGGGAGCTACGTACATGTAGCACTGGTAAGACAATTAAAGACCCCCTTCTCATCTACCTGTACTTCTGTAAACTCATAGGCCCGTATTCTGTAGTCCGGTTTAACTTAGTTTTTACTCTGCTAATATTATGGTTGTATGTTGTATGTTTCTTATGTACAACTGTGCTCTTTCCTGACTCATCGATGGTGAAGACAATCATCTATTTATACTTCCTAGACAATTATGAATAATTTGAGAGCCAAATGAGCGGAAATACTATATCTCTACTGTTGGTGATTTATGTAACAATTGGCTATCCATACTTAAACCACAACTTTAAACCAGATTTTAAGTTAAACCCGACTTCAGAATACCGGCCATAGTGGAACCAGGGCCCAGTCTTACAAAGAGTTACGATTGATCCGATCAACCTCAATTCTATGGATATCCACCATTGTCATTCTATTTTCTACAGGAAATTTGAACAATGTCCTTTTAAACAAAGAGAAGGGCATTGAATTTTCAAGAAAACAATGAATGCATGAATACACATCATAGTTCTAAGACAAAATATTTTGAACTTGTTAACATGCATAAAATAGATGTTGACGTTTCTGGCTTTCCATAGTTGTGATTGATTGGATCAATCGCAAGTCTTTAAAAACTGGGCACAGTTAAGCGATCTTGGAAGTGGTACTCCAAACCAGTTTTGAAAATCACTTCGGGATGCGGTTTTCAAGACCACTTTGCCTTGTTAAACTGGTTTAAGTGTAGGTGAGGACACAACCGGTCTCCAGGAAATGATTTTTGGCCGGTTGGGTGCGCTATCCATTTGTACATTAAATGTATCCTGTACATGGTTGGTAGGATACTCATTATTATCCCTACGCTGTAGTTTCAAATTTCTTGCAAAATATGTGACCCCACTGAAAGCATTCCCATAGCAACAAGACCACTTTGCATGAAGAATTTGTCACTCTTCTAAGAAACTAGCCCTCAGTTTAGTGAAGGGATGGTCCAGGCAGAAAATATTTATATCTAAATAAATAGAGTAATATTCACAAGCAAAATGTTGAAGAAAAATAATTCTAAATCGGATAACGAATAACAAAGTATATAAATATTTTGTGAAAACAGTTATATGCACATTGTCATGAATATCATTAGGTGGGCTGATGATGTCACATCCCCACTTTCTTCTTCCGTATGTTATTACATGAAATCATAAATGTTTGATTTTTTTTCATACATGTGTAAATGATGTGTCTCCATAAGTTGCGGCAATAAATAAATGCACTAATCAGTTGTCAATCCAATTGTTTTCTTTCTTGGTAGAAAATTTTGAATAAACCTAATTTCATATAATAAAATACAAGAGCAAGTGGGGATATGACATCATCAGTCCACCTAATGAATATTCATGACGACATGCCTAGACTGTTTCAACGGAATAATGCAAATCTTTAAAATTCAATAACTTCATTATTTGAGTAGAAGAGTTGTCTCACGATGTATCAAACGTGAGACAACTGTTTAAATCTCTTCTACTCAATGAACCTCTTCCTCATCACTTCATTATTTGTTATCTGATTTTGATCAAATTTTCAGCATTTTGCTCTGTGAATTTTACTCTTTTTATTGAGATATAAATATTTTTAGCCCGGAGCATCCCTTTAAATATAAAGCCTTTGGCAGGTTTTTATGTGTTTTTAAAAGTTGCAAAACATGAACCCCCATTTTCTAAAGTTTACACCTCTCTAATATAGATTTTGCTACATGAACAACCATGCAAATTTGGTGAGAATGACATGGGTTTTGAAAAAAGTACAGCATTTACTGTACATGTACATCTTAAATTGAGAAATTTCACATTTTTTATACATGTTTTGTCATCTTTCACACCATTATTCAAAATTTACGATGCTGCTACTCTTTACAAAGAGAGCAAACGATAAGCAATATGAGTGGATTTGCCAACTTAAGTATACGATTCTGAACTACACTGCAAAGTTTGATGAAATTAACATCGACTTTGACTGAGTAATAGAGATTTAAACTCAACACAAAATTCTTTACATTGCACATTCCTTGGGACCATTTAAAAGTGTGAACTTCAAAGCTTGATAACAAACAATATTGCAAGCTCACAAACCCATATCAATTTATGTACATTGTACATGTAGGTACTGAAGTAACTGAAAAATTTGGTGAAAATGAAATGGATTTCATTTTAACAGTTTCAATGTCCTCAAACGAACCTGCAATATCCATTCTATAGGCCTATCGACCTTCAGAGGTATATTTTTGCTGGTACATGTACATGTAGATTATACAGCACCAAGCTTTTTATTAACTCAGCGTGGACCAGGAGCCACATTTGAAGGCAAGTGGCTCTTAGGAGGTGGTTTCAGACCGCCTCGAAGTTCGTCAGTTCCAGGTATTCTCTGATCAGGAAATTTACCCCGATCAGAAAATACCAGGTATTTTGGCGGTGTGAAAGCAAACTACGCGTAATTTCCCCGAAAGAAAATCCCTGCTAAATAGTAGGTACTTGGCGAAATTACGAGAACTTTCGCGGGGATTTTTCCAAGGTCGCAGGTATTTTGGCAATGTGAAAGCAAATTACGGGAACTTTTAGCCCAGCGTGTCGTTGGGCGCGGGCGCCGTGGGTGGCTGCTGGGCTAGTGGTTTTGAATCTCGCGCCTTGCCTGCTTATTAGACCATACTGCGCATGCTCCTAACTTCAGGAATTTATCCCGAAGTGTATGTTTCGGGGCCGTGTGAATGCAGGAATAATTAATGGGTATTTTTTAGCCTAAAAATGTTCTCGTAATTTAACGGGGATTCTTGTGATCGAGGCGGTTCGAAACCACCTATTGGTCCCCTTTATTTTTTTGATGACCAGGAGCCACATTAATGGAACTGGGAGCCATTTTTTTTTTTTTTTTAATTCAGTCAGTTCGGACGCTTTTAGACCGTCATCTGTGCATCAAAACTAAGAACTGTTTTAAGATGAAGAAGGAGAAGAAGAAGGAGGAGAGGAGGAGAAGGAGAATGTTTTATATGTTTTTTTCAATTTCAAAGATGACTACTGGTGTACCTTGTAATTGTATCTTAATTTTGTCTATCATGACCAAAATAAAGAAAATAGAGATAGAAAAGGAAAGGAGGAAAAATAGAACAAAAGAAAGGGAGAGAGAAAGAACGTGATAATGAAAAAAATCAAAAGGAAAAAACGGTAGAAAGAAAGAGAAAGAGAAGGAAGTAAAATGAAAGTATAAAAAAGAAAGAAAGGATGGATGGAAGAAGGGATGAGAGGGTAAATAAATGAGAATCAAGGAAATAAAAAAGGAAGATGAATGAAAGTGAATGGGAAAGAGTCTTAAGCAAAAAATAAAGTTAAGAAAAAATAAATGAAGATCAGGCAAAGAAAGAAACAAAAAAGGAAAGGAGGGAAGGAAATCCCGCAAGTAACGCATGAAAATGAAATGAAAGAAAGAAAAACAAATGAAAAAAGAAAAGGAGGGGAAAGGAAAAGAAATATTAAAAGGATGGAAGGAGAAAAGGGGGAAAGAAATAATGGAAAGAAGAATTAGGGGATGGGAAAGAATGGATGAAGGAAGGAGAAACAGACAAGGAAGAAAATTGAATGAATTGGGAAAGAAGATGAAAAGAAGGAAAGTAAAATGGAAAGAATAAAAGTGAAAGGAAGAATCAAGGAAAATTAGGAAAGAAAACATTAAAGAATTACAGGGATCCAACGGGGTAAAGAAAAAAAAGAGAAGAATTAAAGATTGAAAGGATGAAGAAAGGAAGTGAGAAAGAGAGGCTAGAGAAAAGAAAGATAGAAAAAGATTGATGGAAGAATTGATTGAAATAAAGGAAGATGGAAGGAAAAAAAGAAAAGGAAATTAAAAACAAAAATAATGTTTCATTTTGGCTCAAGCTGATACCTAGATCTAGTTTTGTATGAAACCAACTTAATCAGCACACAGCCCTACCCCCACACACAAATGAATATATGAGACTGTAATGTACTCCCCAATGTGTTTAAGTGTGTGTTGATGCAGACGTCACTCCAAACCTGATCGTTAGGGCGAAGAAAGGAGTGATAATTTCTTTTTTGATTACTCACAAATGACAGAGTTACACCATTTTTTAAGGAAATATGGACATAGAGCATTTCATTGGTGTACATAATGTGAAATTTTACAGTTCTTTGGGAGAAGTTTAACAGAACCAAACTTTGTTCTTGGGGTGTGCATGTTCTAAGCTAGCTAGTTGCGCGGTCACGATATATGTGGCAGGCTGAGCTGGGCTGTGTTGATTTTTGTGTGTATATGAAGGAAAATAGCGGAAAAAATATGCTACAACTATCGTCCAATACGGCGGGGTCAACTGGGCATTTTTGCCGTAGTGTACCGGGTGCCAATTTGTGATTTTTTCTGGCGCCCGGGCATACTATTTTTTGGAGGAACCAGGCCAAATTGCGTCAGGCGCCCGGTTAATATAAAGCTTGTACAGAACCTGCAATATCCAATCTATATCAACCTTCAGAGGTTCATATTTTAGCTTATATACAGTTCCTCCTCCAATTTTTTTCTTCAAAGATTGAAGAGCTTTGGTTCTCAGGCTGCATTATACACCTATGATTTGAAGAGAAATTTAGACAAACACACTCTGGAAATTGCATTAATGTTGGGCAAGGATTATTAAATGAGTTGTGACGTAAATTTTTGCCTCGGTTCTTCTAAAGGTATGTATCCACCTTCAGACTCAGAGGTTCATATTTTTTGCTAGTAGATTACAGTTCCTCCTAGAATTAGTTTATGTTTTCCAAGATTAAAAGAGTTGTGGTTCTCAGGCTGCAAATACGATTTGAAGAGAATTGAAAGACAAACACACACTGGAAATTGCATTAAAGTTGGGTATGGATCGAAAACACAGTAATGAGTTATGACGTAAAAGTTTGCCTTACTTCTGAAAAACACTGAAAAAGTGTACAGTAAAAACAGGGAGTTGGAAATAGCCAACTCCCCTGGTAAAAAAATGCAGAAAGAGTATCGGTTTGAGGTTTATTTGTGCAGATTCCGCTTTGTAAAAAGGCAATGGAAGTGCAAGGAGGTCACTAGATGCCAGAGTTCAGCAGTGATGAAATAAAACGGCAGAGAATAGACTGGGGACTTATTATATATTAAATGCCATAATGCCCGGATGAGTGTCATAGTCTGAAGAAAAGATACTTCAGTTCTTGTTCTTTATTCATGTTGATTTTTAAATGCTTGAATAAAATGAATTGAATTGAAATTTTAAAAAAATATTGAAAAGACTTAATATGTGATGATACAGTTCATTTCTTAAATTTAATGGAAAGTTATTCCAAAATGAAAGTGCTGAGGCAGAACCTGTTCATCATGTTCATGGCAGGCCTATTAAAGCAGATACGAATCAATAGCGCCATCTCGAGTCCTCAACTTTTCATATCAAGCCAGTTTCTTGACCCATAATGCTAGTGTAGTCTAGTACCCACTTGAATGATAACATGTTTATAATTAACTACTCAATACATTACAATAAACCAAGTAGCAAAACAATTACTTTTCCTCTAAACACATTTAATTCTCTATACAAATACAATAATACTAAGTTCAATTCATTCTCTGTAGTATTAGTAGATATTTGAAAACATATATTTATAAAGACTAACACACAGTCAATGAGAGACCACACACAGTTCATCTAAGTGTTTTGTTGGTCTTTACAACAGTTGTTGCTGTGATCGTAGGCTACATTCGGCCTGGATGTATTTGCAATCAATATTTCCATGCAACGTCCAGGAATCATTTAAAATATAGGGCAAGATTTTTAAAAAAATTGAAGCGGACTTTAATAATCTAGTTATTATTGTCCCATACAGTACACAAAAGTGTGCTGTGTTCCAGGACTTCCAGTGCACAGCTTCGAAACAGAGTTTAGGCTATTTTTTATAAATTTCTGTAATCTTAAACAGAACTATCAGCGTCTATTATCCGATTAAATCACTTGAAATTATATAACCCCATACAAAAATAATATGTGATTTGTAATGTGCCAAATCCACTCGGCAGAGTGCCCAAGGCTCAGTGAAAGAAAGAAAGAGAAAAGTACAAATATAATAGTAATACATTCAGGAACAATTAAGAGTAGGAAGCATTGAATAGACGAGTCTTACGGTAACGTTTAAATGTGTCAATAGAAGTGCATTCACGGAGTACCAGGGGAAGATCATTCCAGAGAACAGGGCCAGCGTGAGCAAAAGCCAGAATCCCTCATGTCTTCAAAGATTTGGGAATAACTAGGGAACCATA
The DNA here is from genome assembly GCF_037042905.1 of Lytechinus pictus. Classification (NCBI taxonomy): domain Eukaryota; kingdom Metazoa; phylum Echinodermata; class Echinoidea; order Temnopleuroida; family Toxopneustidae; genus Lytechinus; species Lytechinus pictus. The sequence continues at coordinate 39,686,500 of NC_087252.1, forward strand.
GTTGGATGAACGTAGGGACCTGACAGGAGTGTACTTGTTGATTAGATTGATATTGTACTGTGGAGCAGAGCCGTTAACTGCATGGAATACAAGGAGAAGGATTTTGAAGATGATGCGATCGTTGCCCTTTAACCAATGAAGAGATTTCAGAATGGGTGTGATATAAACATGTTTCTTTGATAGGGTGACCAAATGTGCTGCAGCATTCTGGAGCTTTTGGAGTTTAGACTTGTAACTGGGTGTTGGGTAAATTGTAAAGCAAGGCATTCCCAAAATCAAGTCGTGAAGAAATCAGTGCATGAACTAATTTTTCAGTAGCAGATTTTGACAAATATTTTCTGACGAACCCAATATTACGGAGCTGATACCTGACAGATCTACAGATGTTGGTTATTTGATTTGACATAGACAATCCACAATCTAACATGACCCCTAGGTTACTACACGTTAATGGTACATCCCGAAAAAGAGACAGATGAAAACTTGACCTTACTAAGTTGAGCCCTTGAACCAAAAGAAAAGGAACTCAGTTTTGGAGGGATTCAATTTCAATGAATGACTATCCAGCCAGGAGTGAATGTCAGCTAAACAATTCTCAATAAGAAGGGTGATTGCATTCATTGTTTCAGCGTGGTTTGGTTTGAAGGAGAGATAGAGTTGGATGTCATCATCATGATAATTGATATTATGGCATCGTACGGTATAAAGTCCCAAACTAATCAAGTAAATCGAAAATGAAGTGGGCCCGCCCACAGAACCCTGCGGTACACCGTGAGAAAGAGGCATACTACTAGATTTGCAGTCATTAATACAGACAATCTGCGAGTGACAGGAAAGATAAGACTGAAACCATTCATATGCCTGACCCCTAACACCAAATGAACTGAGAGTATTCAGTAGAAAAGTATGATTGGCGGTATCGAAAGCGGAAGACAAGTCGAGGAAGAACATGGCTGAACAATGTACACATTATAGTCATTTTCATCTCCATTTCATGTGACAGATTGTCTTTGAAAGGCATAAACGAAAGACAAATTTCACGTAGGTTGCAGAGTAAATCATGCAGATCCCTCGCTTCCGCTAGCTGAGCTCGACATATTGGTTACACAAGTACTTTTGACATACCCTAGAAGTGGTACTTCAGAAACTGAGTGGCGCATGCGCAAATCGTAAAATACAGACGACTTAATTTATATTAAAAACATTTTAACGAGGCAAACACAATGCAGAATTGCTGAAATGTTGTGCATTCGATTCAGTCGCATCACTCCTACGCACAGTATCGGTTACCATGCCACCCACCAAATTTAACAAGAGCTATTGAAAATTTAGGTTGTCTGATTGGGGAAGCTCTGTCCATATAATGGTTTGCGGATGATGACTGTGATGAACTTTTGCAATTTTCATTTGCCTTGGCACAATCAGAGATGTGAAAGACAATAATGTGGACAAGGGCACTCACAATGCAATGCACAATATCCTTAATAATCAGCTCATTTTCAATGACATTATTAATGAAAGTCAAACCCAAGACTTGGATTGCCTTTTCAAATTAAACCCTTAGAGCAAGAAAACTAGCTTTATAAGCTGAAAAATCAAAGAATGAGATCAATGAAAGTTTTAGTAGAATTGAAGAAGCAATAAAAAGGTTATGAGCATATGAACGTCAATATTTGCTATGGAGATGCTCCAATTTGCAATGCGAAAAAGATAGATGATGTCACACATGTACAACTCTCCCCTTTGCTCACTGAAAACATACCCCAAAATGTATCTTTCTTGCTCATTTCAACAAACAACAAACAATTCATCCATGATATGATGTGAAACCTCCGTCCACTCAAAAGACAGAATTTAGTGAAATATGTATAGTGGGCAAGTGGTTTTCTCAATATTCAAATGCGATAAAGTTTATTCATCAACTTCCCTGCAAATTCACCGATCTGTTTCTTTGTTTTTTTTTGTTTCATATATGAATTCAACTGGTTTCAAGTGTTTGATTTTCCTATATTAAAGCAAGGTAACATGTCATGGCAGTTCAGCTTATAGTTCAAAGGTCAAGTCCACCCCAGGAAAATGTTGATTTGAATAAAAAGAGAAAAATCTAAACAAGCATAACACTGAATCAAAATCGGATGTAAAATAAATAAGGTATGGCATTTTAACGTTTCACTTATTTTTCACAAAAAAGTGATACGCACAACTCAGTGTCATGCAAATGAGTCAGTCGATGATGTCCATCACTCACTATTTCTTTTGTTTTTTATTGTTTGAATTATACAATATTTCATTTTTTTACAGATTTGACAATAAGGACCACGTTGGCTGAATCATATATAGTATTAAACGATGCTAATTCCACATGATCCGGGAGGAATTAATCGCTGTTTCACTTGACCATGAGGAGAAAATTAGAATAATTCATATTTCATACAATACAATACAAAAGAAATAGTGAGTGGATGACGTCATCAGACTCCTCATTTGCATACCGACCAGGATGTGCATATAACTGTTTTGTGAAATTAAGCGAAACTTTAAAATGTCATAACTTTCTTATTTTACATCCGATTTTGATGAAATTTTCAGTGTTATGCTTGTTGGATGTGTCTCTCTTTATTCAAATCAACTTTTTGTTGGGTTGGACTTGTCCTTTAAGCCACAAATTACATAGAAATCATTACACTACAATGATTTGCCTCTCTCTCACAGAACAACCATTTACATTTCATTACACATGTGATTGATAGTTTTATGGGTGACTTAAAAGTAACTCTGATTACTTTCAGCATGGACCTACTACAGGTCCATGGATATAGTCAGAGCTGCTCGATGAATGTCCAGTCAGAGTAGTACATGTAGGTCCATGCTTTCAGTGTACCTGTATTTTTTTTATGTCATTTGAGAACAAGCAGAGTAATATTGATTCCTAGCAGTGCGTAAAAGGGGTATCATGTACATGTATGGATAATGGGGTACATGTACATGCAAAGTTTGAATCAGAGCTCCCATTCTTACAGAACTCTGCATACATGTACATGTACTCTAGATATTTTCTGGTGTTTTTTATTCTGATATTGCATGATTATCCATGGCACACAAGGAACTTGATGGTAGTTTTTAAATTTGTCTTCAACTAGTGGGACATTGCAATCTTGTAAATTTGCTGTGTAGGAACTTTCAAAAAAGCATTTTTAACATCTTGATCTATAATAAGGACATTTTTCCAAGTAATTGCCAAATTGCCAATGAAAAATTTCTCAACTAGCAACATTTTCTTTGAATACAACTTTCCTGTCTTTGGATTCACATTTGATCTCCCCAAAGGAAAACTACAACATAAAATGAAAATGATCAGGGCCCGTTGCATAAAAGTTACTTTTATGAGACCGTAACTATTTGCCATGGTAATTCTGATCAACAGCCAATCAGAATCAAGGATGTTTTGCAAGAACATTAGGCCTACCCCGGTACACGGCAAAGTTACCATAACGGTAGGCCTATAACCTTTTATACAACAGGGCCCAGGTCCCCGTCTTACAAAGACTTTGAAAAATGTAAATTGGCCTTAAATTACATGAGGTCATGTGTCATGGGTTTGCCCACCAAAGAGGGTGGTGCTGTTACATATTTTGTTTAATTTTTACAATCATTCCTACATATCTTCAAAATCAAAGGAGTTATGCCAACAAGTTTGGTATCATTTGAAGCTGAATTCATTGGCTAATAATCTAGAAAGTTTCATTGCTCTAGGATAAACAGAACTTTAGTTCTGGTGCTCCGTCTTTGAAGACAGAGCACCAGGGGTGGTGCCGGAAGCAGTGCCACCTGTACAAAGTCAATGGGGATTCTCAATATTTCATGCTATTTTGGGTAAAGCATACATGTAATATTTTTTTGAAAATGTGACTTCAAACTACAAATTTTGTATAAATTAAAGCTAGAACATTCCTCTTTACTGTTAATTGATGAAAAATAAGTTTGGCAAAGGTCATTGTAACATGTATGTATGTAAAACAAAAAACAAAGGTAAAAAATATTGAAAAAGAAATATAACAAGAGGAATGCCTCTGGCGGTCTCACCTGCATCACATGATTCAATATAGCAGCAGTGCTGACTTTGAAAAACACTATTTAAATAATTATTCACAAAAAACACCATTCATATAATGATACAATACTACGTTCATTGACATTGGACCTTGATCATGTGACCTAAAACTTGTCAGTGATACTTGATTACCCCTATATCCACATTTTATACATTATATCTATAAACTTTGAAAGTTATGACAAAAATCTAATAATTACCTCTAAAATGGCCTAAGTTCAATGACCTTAAATGACCTTTGACTTTGGTCATGTGACCTAAAACTCGCATGAGATGTTCAGTGATACTTGATGACTCTTATGTCCAAGTTGAATCAGATCCATAAACTTTCAAAGTTATGATGGTAATTCAACAGATACCCCCACCTGGCCAAAGTTCATTGACCTTTGATGTTGGTCATGTGACCTGAAACTCGCACATGATGTTCAGTGATACTTGATTACTCTTAATATGTCCAAGTTTTATGAACTAGACCAAGAAACTTTCAAAGTTATGATGGTATTTCAACAAATTACCCCCAACTTGGCCAAAGTTCATTGACCTTACATGTACATGACCTTTGACCTTGATCATGTGACCTGAAACTCGCACAGGATGTTAAGTGATACTTGATTACTCTTATGTCCAAGTTTTATGAATCAGATCCATAAACTTTCGAAATTATGATGGTAATTCAACAGATACCCCCATTATGGCCAAAGTTCATTGACCTTTGACCTCGGTCATGTGACCTGAAATACGCAGAGGATGTTCAGTGAAGTTATGCCCAAGTTTCATGAATCAGATCCATAAACTTTCAAAGTTATGATGGTAAATTCAACAGATACCCCCAATTTGGCCAAAGTTCATTGACCCTAAATGACCTTTGACCTTGGTCATGTAACCTGAAACTCAAGCAGGATGTTCAGTAATACTTGATTAACCTTATGTCCAAGTTTCATGAACTAGGTCCACATATTTTCTAAGTTATGATGACATTTCAAAAACTTAACCTTAGGTTTAAAGATTTTGACGTTGCTTCCCCCAACGTGGTCTAAGTTCATTGACCCTAAATGACCTTTGATCTTGGTCATGTGACCTGAAACTCAGGCAGGATGTTTAGTAATAGTATACTTGATTAACCTTATGGCCAAGTTTCATGACCCAGGTCCATATACTTTCTAAGTTATGCTGTCATTTCAAAAACTTAACCTTCGGTTAAGATTTGGTGTTGACGCCGCCGCCATCGGAAAAGCGGCGCCTACAGTCTAAATTGTCTAAATTCTTTCCTTTTCACAAAAAATCTTCCATATTGACATATATTTTCTTCACAGTTGTTCTTAATTTCAATTTGGCTATTGGGTAAAAAACAGAAAATGTGATTTCTACAATTCTTTAGGATGAAGGTAATATATTTACTTAGTTTTGTTACAGATCTTGAAGGTCAAATGACACAGGTCAGAGATATTCAGACCAACAATGTATGAATAATTTTAAAATTATTACTTGGTCTAATGCTGAATTTTTGAACTGTTTTATACCTTAAATCAGATAAACACAGCAGATATACCCACCATCATGTTAGGATAATAGGCAAAAATAGCACGTGTACACAATTAATTCATTTCTTTATATACAATGTATTTTTGCAAAAAAAATTGCATATCAGTTATGGTTGATTTTAAATAATTTATTGACCATAAACCCAATAAACTTATACACTGTTAGGCTTCTTTAGAATCCAATGTCATGAATCGATTAGAAAAATCTCTAGATTTTAAAACGAGAAAACAACGGATACGACGTCCTTGTTTTACTAACCTTTTTTTTTAACTTAGGTCCTTGCGATAGAAGTGGATACATGGATACGTGGATACGCGGATACGTGGATACTATTGGATACTTGGATACGTACTGATAAGTGGATACGGGCAAGTCCAAGAATTCGCGCGCGTTACGCATGGGACATTTCAGAGGCTTTAATGACCTGAAAAATAGTGTTAAATGACTTTGATTAAATTGAATACCCTCATGATGGTAGACATCTAGGAGAAGAATAATCATGCAAAAAATTGTGTCATATGGCCTTGACCTTGACCTTTTAGACAGAAAAGATGTGCTGTTACGTATGGGACGCAGAAAAAAAGATTTTATACATGGATACGAGGATACGGGCAGCGGTGTTTCTTTTTTCATTTTTTTTTTAAATTCTTTTGTATAGGCTTACCTATTGAATTTTTTATTAATTAAATTCTTGCAATTTTCACAGTAAACTATAAGAGAGAAAACTGGAGTTGTGGTTTGTTAATTAAAAAATATATATACTCTTTTTTTTGTATTTGTAATTTTGTTTCTTTTTTCATTTTTTTTTCTTTTATTATCCATAGTATCCAAGTATCCAATAGTATACAAATATTTAATGTTGATGAGTGCGATCGTTCCGAATATTGCATGAGTGTGCAAGTTGAAACAGTCTATTCAACGACGCGAAGCGGAGTTGAATAGGCTGTATCAACTTGCAACGAATGTAATAATCGGAACGTCGCACGAATACAACATTGAATATTTGTTTTTTATAAAATAGGTGTACTATTTCAAGCATCGCGATTGGCCAATACGCGTCACATGACATCCAACTTTTTTGGTGCACTGCACGACAGTGCAAAAGGTGCGCAACGAAAATTGACATTGCACGCTCAAGCAAACCAATGCGGTAGAAGTCCCGGGAGAAGTCCAACAAAACTGTACTGAAACTTTTTAAGAATTTGTTTCTGTGTTGCTATTTTATAAAACAAATAATGCACTTGCTCTGTCGTGCGTAAAAGTAAATGCATATCAATAATGCTATTTCTGAGTTCATATGGAACTCTTAGGCCCGAATTCACAAAGGTGGTTTTGAAAACCCACAGTTGAGTCCATGGTTTATGCAGATTTCCTGTATAAATTACGCTAAATTTAGCGCGTATCGGGCGCGTGTATAAAAAATGTCCAATGCTGATGCGCGCTTTTGTCACAGTGTGCCAATTTGACGCCTGTTACCATGTTTAGATACGCTATTTTATTCATTAGTCCACTGTTTGAAATGTGGACTCATTATTCAAAACGGTGGACTCATGAATAAAATAGCATGGATAACCAGGCCATGGCGACAGGCGTCAATTTGGCGCACTGTGACAAAAGCGCGCATCGACATTGGACATTTTTTTATATACGCAGTAAAATAAGCGTAATTTATACAGGAAATCTGCATAAACCATGCAACCGTTGGTTTTTAAAACCACCTTTGTGAATTCGGGCCTTAGTCTTAGAGTCTTACCCAGAAAATATATTGTCATAGGGTGTACGGTATAGTTAAGTTAGTGAGATAGAGACTTTTGAAGTTAAAACAGCGACGCAAAACAAAAGCAAAAATCACCATACCGTATCCTATACATATTATTACGGTACTCGGTAGGCCTAGGTAAATCCGAAGGCAAAGACAGTAAAAAAGAAGGCTTTCAAAAATAATGTTCGGACACCCGCGAACTGCCGAACCCCCATCCTATTCCTAGTTCCTACGGCTACGTACGATAGATCTAGGCTACATACCTAAGTCCGTCAGGTACGGTACCGGTACCATTTGAATCAGAAAATAGAAAGCAGTTTCCACGGCACATCCAGTGTTTCCGTACTATAGTGTAGGATCTACATGTGTGATGCACTTAGCTTTGTCGTCCTTGCCCTTCATGTCCTTAGATATGGATTCACTTACGGCCGCCGCGCCGACACTCGTACTCCCGCGCCGGCGCGCGGCCGGAACCCCCGGCCCGGAACACGATCCGATCCCCAGGGCAGCCGGTTGAGCTCGCTCATATCATCGCGCTGTCTCGTCTCTCAAAAGCGACCAGTAAGCGGCCTAGAAACTGGAACTCGGGGAAAATCAGAAAGACAATCACTTCGAACTACCTTCGAAAAGGCAAAAACAAAACAGAAATACGCGAGAGAGGGAGGACGAGCGTGAGGGCCGAGAGAGGGTGAAGGCGCGGGGACGAAGGGAGAATGGAAGGGGAGAGAGGATTCAGGAGGCTGACATTCGTTTTAGCTGGGGGGGGGGGGGGGGCATGCTCTGGACCCCCATCTTAAAAAAAATCACCGAATGTCATGTAGAGAATTTTAAAATTACCAATTTCGGAAAGATAGAAAGATAGTACGGTATGTATTTTGAATTGTAGAATCACCCTGTCTCCCGAATAGGCATACATAATAATAAGCTGGAAAAAATAATGGGTAGATCATATATTTATAGCCTATCCTAATGGCTTGTCCGTGGATATGGATAGAGAACATTTTTAAAAAGCTCAGGTAGCAAAAAGGGATTTCTCTGATAAGCTAGCATTTCACCAGATAATCATTTCATAAAAGGACTTGATGACGTTTTATCCGACATATCCCGGGGAGCGTTCATTTCATCAACATTTTTGTCCGACAAATGGTGAGATCTGACATCTTTTATTGATTTTGATCGGCTGAAAAGCACTAGCTGTGACTATAATTGGTTACTACGGTCGGATAAAAAGGGACTTCTCTGATAAAACGTCGTGAACGTTCGATCCCCTGTTTTATCAGTTACCATAACAGTGCTTATCATCCAAATCTTGCTTACCACCGTCCACCGATGAGTTATGTATACCCAATTAATTATATCACATAGGAATTAATAGTTATGGGAAATATATTATTATTATACCGAGGTTGTTTTACCTGACTGCTAAGAAAGCACGAATGCCTGCATGTGAACAAGCAACCAGTGGACCAACGGCTTAAGGTCCTCTCCGAGAGACCTGGTAATGAGGATAAATGCCTTACCAAAGGGCACTAGCGCACCACTTGGGAATCGAACCCGGGTCACCGGAATCCGAAACCCCCGCTCTACCGACTGAGCTATCGCGCCTCCCCATATATGATGAAGAGTTATTTATTCTATTTAAAGGTCGAGTCCACTCCAGAAAAATTTTGATTTGGGTCAATAGACTGAACAAATCAAACAAGCATAACGCAGAAAATATCTTCGAAATCGGATATAAAATAAGAAAGTTATGACATTTTTAAATTTCGTTTATTTGGGGGGAAACAATAATATGCACAACTCAGTGATATGCAAATGAGAGAGTCGATGATGTCCCTCACTCACTTTTTATTTTGTTTTTTATTGTTTGAAGATTTCATTTCTTTACAAATTTGACAATAATGACCAACTTGACTGAACCAAAAATAATGTTAAAACAACGTTAGTTAATTCCACGTGTTCAGGGAGGAATAAAACTAAATTTCAAATGACAATGAGAAAATTTGAATATTTCATATAATGAAATACAAAATAAATAGTGAGTGACGTGGTGACGTCATCCCCCCCCCCCCCCCCCCATTTGCATACCGACCAGGATGTGCATATAACTGTTTTGTGAAACTTTTTATTTACATCCGATTTTGATGAATTTTTCAGCATTTTAATGCTGGTTAGATTTTCTCTTTTTACTCAATTTAACTTTTAGTTGGGTGGACTTGTCCTTTAAATTGTACTTGAAATAAATTCAAAGTCTGAAAGGTGGAGGAGCCATGGTGTAGTACGTGGTTCTGACAGTCTCACCTTGTAAACAGGGGGCCGTGAGTTCGAATCTCACCGCGGTCTGGCGTCCTTTGGCAAGGCGTTAATCCACACTTTGCCACTCTCGACCCAGGTGCTATATGTGAACGTCATTAGCCTGTCCAGTATACTGTGTGCGCCTCACCGGCGACTGACTGGAATACTCCCCAGGGAGTGGAGGATGTGCACACAGTCATTGTGTGCAGGAATGGATGATTGAATCCGATGACCGGGTTAATGTAAAGCGCTTAGACACGTCGTTCCGATGTATTAAGCGTTATATAAAAGCGGATTATTATTATTATTATTAAAGGTCTATTATTTTAGTATCTGGTCCTAGGATCTCTTTCGCATACTATGACAATTTATTGACTGTTTATCCATGGAGGTAAAAAGGAAGGAGTGCCATGTATCTCACTCAGTAAAGCCACGTTTGATACCGCAGGGATAAAATATGTCACGCATACTAGTTATGTTTCATTTGAACTTTCTTGCAAATTGTAGACAAAAGATTCCTACCTAACAGACTTACTGGCCAGATATAAGAAGTATGTTTTTGTAATGATAAGTATATACTTTTCGCTGCCTCTGGTCTGATGTGAGCAGTATTGATAACTTCTACGGGGGAAAGCAAAAATAAATGTTGCAATTTTTATTGAAATATGATATGAAATTACTCGACTGGGCGCATGTGGCCCCAACCGTGACACATAATATCACAAATGTGTATATTCCTTTAAACTAATCTTAACTTTTTTATTGATTCTTTGATTAATTGATTGATTCTTTATTTCCATGCAAAAATAAATCATACAACAGAAAATATATTGACAATATCTCATGGTAAAATAACAATAAACAATCATTGCATGGGAGGGAACAGTCATAAGCACAACGCTTGAAAAGGACGCCCCTCAAGAAAGACTACGGCCCTGAATAAAATCAATATAAGTCATATTTAAAAATTACAGTAAAAGTAGGGCCAAAAGGAAAACACATCAAGCATGTCAAGAATAAATAAAATGATAATAACACACCAGCCGTGTATCGATTAATATTACTATGTTTAACATAGATACGTCGTATAAATATAATACAAAAAATAAAGTATGCAATATGATGAAAGTCAGGAAACTGATGATAGAACAATATCTTAACTCAAATAAGTGCTAATAATGGAATGCTTAAACTCAAACTTAAATTTGTTCAATGTAGGAGCACCACGTATTGTTAAAGCTACCCAGGTAACAATACAGCGTTGGACCAACGTTGGATCAACGTTGGGAATTTTTTTCCCAACGTTGCCTCAACGTTGGCAGGCCAACGTTGCATCATCGATAGAAGTGCACGCGCATACATCGTCAGACCAACAACATTTCCAACGTTAGTTCAACGTTGTCCAGCAACAATGTTTCAACGTTGTCTGGCAACGTTGATCCAATGTTGGCTAAATAGTCAAATACAACATTGCTACAACGTTGGTAAGCAACGTTGTATCATCGATAGAAGTGCACGTCCATACATCGTCAGACCAACAACATTTCCAACGTCAGTTCAACGTTGTCCACCATCAATGCTCCAACGTTGGTATAATGTCGGCTGAGTCATCAATAACAGCGTTGCTGCAACGTTGATGGGCAACGTTGAAGCAGCGATGGACGTGCACTTGCATACATCGTCAGTCCAACTACGTTTACAACGTTGGTTCAACGCTGTCCAGCAACAATGCTCCAACGTTGTCTGGCAACATTGCTCCAACATTGTTACAACGTTGTCACAACGTTGCTCCAACATTGCTCCAACGTTATTCCAACGTATGGCAGTAATTAACAAAACATTAATTGGTTTCAAGGTGAAGTCCACCATTACAACTCTACACTCAAATCTTTATCATCATATGTCTTATCCTATCCTAAAATCCTACATCCTAATCCTATATCCTATTCCTATCATCCTACACCTATCCACTGTAACCTGTCATTGACTCCTATATATAGAGCAACTTTGCTATACTTGGCAGAATACAGTTAATATCATTTTCCACACTTAACCTTGAATATTTCACTTAGAATAATATGTTTTGATTATATATGATATGGTAATGGAGCCACATACTTTTCTGAAACTTTTCATGGTGGAAATATTGAATAAACATAAATACTCTAATTATTATAGCAATATTACCTAAAATTTTGGTCATTTACTGATGTAATGAATATTCATGAGTGCATAATCATTGTCCAGATGAGGCAGGTATGGCAGCGTTGGTCCAATGTTGGTCCAACGTTGGGTGACGTTGATCCAACGTTGGTATAATGTTGGTCCAATGTTGATGGAAAGTTGATTCAACTTTAGTCCAATGTTAGTCCAACGTTGGCGTAAACGTTGATTCAATGTTTGTCTAATATCGGTTAAATGTTGTTGTAACGTTGATTCTTTGTTGGTCTAATTCTAAACAAATCCAACGATGCGCCATCTCCATCAAACAGTTTTCAACACTGTGCCATCATCATCTGTAATCTGTTCATGATTCTATCAAAAAACATTACAACTATTATTACAGCTATTCATTTCTTTTCATTCTTTCTGTTACAAGTCTCTTCACATAATTAAGAGAAATCAAGATAACTACGTGTGATATTTATTGAGGCCTTTGTAGCATTCAAACTTTTTTGACATCCTCTTTTTCTCAAACAAGACTAATACCAAAAAAACATATGCATATGTAATAAAAATTAAGATGTATTACATTTTCTTGCGAGTTGCAATCTCTGTTTCTGTCTACAATTGTTTAATGACTCGGTATGCAATGCCAATTGCAACGTCAGTAATCATCACAAAAACTCACATGTGTAATTGCAGTCTCTCAGTATTTACAAAATCAAAAAAGGAGGTCGCGTAACTTGGCCTCACTCAGAGTAACGTAGCTACTGCCTACTGTAACTAAAGAGTGCCTCTTTTTGATTAAGATAGAAGTCAACTGATATCTCAATATGCATGGCCATGGCCTAGTCTCGCTCGTGCCATAACTATTAAATTATATTTCAGCGTCAAGTGTAGCATGCCTCACATAGCAACTACAGGTTTGACTGCAGTTGGAAAACACTCGGTCCAGGCTAGGCCAGGCAGGACCGACCAAGTCAATTCAAGGCAGCGTATAATAAATAAGGCAGGAATGCCAGGTAGCAAGTCATTTGGGTGATTTCAAGTACGGTGTACGGTGTTGAGAGCGTGAAAGGGCTGCTGAACTGAGCTCCAACACCAAGCGTAATATCATTTTTCATTGAAATGTATTAAAACTCTAATGATTTGCTCTCATCTTAAATGTAAAAGATAATTTTACGGAGATGGTTCGTCGTGTTCGCCCCCTGTTCGTAATAGCTACAGTTCATCAACACCAACACTGAACTTTAAATCACGATTCTCCCAATCCCTGGGGTACGTCGGTGTTGCTGAATGGGGAAATTGCTTGTAGATCATCAACACCATGCAGCCACAGTGCAGTGTTGGGTTCAGCAGATGACAATCAACACCAGCCTTCAACACAAACTGCCGGAAATACACCATATTTTCCGAGGTCAATCTTAACACCAGCCTGATTCAAGTACGGTGTTGTCACAACACCAACACTAACCCAGGGAGCTCCGGCCCGCTGAGCGGGCCGGAGCCCAGGGGCTTACCGTGTAATTCACCATACCCACGGTAGTAGCGTGAAGTATGGTCTAAATAATTATCCGAATAAATAGTTAAAACAGAAATTAAGCACTTACCACGATTATATGGATGAAGGTCTAACGATTGGCAGCTTCCTGACATCGAGGCACAGACTGGAACCTCAAAAAACGAAAAAGTTATGTCGCGGTAGCTCTCCTTCTTTCAGAATTCATAGCAAAATGGCCGTTCGAGACCGGTACCGAGGGTGTAGGGCGCATGCGCGAATTTGACAAAGTCTATATCATAGAGATGTATACTAATGCACTAGTGCTATTAGTCTCGGTCTCAATCGGCCATTTTGTTTTGAATTCTGAAAGAGGAGAGCTACCGCCACAGAACTTTTCGTTTTTTTAGGTTCCAGTCTGTGCCTCGATGTCAGGAAGCTGCCACTCGTTAGACCTTCATCCATATAATCGTGGTAAGTGCTTAATTTCTGTTTTAACTATTTATTCGGATAATTATTTAGACCATACTTCACGCTACTACCGTGGGTATGGTGAATTACACGGTAAGCCCATGGGCTCCGGCCCGCACAGCGGGCCGGAGCTATTCGTAAATATTTGCGGCAAATTTTGTCGCCATAGACAGCTTAGCATCCATCTTTATTGATAAATGGAGCGCCCTTTACGATAGTTGTTAATGCCGCGGAGAAATCGTTAGGCATTTTGGCCTGTGTTCAAGGCGTTCTTTCTGTTTTATTTTTTATATTGAAGATTGTGCATTTGTTGAATAGCGCCGTCTACGTCAGGTATGAGATCGAGTGTATAAATACACTCTTCCAAAATAATTATGATTCCGACCTGGCGCTGTTTAACTTCAATCTCTTTCACCTAAATTAGCGATGAATGCTAGCATTATAAAATATATATTATTAACGTCTGACGAAAAGAATAACCAACCGATCAGCTGACGAGAACGCGAATCACGTGATCTTCATATCAGCTTCGATCGCGAGTCAGAAGAGAAGAGCAGCTGCCCAGAAAATCAGGAAAAAGCCGTGAAAATGTAAGTTCCCCTTCATTTCTTTCATTTTTTGTTGTTGCTAACGATGCATTTACACTATAAAATTATAATTTAAATAAGAGAAAGGAATATAGCTTGTACTTGTGATATAATATATAAATATCCTGTTCTCAGAGATTTCTAACCAAAAATACTACTGATGTCGCCTATGAGGTCCATACATGTAATATTGGACCTCATTGGTACTAGGAGTGGTTAGTATTAGTATACTAACCTCGCACCACGAACCGCGTTTGGCAGTGGATTTCTTACTAGTGGGTCGCACGTGCTGGGATCTCACTTCTTGGGTCCACAACACACGACTTCTATGGCTTGATTTTTCTGTGCGCGGCGGCATGTAATGAACCCTTGGGTGCCTGGGTTACACCAACACCAGATTTCAACACTGTACGTACTTGAATTTTGAAAATCATCCAATGACTGTTGCCTTGCCATTGGTATCGCATACTCGTTCCCACTCACACGTATTGCGAGGTTAGTATTAGTCACTCACACAAGCTAATTACGAGGTTAGTTAGTATGTTATACTGTGCAGTGACTGGTGTTAAGTACTACTTTACTACTACTACTTACAGTACACGAATATTATAGCGTCGGACTGTACGCACACAGAAGCTGACTCCGGGATCTTTCGGAGGGGATCAATGGTTGCAGTTACCGATTATCTGCAAGTGCAAAGAAAATTCAACTGTAGATTGTAGGTCCTAAATATACAGCTTATAAGTACTGTTCCAGATCACTAGATATTCTGGAATTTACTTATCTATATCCACTATCCAGTCCAAATTCTGCCAGATTCTTCAAGTTCAAAATTGAAGGAAGCAGACTACACAGACATGACAGAAGGAGTCCGACGTCGCGACTAATTCTGCGCATCAGAATAGTATGGTATTTTTAAATAGGCACATTTGATGCTTGTATTTCCTTCTTCAATTTCTTCTAGTTATGTGACGGTAGGCCTATGACATATCTCGTACTTACTGTGAAAGGCCTTGCCAGCTGCAAAGGATCGACGAGGGCGTTTCTGGAAATTCTGGTCTTGAACTACATTTTTTTTCTTGTTTTTCTTCTTTATTTTCTATATTAATCGACACATTTGCATCCCCAGGTGCATGCAGCCTCTCTATTCTACCCCATCTTTATTTTTGTTTTCCCCTTAGACTTAGTTTTAGTTCCTCTTTCCCTTCCCATTATTTTCCTTCTCTCTCGATTTCTTTTCCCCTTATTGCTGGGGGATACCAAGGGTGACATGGATAGACAAGCAAACTTACTTGATCGACCCCCCCCCCCCTTGGCCCCATTGGAAATTATGCCAGTAGTCTTGTCTTGTCTTGGGTTAAGTCGGCATATGCAGACTTGCTGTACTCCGCCAACTTTATCAATTATCAATTCTCCAATGAACCAGTTTCTAACGTTCTCAACACTGTGTATATTATGCCAGGATATTATGTTGACTGTCAAACAAATATCCAACAAACTATAGTTTCCAACATTGTGTCAATGTTAACTGTCCAATAAACTATTCCAATTACGCTGTCCACGTTGTGCCATTGTCCGTTGTTCAACAACTCTCCATCAAACTAGTTTCCAACTTTGTCAACGTTGTGCCATTGTCGACTGTCCAACAAATCTCCAAGAAAATAGTTTCCAACGTTGTTCCTTTGTCGGTTGTTCAGCAACTCTCCATCGAACTAGTTTCCGACGTAGTCAACGCTGTGCCTTTGTTGGCTGTTCAACACCTATCCAATCAAACGCGCGTTTCCAACGTTGTGACGTTGTTGGCTGTCCAACAAATCTCCAACACACTAGTTTCCAATGTTGTGCCTTTGTCTGTTGTTCAACAACTTTCCAACGTTGCCAACGTTGTGTCATCGTCGACTATCCTACTGATCTCCAATCTACCAGTTTCCAACGTTGTGCCAGTGTCAGTTGTTCAACAACTTTCCATCTAACTAGTTTCCAGCTTTATCAACGTTGTGTCATTGTATACTATCTAACTAATCTCCAATCTACCAGTTTCCAACGTTGTGCCATCGTCGACTATCCAACAAATCTCCATCGAACTAGTTTCTAGCTTTGACAACGTTGTGCCATAGTTGGTTGTTCAACAACTTTCCATCGAACTAGTTTCCAACGTTGCCAACCTTGTGTCATCGTTGACTATCCAACTAATCTCCAACCTACTAATTTCCATCGTTGTGCCATTGTCGACTGTCCAACAACTCTCCAACTAACAAGTTTCCAACGTTGCCAACGTCGTGTCATTGTTGATTGTTCAACAACTTTCCAGCGAACTAGTTTCCAACGTTGCCAACGTTGTGTCTTTGCTGGCTGTCAACAACTATCCAATCAAACGTGTCTCCAACGTTGTGACATTGTCGACTGTCCAACAACTCTCCAACTTACTAGTCTCCAACGTTGTGCCATTGTCGACCGTCCAACAAATCTCCAACAAACTAGTTTCCAACTTTGTCAACGTTGTGCCATTGTCGGTTGTTCAACAACTTTCCAGCGAACTAGTTTCCAACGTTGCCAACGTTGTGTCTTTGCTGGCTGTCAACAACTATCCAATCAAACGTGTCTCCAACGTTGTGACATTGTCGACTGTCCAACAACTCTCCAACTTACTAGTCTCCAACGTTGTGCCATTGTCGACCGTCCAACAAATCTCCAACAAACTAGTTTCCAACTTTGTCAACGTTGTGCCACTGTCGGTTGTTCAACAACTTTCCAGCGAACTAGTTTCCAACGTTGCCAACGTTGTGCCTTTGCTGGCTGTTCAACAACTATCCAATCAAACGTGTTTCCAACGTTGTGACATTGTCGACTGTCCAACAACTCTCCGACTAACAAGTTTCCAACGTTGCCAACGTCGTGTCATTGTTGATTGTCCATTATCTTTCCATCAAACTAGTTTCCAACGTCGATTCAACGTTAATCCATCAAGTTTTCCCAACGTCCAACGACTTTCAAGTTTCCAACGTGGAGCCAACGTTGGCTTGTTACCTGGGATCATTCCAGGTATCTGGACCAGTATGTCTTATTGACCTATGGGCTAATGAGGAAGTGTGTGAAAATTTGTAAAATATTGATTCAAAATTTCTTAATGGTTAGTTTGGGCATGGACCTACTAGCTATAGTAGGTCCATGGTTTGGGTCAGCAGATGCATTGGCTCATTTAGTTTACGTAGCAGACGATGCTAGACTGCTAGTTTATATTATACTTACACATACCCTATTGCAAAACCAATTCTGGACTCGATATAACTTTAAATATTTCCTTCTCACACTGGAGCTATATAAGTAGGCAAAGCTTTATAGTACATGAATATTGTTACTCTTAACATTAAATGCATGAATTGATTCTCTTTCGACTGTATTAATTGGTTAAAATAAAAAGGGTTTCGGCACGGAAACTATCATAATATATGCCAGTCACGTGACGTTTACAGGGGAATATACCAATTTCTGCCTCCTCGATCTCAGAGTTCAAGAAACAAAAATGAGATGTAAACTATTATACCAGTCACATAGTATTATACATCAACATGTAGGTAATCTATTCAGCATTAAGAAATCAATCTATTTCGATCTTCTTGACCCTTAGGGATACTTCAGTCATGTCAGTGGGAAAACAAAGGTACCAGTGTCTCGAAAAAATGGGTGGTTTTGGACCGATTGCATGCATAGGCTAGCAAAAGTTGTGAACTTTGGTAATTTTAAATGAACAGAGAAATGGAAGTATAGAATAAATTGTAATAATATTTACATCAAATCAATGGAAATGAATTAAATTTTCTCAATCCGACCAATCTGGAGTGGATTATTAATATTTGCAATATTATATACGCTTGTGAAAACGTCTGTTCCGTGTTGAATCCTGTGTATGGACTTTAGAACACTCAATTAAATGCACGCAACTAACCAATATGTTGCAATTCTGGGATTTTCAAATTTTTACATTTTGAAACTGCATGTTATCATACAACATTTCGCCTAATTTCAAGACATGATAAGGCTTTGAGATTGTATTTCGTCATTGCTGAATATCCAAATTTTGTGATCAAATGAAATGTTCGCAATTTCAGTTTTCCCAGTTAGGCGGGGCGAGTTCAATATATATATTAATCTATGAAATGTTATCATGATTGAGCACATATACCGACATACCCAAATCTGGTAGGCCTAATTTATGCTACCCTGGACTCTGTGAAATATGGTTTGTATGTAATTTCGATCATGTCCCCTCGTGCACGGAGATATGCCAACGTAGGGGGCACTGGCGTACCTAGGATTTTCCAGAAGGGGGGGCAAATTTTATGGAGGATATTTCGTCCGCGAAAAAATTTGACAAGTAAAAAAAAAGGGTCTGCAACCAAAAAAAGGATTTCTTAGCAGAAAAAAATTTGACAAGCAAAAAAAAAAGGTCTTCAACCAAAAAAAATTAATTTGGCTTCTCAAAAGAGGGGCACGTCCCCTGTATCAGTTGTGACTCGTCAGGGGGGCACGTCCCCTGCATGAGTTCCCCTGCCCCCCCCCCCTTAGGTACGCTAGTGGTAGGGGGTCATAAAAGTAAGATGACAGCCTGATACGACCATAATTATGCCGAAT
This sequence comes from Lytechinus pictus, assembly GCF_037042905.1. Classification (NCBI taxonomy): domain Eukaryota; kingdom Metazoa; phylum Echinodermata; class Echinoidea; order Temnopleuroida; family Toxopneustidae; genus Lytechinus; species Lytechinus pictus. The sequence goes on from NC_087252.1 coordinate 39,705,561, forward strand.
CCTTCATACATTTTTAATTACTCATCTAGATTATCTATGTCTTTCATGTGATTTCTCAGCCTGGGCCTATACATAACCTCAATGGGAAGTGCCAATTTCTTAAGAGGCTGTGGGCTGAAAATATTCATATCTAAATAGAGTAAACTCAACGCAAAATGCTGAAAATTTCATCAAAATGTGATAACAAATAGCAAAGTTATTTGTTAGTTTAGGAATAGGCCCTATATTGTGAAAACAGTCATATGCACGTTCTCATGAATATTCATTAGATGGCTGATGATGTCACATCCCCACTTTCCTTTTTCTTATGTTATTACATGAATTCATAATTCTTTTATTTTTTTATTTTCATGCATGTGTGAGTGATATATCTCCCATGCAATGAAATAGGTTGCAGCAATGAATATCTTATGCACTAATCATTTGCTATTCCAATACTTGTTCTTGAAGGAAACATTTTGAATAAACCTAATAGAATACAAAAGAGCAAGTGGGGATGTGACATCATCAATCTGCTCATTGAATATTCATGAAGAAATGCGTAGAAATGTTTCACCGCGGAGTAATGCAAATCTTTAAAATGTCATAACTTTGTTATTCCTTGTTCAATTTTGATCAAATTTTCAGTGTTTTTGTTTGCCTGATTTTTTAAAAATCTGTTTAAATCATATTATTTTCAGCCTGGAGTAGGGGAAGGCGGGGTAAGTTGAGCATAGGGGCAAGTTAAGCCACCACCCCCAGGCCAATAATGAATGAGTCAGAAATTATGGGGGTGTCATGTATTGATGATTCATTACATAACCCTTAACCTCACCACATTGTTTTAAACTTTGAAACAAAAAGTATTTTTTTTAGAGGGAAAAAAAAAATTTCAGCCAAAAAAGTAAAAAAGGGTGTGAAATAGATCATTGCTTTTTACCCACACACGCCTTTTAATATAATAAAGAAATAAGAACAATATTGTTAGTCCAGGTATGGATTTTCATTCTTGTCATGGTTTACATGATGGATGCATAAGAAATATGTAAATGTGAAAATATCGCATGAAGTTCAAAATGGGGTATTTTGAGCAGGCCAACATGGGGCAAGTTGAGCCATGGTAATTCTTATGGTAATGTATAATAAGAAAAACAAACCTTATTAAAAAGCAGTTGATATGCAGGCAGAAAGGAACAAATTTCCATGACAATTCTCTTACTTTTAGAGGATGTTAATATAGCGAATTAGCAAGTGAAAAGACTTTAGATAAAAATTTGACATGCTGGTTCTTCCCGCATACATTTTGTACATAGTTTTTGTGGCTCAACTTACCCCAGAAGGTGGCACAACTTACCCCACAGATGGGGCAAGTTGAGCCATTTGACATCGTTTTTTTTTCAAAGGTCACACTGACTTTAAGTGTGGGGGTAGAAAGTTATATATAGGTGAAAAATATTTCCCAAGAATCAAATTTAAAGGCAAGGTACTTATTTCTACAATATTATTGGTCATATCAATTCTAACGTGTAAAATGCAAAACTTACCCCGCCTTTCCCTACTCATATACCACAGAGATACTATGGGAATACCATAGTCATAGAGATAATATACTAATAACGTAATTAGTATTACATGGGGAATACCCATAGAGATATATACTAATAATTAGTATACATCTCTATGGGAATACCCTTTAATTCAGGTCTTGTTATTGGTCGCTGGTCAGGCACATCGCGTAGTACACATGTGCACAGCTGTGCATGTACGTACCGGTACTGTCGGCCAGACAAAGGGAACATAATGATACAAGTTGTATGTTGATTTGAGCTAGGCCTAATTAAGAATCTTCGAAGGTCAAAAGAGCCAAGTCTAGATTTACAGTGAGTACAAATGTCTTTAGTCGATCGAGTCTTTGCCACCCCCAAAAAGTTCCTAATCAATCGCACAACGTAACTAACTCGCGCTAGTACTAGTTTCTAGTAGCAACCTTTTGGAGTTTTGGCATTTTTGCTGGACTGACACTGACAGCAGAGAGCTGTGCCAGCCCCCGGGGTGAACCGGGGGCGCGAACTGGGGCCTCTAGCTCACGTCATGGTTCGCGCGCGCTGAATCATGAATGAACTTCTTCTTCTTATGTTGGTTTGAGTGGCGATTAGTCATATTTGACTATTGTCGCCATTGATTCTATTAATAAAAAATCTCACTTCTCACATAGGCCTAATGATATTATTACCAATATGATGTAGCCTAGGGCTAGGCCTAGCCTATACATAGGCCCCTAGGGCTAGGCCTAGTAATATGAAATATTATTCTTTTGTTAATGTGTACCCTTTTAAGTTTTAATATGAAAAAGGATAATTATTTATGGTATGTACAAAAGTTTGCCGTAACTCTTGTCAAAATGGCATATAAACAAATCTTCACCAAAAACAAACCGCTATCTTCAGCTCAGTTCCAACTAGTTGCGCTTGCCCTGCCCTTTCAAAGATGCAATCATACCGGTCAGCACGGTACATTGCATTGTGCCGATTTTTTTTTTTTTCTCCTCGTACACAGACGGCTCGCTAGCGTGCAGCCACCATTAGGGGACTTGCAATGCGAAATCCCCCCGTCAGGGCTCTTCAATTTTTGTCTTTAATGAATAAAAAATTTGAAAATTAACGCGACCAAAATGCAAATTAATATTCCCTCTTGGCATTAATTGCCCAAAAACGGAGAAAAATCAAGTTAAAAGGAACAAAAACAGTGACTTACCTCGGCTGTCGCGCAAATTCACTTCCCCGTTTTATCCGATCTTAAAGGTAAATTGTGTCATTGGTTTATTTCAAAACTTTCTTTTAAATTTCACTCTTTGCTTTCCACGATATTCATAAACAAGTTCTGAGTCCATACAATGTATTGCATTGGCCAGAAAGAACTGTTTTTATTCTCAAAAAAAATATATAAAGATGAGAAGATTTGCCGAGTGAGCTTTTTTTTTATTTATTTTTAAAACTAACATAAAAAATGAAGAGCGCCACCTTGAGACCAAATTACATCAATACCTGCTCATGAATATTCATATCTCTAGCTCTCGCCTCTGCGCGAGTCTCAATCAAGTGCCGATGCACGATACGGACGCATGGGCGGGTACGGAGTCTGTACACCGTGAATGGTTTCTTTCCCGGTTTCTATTGCATTTCGTAGAAAGCGTGTACATTGAAAACAAAGTCTGACGGCTTTTTCCTTGCTTTCATCTTTGCTTCGTTGATCTGTATTGTTTCTCTATTTCTCCAGGGTATGGAGGGAGGGAGGGAGGGAGGGAGAAAGGTGCTTGTGAAAGGGAGAGAAAGGGCTATATTCTTATTTATTATATTTTTTCTAGTTCTTTATATGTATTTTTGTTTTGTTTCCGATTCACTGAATTGTTATCATTTTCTTCAGGTTCTGTATTTTGATGTGTTCATTATTATCACGTGTAGTAATATACGTTGTAATTTCTTAATTGTTTAAATAATAGGCCTATGCTACATTTTTTTAAAAGGAAAAATTAGAAATAATTTTGTATTGAACTAGCTTGGCCGCCTATTTCGTTATTTGCTTTGTGTGTCCTATAGCTCTCCACCACTGAATTCGTCAATATACTGCCTCAACGTATTTATCAATTAAATTGGACAAATACCGCGTGGCCTAGTGGTTTTTTTTACAATATCCAGGGGCGGATCCAGCTTTCACTAGAGGGAGGGGGGTTGAAAAATATTTTCCCCGATCGATCCGCAGCTCAAAGCTATTTTTTTTTGTATCTATATAGTCGTAACAGTTACTCATAAGCCCTATAAAAAATGCGAGCGCGAGGTAAAATTTTCGGAAATCGTGTATTGTGTCCTGAAAATTGACGGATCCATGCAGCACGGGCCGGCTGTGCCCCCCCCCCTTCAGAGGCACAATCAATATTTCTTATGTAAAAATCTATCGATATAATCATTTTTTTTTGCTTGTCAAATTTTCCTCGGGAAAATGTGCCCCCCCCCCCCTTTGAAAAATCCTAGATCTGCCTCTGAAGATTAATCATAATAAAAAAAAATAATCATAACGGTACGTAGGGCCTATGGTGCACCGGGTAGCGACTTCAGTTCCGTAAACTGTTCTCCCAGCGGGCCATGCTAATACCCAGGCTTTAGCTGGGCTAACTGCGCTCAAGCATTTGAATTAGTAAATGGTAGTTCCCTTGTTTGTTTTACTAAGGCCTGTTTTTGTTTATATCGATTAGCTGATATTTCTTTAATTTGATATGAATAATACCTTTTTATAGTAATCGCTATTTTACTATGTTTTATTATACAAGGACCAAGATGAAAAAAACAGTAATTACAACTCTGATCTTGTGAACCTTTTTAAATATGACTGAATGAATAAATAAATTAATTGGTATTGATAAATAGATATTCCATCGAACCTGAGGCAATGCGAACACGAAGCGCGGGCTAAATTGTTTTATGCAGTGACATGGTTCCCCTCTCCAAGTCTGAATTACCCTCACCTTATTTTATTCATTCTTCCTCCTTATATTTTTTCTTCTCCCCCCACCCTCTGCTTTCCATTCTATTACTTGTTTCCCTTTCTTTCCCCCTATTATGCACCGCCAATAGGGTGGGGGCGCCCCGTTGGCCTCCTGGCCGGATCCGCCTATGATACCGGTACGTCAGGCCTGTATATTATAAGCAATTGATGTTTATGTAACATCGATTAACCCCCCCCCCCCCTGAAAGTTTCTCTTTGTATTTTTCTTTTCAACTTGTTATGGTAGTATATACTAAACAAGTATCACGTTTGACTTTGTCCAACTTTGTGACCAAAACTTTAGTACGGTTTTCTCAGTGAAATTGATGATGACGTCTCCTGGGTGCCTCGATCCCCTTCACCCCACTCCTCCTTGGTCCTCTGGGCTTGGCGAATAAAATTGCGTACGTATCATGGAGAGATATATCGAGGACATACAGCTAGGCGGAATTATTTGGGGAAGGGGTCTTCCATTTCTTTGTTATTCCGAAGTTCCGATGATGGTTCAGCGAATGTGCTCTATGCAAAATCACGTTTTGGCACGAATTCTAAGCGCTGGGCATGTCAACGGACAATAACAAAATAAATGCAAACATGTCATGGATCGAAATGGTAAAAAATATGTATTTTAAAGAAAACCATCGTTATCAAAATTTGATGCAGTCAAACCAACATGTTTTGTTAATACCAGTTTCAACTTACATTAAAAAATATAACCCGAGGCCATATTAGCACCGGGGGGGGGGGGGGGGAGGGGGGGGGGCAGAGAGCACTTGCACCCCCCCAAAAAAAAATCTCAGTAGGAAAAAAATCTTTTTTTTCAAAATGGAAAGTGCCCTTCTTTCAAAATGATGTGTGCCCCTTTTCAAAATAAAATACCTTTTCTTGAAGTCAAACAATACATTTTAGGTTAGAAAATTACAAAAATTTTGGATCGCGCTTCGCACTCACATCATTTTGAAAGAAGGGCACTTTCCATTTTTTCCCTACTGGGATTTTTTTTGGGAGAGGGGTGCAAGTGTTTTGGTTACAACTTCTGCTTACAATGTTCAATTTTCAAGTTTGAATATCACAAATTTTCAGCTCGCGCTTTCCGCTTGCATCAATTATTGTTTATTCTTGGTTTCAAAACTTAGAATGTCCATCAGGTTGAAATATCACAAATTTTCGGCTCGCGCTCGCATCAATTATTATTTATTGGTTTCAAAAAGTGCTTAGATTGTCAAGTTTTCAGGTTGGAATATCGCACTCGCGTCCATTATTCAGTTAGATACACATCTTTTTCATGACAACAAAAACAATAGCTCGGAATGCTTGATTTTCAGGTCTTATTAGTACATGCAATGTCCAAAATGTTGAGCCCGCGATTTGCGCTCACAACATCTCGCAAGGATGCTCTTTTAACAATAATTTGCGCGGTAATAATTGACCAAAAAGCGAGTTTCACAACTTCAGATTTAAAAATGTTTCCAAACCGCTTGCTTGCTACGCTCGCTCCCGGAAAAATAAAGCCTGATTACATATTTAATCAATCAGAAAAGACTTCAAAAAGGCTTTGCTCAACTTAATTAGTATAAAACGCACAACTACTTGACGCAGATGATAATCTCATGGTGAAAATTTCAATTGCATAAAAAATACATATTAATGCCCTCTTTTGCCCCCCCAAATGAAAATACGTTCCGCCGCCCCTGATTATCACCCATCGCACTTGCTGGTATTTTTATTTATCGTCATTCCCCCCTCTCAAAGAAAAAACTTATACTTTTGCCCTTTATTTAGCCTGCAATGGAACTTGCAGGAAATTTTATTTAAACGCGAGCATATCAAACAGGATGCAAATGGAGGTCTATTCAGCCGGGCATTATTTATACGCTTTGGATTCTTGTTTGCCTAGAAAATGTAAATATTTCAAGAGTTCTTATATTTTCATTACATCTTTGTCCTTATTTCTCTATATCCGTAGCTCCACCATGCGCGTATTCGAGGGCCCTCGGGGCACGCCCCCCCCCCCCCCCGGGTAGGCGAAAAAGGGGCGCCAAAAATAGGGAGAAAAGGGGAGAAAAAATGAGGGAAAGAACAATAGAAAGAGAAAAGGGGGAAAGAAAGAGAGGAGGAAAACAAAAGAGGGAGGGGGGCGCCCAATTGATAATCGACCTATAGGGGCGCCGAATTTAAGTCCAACATAGATAGGGGAGCCGAATTGATGTTTGACATTGGGGGCATCGACTTGATGTCCGAATTAGGGAGGCGCCGAATTGATGTTCGACCTAGGGGGTGCCAATTGATGTTCAGCCTAGGTGGGGGGGGGGGCGAATTAATGTTTTACCTCGGGGCGCCGTATAGATGTTCCACATAGGAGGGGCTGCATTGAAGTTCGGCATAGGGGCACCGAGGGGGCGCCGAATAGATGTTCAAACTAGGGGCTGGGGCGCCGAATCGAGATTTTCCATAGTGTTGCCGAATTGATGTTTGACATAGGGGGGCGCCGAATTGATGTTCAACATAGGGGGTGGCAAATTGATGTTCAACCTAGGTGGAGGGGGGGGGGGCGAATTAATGTTTTACCTCAGGGCGCCGTATAGATGTTCGACATAAGAGGGGGCCGCATTGAAGTTCGACATAGGGGCACCGAGGGGCGCCGAATTGATGTTCAACCTAGTGGCTGGGGCGCCGAATTGATATTTTTCATAGGGTTGCCGAATCGATGTTTAACATAGGGGGGTGCCGAATTGATGTTCAACCTAGGGGGTGCCTAATGGATGTTCACCACACGAGGGCGCCTATTTTATGTTTGTCCCGGTGCGCCAAATTCAGGTTCAATTAACCAAGGGAGGGGGGTGGGCGCCAAATTCATGTTTGCTCGCATCAAATACTCATCCTGTTCATGATTACCAAAAGTGCCTATAATTTTAGATCAGAATACAAAAAAAAATCATCCTACTCTACGTTCTCGCATTAATTGTTTAGTAAGGTGACGATCCTGTTCATGGTTAGATAAGTGCTTAGAATGTCCGACTTTGGATCGAAATATAAAAAAAAATCAACTCGCGCTTCACGCTTGCATAAACTGTTTTGTTAGTGCTCATCTTGTTCATGATAATCGAAAATGCTTACTCGAATGTCCAAATATTAGGTAAGAATATGAAAAATTTTCATCTCGCTCTTTGCGCTCGCATCAATATTGTTTAGTTAGATGACAATCCTGTTCATGATTACCGAAAGTGCTTAGTCGATGTCAAACTTTTAGGCCAGAATATCAATAACTTTTTAAGCTCGCGCTCCGCGCTCGCACAATTGTTTAAATAGATACCCATCCTTTCCATGGCTATAAAATATGCTTAGAATTTCCAGTTTTGGGTCGGAATACCAAAAATTTTACGCTCGCGCCTCTTGCTCGCATTAAATGATTTGTAAGATACCCATCCTTTTCATGATTACCCAATAATGCTTAGATTGTCCAAATTTTAGGTCAGAATATCAAAAAAATTTAACGCACTCTTCGCGCTCGCATTAATTATTTAGCTAGATACCTATCCTGTTCATGGTTATAAAAAGTGCTTATCATGTCCAGTGTTGGGTTGGAAATTCAAAAATTGTCAGCTCGCACTTTGCGATCGCATAAAATGTTGACAGATACCCACCCTGTTCTTGATTACCAAAAGTGCTCATAGATTTTTCAAAATTTTAGGTAAGAATATGAAAAATTTTCATCTCGCTCTTTGCGCTCGCATCAATATTGTTTAGTTAGATGACAATCCTGTTCATGATTACCAAAAGTGCTTAGTCAATGTCAAAATTTTAGTTCAGAATATCAATCACTTTTAAGCTCGCGCCTCGCGCTCGCACAAACAATTGTTTAAATAGATACCCATCCTTTCCATGATTACAAATTAGAATGTCCAGTTTTGTGTTGGAATATCAAAAAAATTAAGCTCGCGCCTCGCGCTCGTATTAGATGATTTGTTAGATACCCATCCTGTTCATGATTACCCAATAGTGCTTAGAATGTCCAAATTTTATGTCAGAAAATAAAAAATTTTCAACTCGCGCTTCGCGCTCGCATTAATTATTTAGTTAGATACCCATCCTGTTCATGATTATAAAACAAATGTGAAAAGTGCTTATAATGTCCAGTGTTGGGTTGGAAATTCAAAAATTGTCAGCTTCCACTTCGCGATCGCATAAAATGTTGATAGATACCCACCCTGTTCTTGATTACCAAAAGTGCTCATAGATTTTTCCAAATTCTAGGTAAGAATATGAACAATTTTCATATCGCTCTTTTCGCTCGCATCAATATTGTTTAGATAATACATATACCCATCATGTTCACGGTTGCAATAAAACTCAAAATGTTCGATCGGAAAAGAGATGAAAATATCCCCTCCCCTATTGGCGAAAGCTGGATCCGCCCCCGGTTAAGAAATTACAGCTCCCGCACATAATTTTAGTATGGTCTACCACTCTGATGAGAAGTTGAACTAAATTGAAACAGGGGCGCCAAAATAGTCGGGCTCAATCATGGATCCTGGATACGCGCATGTCCGTTGGGCATCGTTTCCAACATTGTTCCTCCTTATCTATACCGGCGTGATACTAGGCGCTAGTCCATGGATCGGATCGGTTTACTTCCATTTCGTCATGATGCCAACTCGTCCAAATGCCAACTCGTCTACTATCATTATTTGGTCTACCATCAGTTCGTTCACTATCCACATGCATGCATTCCGTCTAATAACCATCTGATCCAATAGTCATTTAGTCCATATACAATTTGGTTATTGGACGTGTTATTGTGCAAAATGAATGAAAATGAATTGGATACTGGACTAACTGGACCAAATGGTTGTTCGATGAAATGTTGATGGACGGATTGGCATTGCATGGACTAAATGAACGTAGACCATGTGGTGAATGGATGAGTTGGCAGTTGACGAATTGGCAATTTACCAATGGACCTACTAGTACTAGGCCACTGAATTGAACTTGTCATGTGCCATAACACCTAAACTGCTTCCTTATATCCGATACCCCCTCCATCCTAAAGGGAAGGAGGAGAGAGAAGAAAGGAAGAAAGAAATAGATTGTTGAAAGGGAATCAAAAGAACGATCAATAGGGAATTTGAACGCAACATAATATTATACTCTGTTATTGTTTGAATCGTTTCTCTCTCATGAAATTTATATTTTGAATATATATCGTTTCAGTCATTCTCATTATTTTACTGCATAGCGAATTACAAAACGTCCTATCCTCGTTTCCGCTAACCACACATGACATTATTTATCATTTTATTATTATCATGCAATGAAATTCATACTGTTTTTACACGCTGCGTCGGCTGCCACTTGACTACCTTGTAAATATTTTTCTGATGATATTCAGTTGAAATCAGTGGCGTTCAAAATAAGGCTTGGGGCTGTATGGATTCCCAAATTTGTCACGGCCAAGAAAAAAAAGGAAAGAGAGAAGGGAAACTATTATCTGAATATCATGTCAAAATCTATCATAGATTACAAAAAAAAATCAAGATTTGTGCCCTTTATGTATATCTGGCCCCTTCATATTTGTTGTGTTCATTATTTACGCCACTGGTTAAAATTAAATTCAACTTAAAACATTTTCCCTTTATCATTGCATTATACATTCATGAATAGTGAAAGCATGTTCATAACATCTTTCTGTATTTTTCGCTGTTTATACAATTCCTAACCTTAGGTTGTGTGTATTCCTTATGTTCGCATTATCAATGTTATTTTATCTTTATTTCAATATTATTCTCACAAACTTTATTATGGTATGCCTATTCAAGAAAGTATTACTTGTTTGCTTGCCCCATGACAGCTTTGCCTTCACTTTTGCAGATCGGAGTGTCTCTCAGTCAGTATTCAGAGCTATTACTGTATTCTCCTTGACCCCCCCCCCCCTCCCCCTGTGAGTTGTAAAACACCCGGGTAAAACACCCACAAAGGCAAAATATTATATTTTTATCGGCAACATATTTGCATCACATCACCATAAATTAAATACATCATAATAGGCGTATACCCATTGAACCTCGCCAGAATGGGCTTGCCCAAAAATTTCAAACACAAATTTCTTTTTTCCCCCGAAAGTCATCACCGCTTGGAAGTAGGCGACTTTCCCGCCCCAAAATATTCTTATTCCTACAATAGTGCAATCTGTCACGAACACCATGCACGATTGGCCTTTCATAACTGATCTCCAAAATAGTTGAACCATATTCCAACACTTTCTACGATCAATACGATCGCCTTGACTGATCTGATACTTTCTGATACGATTAATTATTCCGCGATTATATGCCTCTTGGAAGCGGGGGGGGGGGGGGGGGGGGGGGGGCTGGGGATGCGGCATGTATTATTTTCCATGGGCAGCACCCCCTGGAATTCTGATAGGTGTCAAATTTGAGAAATGTATGGAATGATGATTTTCTTTTGCTTTGTCAATTTTTTTTCTGCAGGTAACCCCACCAAAAAAAAAATCGTGACAGTGTGAACTGAGCACATTTTTTTTCAATCATCAAAAATGATTATTATATTATTTTCCCCATGAGTTGTGAAATTTTGACACGCCGGGATCTCCTTGGTCCCAATCCCAATATGAAGAATACATTTCCTCGGCTATAAAACAACAGTTATCATTCGTTTTTCCTATATTTATAGCAGGAAAATGGGAGTCCCAATTCCCGGTTCCACTTTGAGTGATGTCTTTGTCCTGCTCACGTCGCCACGCACCATTCACATTTTTTCAACAGTTGAACTACTCGTGCACACACTGTATGCGTGTATCCGGAGGCCTATCTTCCTCTCATTTGTTGCAATAAAAGTTCATCTTTCCATCTATTTTTAATTGTTTATTGTTTATTTAATAAGGGGTAGCCCATTCAACAACAGCTCCCATGGGGCGCCCCTATCTATTATTCGTCATTGGTATCCATTTATCTTTGTCCATCCATTCTTGGGGTTAGGCCTATACATTCATCGGATGATCCATTCATATATATGCCTATTCATCCATCTATTCATTATTTCAGTCATCCATCCATCCATCCACTGATGGATTTATTAGGCCTATAGGCTACCCCCACCCTCCCCATACTGGAGAAATACTCTGCGACCCATTCTCTGGAAATCCTTATTGATACACGTTTCAAAGCAGACGTAAATTACTATCCCCTCGGACGTTGCTTCTCCAAGTTTGCTTAGTCTTCTTTCACGTACTTCGTTGCCCTGTTTCAAACGGCATGACTTGTAAAGTTCTGTTGTAAAACATGCCGGTCGGCCCCCGGGGTCGGCTCCGAAATTCTCCCCTCTGCATACCTAGAGCGCAACGGTTCTACCATAGACCATAGCGCCGCGCAATATTGAATATACTCAACTTCTCATTACTCCACATCTAGCTACAAGCTTTCTTGTGTGGCTGCAAGAATAAGAGTTTTCTGAGAAATCTTGCCCCTTACGTCTACCCCCCCCCTAATTTTTTTTCGCTTTCGCTCATGACGCCTCTGCTCTGCTTGTAAAGATTGACCAAATAACACTGTATTCTAAATTTGCAATTTGATGCATTATGGTCGCATACACACACTGTCACGGTCTACACGATGTAGACTACGCTACATACTTCGCATCAACAGGTTTCTCAGCTCACCTTTTGACCTCGCAAGTTCAGTCTAAACAACGAAGAATAATCCTACGTTCATGTCAATACTGTGTGTCCTCCATGGTCCCATCAACTTTTATCTTCCTTTTATGTTTTACTATTTTGTATCCCACCCTGAAAATAATCGTTTTTCTCTTCGCCGCCCTTCCCTTTCTTCATACTCGGCCCTAGACAGAATGGGGATGGCCGTCTATATATATATACATATGAAAATTTTTCATCTCGCTCTTTGCGCTCGCTTCAGTATTGTTTAGTTAAAATTAGATGACAATCCTGTTCATGATTACCACATGTGCTTAGAATGTCAAAATTTTAGGTCAGAATATCAATCACTTGGGCTTAAAAAGTGATTGATATTCTGAACTAAAATTCTGACATTCTAAGCACTTTTGGTAATCATGAACACGATTGTCATCATAGATATCTCTGATTGTCATCTACCTAACAATATTGATGCGAGCGCAAAGAGCGAGGTGGCCGTCAAATCAAACTCGGCCCTTGCCCTTCTTTGGGATTCTCGTATCTCTTTTAGTCTTGGAGTACTTTCATATTCATGACATTAGATTCCGAAAGTAAGCCGTATTGGGCAATCCTTTGCTTCGTCATTCACGTTCGATAATCCAAGTGTCTAAATCCTTATTCACGTACGATACAATCATGGAGCTATAGCTCCATATAATATGCTTGTCCAGTGTGTGCTATCGCTAATAGTGGATTATGTGTGTCTAAAGTAAACGTGCATGCAGAGCGCAAGCATATCGCTAGCTAGTCCACCTCCTGGACTGTTGGTATTTTGTACGATACGACTACCAAACACAACACACTACATCCCCATAACACGCATACACACACCCCCTGAATAGTCACACGAAACAACATCGGGGAAAGTGAATCAGTGGGTTAGGTGAATCACTGGGGGTAAGTGAATCAGTGGAGGGCGTGTGTGTGTTGGTTATGTGTGCGCGTGGGGGTACCGGTACGGTCCGATAAGGTTTGCCCCTGGTTTGCCCAATCAATAAAAATCGTCCAGGACGTGGACTAATCGCTAGCCGGCTAGCATCGGCTCATTGAGCTTGCACGCAACGTTCGGTGTTTGCTTCTACTCAGCTACTTCTGCACACAGCGCTGCACTTTGTTGATACGGGGATTTCTTGATACGGCGCATGCGCCATGACGTATTTCATCAATATGCATGAGGTTGTAATGAATATGCATGATTCGAACGGTGTTCTAATATCAATTTATTTGTTAACTCGAGAGGGCGGAAACAAAATATATCGGTTAAACGATATATTATAATATATATTTCACCCCTCAATATCATGAAAACAGAAGAGTTATACCAATTTCTTTTGAGTGATAAAGTAGAGCATTGATATAGATATTTAATGAAAATAATATCTTTACAATTGATTCACTGACCTTGTCTGAGATCAACCAATCATACACTATACCTTTAAGTACATAAACATATGGCCATTGAGTCCCCTGTACAGATCGCGCTAGAACTTCGGTCTCTGTATTTGGTGAGTGAAGCCAACGGAGTTCAGCTGAACAACCAACATAACAGAGACCGAAGCTTTTGGTCTAAGGTCACCCATGCATAGACGAGGGGGCGCTAGTGTACCTGTGCTTACAGATGGGTTAAACATTAAAATAATTTGTTTCTTTTTTTTAAACAACAACAACAACAAGGCGAAAACACTTGTGGGCTTTGTTAGTTATATGTGCAGAACATATCATTTTGTATGTATTATAACATACATTATTATGTACATATATATATTTTTTTTTCTTTTCACATTAGACTTGTACAAGCATATCCTTTCATATTTCTTATAGACAATACAATATAAAAATAGTACATCACTCCTTACAAAAACGTTTCGTTCTTGAAACGAAACGTAAAAATGCTTTCTGTATCCCTGGGTCATCTTTTTTTCAATACTCCATTATTTGTCCTGGCTGTGATTCATTCAATTCTACAAGGAGCATTGATCTTTCAATTATATATTTTGGACAATGTAAAAGATAATGTCTGACAGTTTCTACCTCAGGACATCTATCACAAAACCCTGTTGGATGGATCCCTAATCTTAGTAGATCATGACATGTGATGGGTATGCTGAAATAAAGAATTTCAACTTGAAGGCGAAGATTGTTTTCAAAGGAAATTTTCTGAGGGAATACTGGCGCTATTAAATGCAGTTTTGCACTGGCCAACTGACCTTTGAGAGAATTTTTCCACCGGTAGTGTAGTAGACTATAACTGTAGACGTGTAGGCCTAGTCCTAGACTAACTTTTTTGTGTGTTCTTGATTTTTAGGATTAGACCCCTATTTGAATTTACACACATGATTATCGACCCATTTAATATTTTCAAGTTGTATATATTCTCTGATTATCTCTTTATTTGTATGTATAATTAATTTTTCGTAATGTGTTCATACTTTCAGTTTCTTTGTTGTTCTTTTACTGATATATCTTCTACGTATATTCTTCTTTTTTTTTTCTTTCTTAGCACTTTGAAACTTCCGCATATTAAAGTGCTTTTGTATATTATTATTGTTATCAATATGACTTGCATGTAGATGATGACTGATCAATAAAACATACTTATCTTGGCCAATTCAATGATATCCATTAAAGACTGATTTAAATGAATAAAGTATAAAATTTTTAAGGATTACAGAATATGCTAGGATGAAATTATAAAGAGAAAAGATATGTCTTGATTAAGACAGGAAGCCTGGCAAAGAGGAAGGGGAGATGGGAAGAACTTCATCATGCATCACATGATGGTATTCGTCAACTTCCTGAAAGCGTTCCTTTCCGGGGGGGGGGGGGGGTACTTAGATTTGGATGGGGGTGTGAGGCTGAAGGCTCAAAAACCATACCCACATTTACGGGTCATTTTGGCTAAAAAGGTATAACCATTATTAGGGAGTTTTATCCAAAGAGGGGCCCATGTTTAAGGATGGGTTAAATAATTCATAGCCTAAGTTGCGATCATCCGTGTGATTCTTTGTTCATTGATTAAGCAGAAGTATGTTCATGCGTATGCTGTTCTGGTTCCAGGTCGTTTTTAATTATCACGTTCAAGAACGGGAAAAGGCAACGGCTTGGATTGTCCGGGATTTATTATATACTTCGATGAAACTGCGGATGGTTCCCAACATTTTGTCCGGGCAATTTGATCCCTGATTTGAAGGAATATTTGCACCTAAGACATTAGAGGAGAATATGGACCTATCATGTTTAAGGCCAGTATCTTAAAATTGGGGCCATGTTGAGGGATCTTCCAGCATAAAAACCATACCCATGTTTAGGGATTTCTTCCAAAAAAGCGACCCATTCCAGCGGCACATCCCCAAGTACCCCCCCCCCCGCTGGTTTCCTACAGATATGGTCGGGGATTTGCTGGAAATTACAACCCAGCTCTAAAATCTGATCCCATGCATTAAATTGTGATAAATGTTCGTACAAGATTTCTGTTTAATAGAGCAAACTTCTATTAGAACACAATGGGCAATAAACTAAGAAGGGAGAAAAAGTCAATTAAAAGGAGCATTGAAATTCATGGCCTTGGCAACCTTGAATACATTCTATAGGCCTACCATTCGTTGTGAGAAGTAATTTTTTTATATTATTGTCCAAAATGCAGATATTCTGAGAACTATAAAGATGCAATCTCTTCTGTCCAGCTGTGGCTCCATCTTGCTGCTAGGTGAGGCAAACTTCTCATTCTCACTCTCGCTGAGGAAGATGCTGCCTTCTGATATCTCCATGGTTACAACTTGCTTCCAGACAGGGGATGTCATCAAGTCTAGTGGTGATGGGGATATTCAGAAGAACATTGCTAACTTGCAATCATTAGGCAAGTTATTTTCCCTGGGAAATTTGCACTTCTTGAGGTTTCTGTTTTGATCCATTTCCAACAGGCACCAGGTGGTTTCTGTACAAGGATTCCAGAATTCATTAGTAAAAAGGTTGAATTTCACAACAATAGGCCCATATTCTGAACTATGAAACTATAGAGTGATCTCTTTAGGTAACCGAATGTGACAAATTCCCTGTGTAAAATTATTATATTGTTGATATTGCATTCAACACTCGAACCATCTTAAATACTTTGTAGCATAAGTTTCTTAAGCACATTGATTTGATGTAGTATTGTAGCTCCGAATTCTGATGTTTTAGCTCACTAAACAAAGACTGCTTTTCATCCATATAAATTTACTTTTAACAGGAGCTTGTGTTGTCTTTGGGATCGATGCCACCAAGCTTGACCAGTACACTTCTCTAGAGGGAGCCCCGTACGATGCAATTATCTTCAACTTTCCCCATGTTGGCGGGAAAGGGAATATTGGGAGAAACAGGGACCTACTCAAGCAATTCTTTGAATGGTAATTATATCATACAGGCACAGATCCGCAGTCTGACTTTTAGTTGTGCTATTATGTCTGAAAAAAGGGGATGGGGGTCATCGCTTATTTTATGAGTTGCGGAATTCTAAGGCATTCTACCACGGTGCCCATTATATCGTCTATTCTGTGACATTTTATTGCTTTTTTCTTTACCCGGTAGTTGTGATTTACCAGTATAGCGTTCCCAGAAATGACAATCAATTCTGAAAGAAAGAATCTCTTTCAACTTGAAACTAAAATCTGGAAGTCCAAAGATTTCTAGCCGAGCACAATCATCATGATCATTTAAGATCTGTCATCTCCATCGTGATGACCATCATCGCCAGTATACCCATTGACTTGATCACTATTGTCCCAACATCACCACTACAGCTAGTCATCACCATCACTGCTGCCACCACCATTGTCACCGTTATCATCACCTTTGTCAGTTCGTTACCATTATCATCACCATCATAATTACTACCATGACTAACACAATTACTACCACAATTATTATTTCATAACCACCAAGTACAGTCATCACCCTAGATAAAGGGCATCTGTGACAATTTGCAATGTTGCTTCATGTAGAAAAACAAACTCCTGGGGCCCGTTGCATACTCAAGCAACGGTAACTTTGCCATCCAATGGTAACTGCCATGGCAACAATCAGTCTGGCAACAATGCTCATCAGCCAATCGGAATCAAGGATTTCATGAAAGATACAATTGCATGGCAAAGATACCATAATGGTAACTTTTATGCAACAGGCCCCTGGTGGCCTGGTCCCTTGTACCTTGTACTCCAATGTAAGTTGACAAACTGGCAGACACTCATAATGAAACACAAGTCAGGTTAATTTAAGGTTACAACTTACAAACTTTATTTACAAAGATGTATTTCTATTGTCTGATCTCTTCAGTCTCTTTCCAGACTTGTGTACCGAAATGATTTTTTTTTCATCATTAAAATATGAAGAAAGAGCTAAGTAAAGGTAGAAAACATAATGTCAATACAATTTTTAATTTTTTTGCTTCCCATTATTATAATACAGAGTAAGACCGTGGCCTAAGTCAATCTGGCTTCAGAGTGTGGGCCGTATAGGCACTTGATTACCCTTTATAAGACAAATAAAAAATCCTCTTGCTGTATTTAACCTTAAAAAGGTTTCAAACTTGTCTGAAAAGTCAAAATTTCGACAAGACAGTAATTAATATACACAACAGGTGACTACCTTGTTTTTTTTCACTTCCTATTGTGGAAATCTGCTACATTGGATAAGCTTTATCCAATGGGGATCTTCCAGGGCTCTTTATAGCATTTTGGGGCAAAACCGCCGGAGCCCCAGTGTTTGTTTTCTTCTTCTCCCTGCGCCAAGAATAATTGATTAAATCCTTTGTGTGAATTTCCTCTCCAGCTGCTCCCATAGGCTGTCACCCTCTGGTCAAGTCTTCCTCACCCTCTGCAACGGCCAGGGAGGAACAGCCGCTGACCACCCACAGAGGATATGGGGCAATTCATGGCAGGTCGTTGCCATGGCAGCCTACGGGGCGTTCATCTTGACCAGGACGATGCCCTTTTGTGCCAAGGATTATGAGGATTATTACTGCACAGGCTACAGGTACAGTACTTTAGAGAAACAATGAATTGTCGCTTGCACGGGCCTCACACTCTGTGATCCACCAAGGGTGGGTGTTTTATAAAGCTGTTTGTAAGTTACAAGTGACTTTACGAACAACTTTTGATTCTTTCTTGTGGCAAACGATATGACTTTCATTGATTTATTTTTCTAAAGAAAGAGTCACCAGTCATTTGTAAAGTCGATCATAAGTTAGGAATATCTTTATGAAACACCCACCTGATGGGTGTTGGGCGTTTCATAGAGCCGTTTGTAAGTTAAGAGTGACTTTACAGAACGACTGGTGAACCTATCTTGTGCGCTAAATAAGCACCAATGAACATTGAATTGTGTCATTTACCACAAGCAAGGATCACCAGTCGTTTTTAAAGTCACTCTTAACTTATTAACAGCTTTATGAAATGGCCTCACACGTATAAATAATTCGCTGCCGATTTCGAAACATCTCATGCGCGAGGGTCCGAGCTCGGACCGGACCCGGTTTTTAAAGATCGTGATGTTGCATGAATTTTATATTTTTCCCCCACAATCCCACCTTTGTCACTTGGAATATCAGATAGAGTTCACGGTCTCGAAGTTTGGGTAGGTGGAGCGTAGTGTAGCGGTAGTGAAGTGGAGTGGAGCCTGCACGAACTTCGCTCGAGGTAATGGGGATGTGACATCATCAGCTTACTCATTTCATATTAATGAGGACATGCATAGAACTGTTTTACCGAAATAATGCAAAACATTAAAATGTAATAGACTTTTTTATTCCTTGGAGGGCCTTTGGAGCCATTTTTAAATAGATCTCATGGGTGCTGGTGTTTTTGTTCATGGGACTACATGTAAGTCACTTTAAATATTGTTAAAAAAAATTGACACCAAAAACATAAATGGTTATTGCTCCCAAATGACAGATTTTGGAGCAATAACCCCTCCCCTTTTTTTTTTGCTCCGCTATGGTAAATAATAATATACTCAGCACCCCCTTAAAAATCTTGGGGAGGGGTGCTGCATGTACATGTTGCTTCAGCAGGCCCTGCTTCACTGTTCACAGGGTTGGGCCATGATCCCGGGGGGGGGGGGGGGGGGCACCCCATCGACGGGTGGACACCATGTGCAACCATAAGTCTCGAACAGCACCCTAAACAAGTATTTTCCATATTCTGAAAATGCACCCCTTAACAAGTATTGGCGTGTAAAACCCTAACGCATTGGAACCAAAACAATACCCTTGGAAAGTATTCCCTGAATTGAACTCCTAAACATTTACCCGGTACAGCAATATTTTAGTTGTGTCACGGACGTCGGCCGTCGGTTTTACCTTTACCTACGTCATTGGGTATACGGCCCAACCTCCCACGCTTGCGCAAATCGGACTATAACACGTAGTGTTGACGGGGCAAAAGTTCATCCTTTATAAAACATTTTAATCCTCATATACCCTCGCAAATTTGACCCTAAACACATAGCTTTCCTAGCGAAATATTATTTTAGCGTTTTTGACACTTATTACGTTACATATGTAACGTGCCCTATTTTGAAAAAGACATCCTGTTTACATGTTCTTTTTGGTCACGCATGGTATCCACTCGCCAATGTAAGTGCCCCCCCCCCTCCCCCCCTGAGCCATGATTCCTTGACCTTGTCCAATTATGATGCAAAATTGTGATTTGTTCCTCTGATTTTACATTATCTGCTCAAGTTATATTATTTTCAGCATGGAGTCGGCCAACTGCTTAAAGATAAACATTTACTGCAGGATCATTGATAAAGACAGACATATTTGACAATTACTTTCTTAACTATTACTCTAGACTATCCAACATTACCATTGGTTTGACAGACAAAAATAAAACAATGTTACATCAAAACTGCATTCAGAATTCACCTGTAATTTGTTCAGCACGTTTAGCTCACCTGGCCCTGTCGATCCCCCCCCCCCCCCCCCCCCGTCAAGCCCCCCCTTCCTCAACAATTTCTTCCTCCTCTTTTTGCACATGCAATGTTAGGGGATTCAATTTTGGGGAAAAACGTAACTCAACGATGTCCAGGTTTCTCTGCTTTGTCGACTGTCCGAGGCGGTGTGCACAGTGCAGTGCAGCATACCTCGGTAGTCACCGGCCGAATGCCAGACATCCGCCCGATGTAGCACTAGCAGTGGAACTAAAGCCTCACGGATTCGTCTTTAATCATTTTGAAATTTACACCACCGACAATTTTACCGTATGATTCGTCCTAGATTTCCTTATAAAAATAAAAATACTCGCTCAATCTTTCGTCAGGTTCGATATCTGAAAGCTGAGATTCGCGTTCTAATTCGGATTTTACTGCAGGAGTCGAAGCCATATTCTCAAATCCTCGCGGGGGATCGGAACGGACTTGAATGTGCTCTAGCGCCATCTCGCGGTTAATGTCGATATTGTATTGCCGAGTATTCACCTACACGATCATTCAAATTGCCCGAAACTGTCTGCCGATGGAAGAAATTGTGTCGAAACTGAAATTTTATTATCAACCTAATTGTTGTTTACAGTTGTTCAATCATACTGAAACCTGTCCTTGATCCCTCTCCGTTTGAAACGAAGTGAGAGTTATTCTAAATAAAAAAAATCATTCCATAGCCTTTCCAGATGAAAAGAAAACGAGGGACCTTGTTTCTCGCATTTGTTCGTGTGCTTGATTTTTTTTTTGTCTCGCCTGCATGCAAAATTATTAAGCAGAGCAAAGACTACAATTCGCCGCTTTTCAGACGGCGTGCGGCGGCGACGGGCGCATCTGAAATGTCATAACTTGGAAAGTATATTGACCTAGTTTATGAAACTGGGGCATAATTGTAATCAAGTATTGCTAATCATCTAGCATGGGTTTCAGGTCACATGACCAAGGTGAAAGATCATTTAGG
The DNA here is from genome assembly GCF_037042905.1 of Lytechinus pictus. Taxonomy (NCBI): domain Eukaryota; kingdom Metazoa; phylum Echinodermata; class Echinoidea; order Temnopleuroida; family Toxopneustidae; genus Lytechinus; species Lytechinus pictus. The sequence goes on from NC_087252.1 coordinate 39,726,701, forward strand.
GGAAATGAATTTTGAACTTGTTTTGGTAATCAACAATGAAATCACAACCAATTAAGCTTAACTTTTCAAAATGTCATAACTTTGAAAGTACATGTATATATGTATTGATCTGTTTCATGAAACTTGAACATAAGGATAATCAATTAGCACTGATCGCATTGCTCCAGTTTCAGGTCATATGATCAAGGTCAAAGTTCATTTAAGGTCAGTGGGCTTTGACCATGTTCAGTATCAGCAATGAAATCTTAAAGCTTAACTTTTCAAAATGTATAATAAGTTTAAAAGTATATGGATAATTTTCATGGAACTTGGACATAAAAATGTATCAAGTATCACTGATTGTCTGATTCAGTTGCAAGTCACATGATCAAGGTCAAAGTTCATTTAGGGTCAATGAACTTTGACCATGTTGGGGTATCAGCAATGAAATCTTAACAAAGCTTAACTTTTCAAAATGTAAGTTTAAAAGTATATGCCTTGTCATGAAACTTAGACATAAGGGCCGGTAATCAAGTATCGCTGATTGTCTTGATTAAGTTTCAAGTCAGATGGTCAAAGTCATAGTTCATTTAGGGTCAATGAACTCTGACCATTTTGGGGTATCAACAATGAAATCTTAACTCAGGGTTTAACTTAAAATGTCATAATGGTTAAAGTATTTGGATCTTATATTCATGAACTTGGACATAAGGCTAATCGATTATCACTGATTGTCTTGCCTCAGTTTCAAGTCACATGACCGAGGTCAACGTTTGTTTATTGTAGAATCAATGAACTTTGACCATGTTGATGTATCAAAATTTAAGTCTTAACAAAGCTTAACTTTTTCAAAATGTCATAACTTTGAAAGTATATTTTTCATGAAACTTGGACATTAGGGTAATCAAGTATAATTGATCGTCTTGCTTAAGTTTCAGGTCACATGATCAAGGTCAACGTTCATTTAGGGTCAATGAACTTTGACTGTGTTGGGGTATCAACACTGAAATCTTAACCCAAGGTTAACTTTTTAAAATGTCATAACTTTGAAAGTATATGGATCTTTGTCATGAAAATTGGACATAAGGATTATCAATTAGTATTGCCGATCATTTTGCTCTAGTTTCAGGTAACATAATCAAGGTCAGGGTCAATAAACCTTTACCATCTTAGGGTATCAACATTTAGAACTTAACTTGGGTTTTTGAAATGTCATACTCTTAGAAGAGTAGGTCAACATATTTCATGAAACTCGGTCATAAGGGTAAATAAGTTTCACGGACTATCTAACATGAGTTGCAGGTCACATGATTAAGGTCAACGGTCATTTAAGGTCATTGAATCGTGACCATGTTGGGGTATCTCCCATCTGGATCCACGTTCAACCAATTCGCCCAGTAGCATAAATCTTAACAATTGATTGTAGGGCTACATTATACACAATAATGCAATCGATCATTAATATCTGCCCTATAATCACTTGCTAGGCTGTATGTTGTAGGCTCCTGGGTTCCGTAACACAAAGGTTAGCGATTGATCGATCAATCACAACTATGGACAGCCAGCAAAGTCAACATAAAATGCATGAATGTTTTCTAGATATGACGTAAATTACATGAATTTATTGTTTTCTTGACAATTTGGTGTGTTCGCCTAGCATTACGATTAATTGGATCAATCGTAAATCTTTGTAAGACGGGGCTCTGGTCGTTATTTATTCTGATAAATAATCATTATGCTGCATTAATGTTGTCATTTTCTTATATAGAAGAGAAGGTAGTTACCATGTTTTAAATTCATTTGAATAACAATGTATACCTCTGTATACTTGACAACAAAGAAATCTTAATTGAATGTTAATTAATTTATTTGTTTAATTGAAATACAGTGCGTCCCACAAAAAACGAAATCGAGATTTATCGATGATTTATCATAACTTAATCACAAATACAGTAGACAAGTGACATACCATTGTAAAGCTTAGAATCCCCTCTTTCATATGAATTTACTTAGATTATTCCTCATTCATGCATGAGTGAGCAAAAACAATTTGAAGAAAGGATACCAAAAACTCATTTGGCGGGGGGTATCTGAATTGCAAAAAGAAAATCACATTTCTAAAAAGTTCAATATCTGCTCTTTTATTTGATACCTTAATCACAGAAAATGGTCAAGAAGTAAAAAAGTTCTGTTTCCTCGAAACAATGCTTTTATTTCCATAATTTCATTAAATAAACGTGTTTTCACCCGTTTCCCACAGAAGCTATCGCACGGTTAACAAAAGACTTAATGCATGGCTGATCGTTAACAAAACGGAGTGTCGAGTGACTCGGAACGCGAGCCTGCAGTGTAAAACCTCTTAATTTTATGAAATTATTGATATTCAAGCTTTATTTCAAATAAGCAGAACTTTGTTATTTCTTGACCATTTTCTGTAATTGAGGTATCAAATTAAAGAGCAGATATTGAATTTTGTAAAAATGTGGTTTTCTTTTTTAAACCCAGATACAGACCGCCAAGTGACTTTTAGGTATCCCCTCTTCAAATTGTTTTTGCTCACTAAATACGTTAATTTGAAATAATCTAAGTAATTTCAGATGACAGAAGATATTCTAAGCTTTACAATGGTAGGTCACTTGTCTATTGTATTTGTGATTATTTATGATAAATCATCGATAAATCTCGGTTTCGTTTTTTCTGGGACGCACTGTAAATTTAGTTTGGATTAAATTGCATTTGAAAAGTTCTTTAAAGGTGTGTGATTTATTTCCTGCAAATTACAGGAGTCAGTCCAAAGGCTTTTTGACACAGAATTCCATCACACACATCTTCGAGAGGAGCACGGAACACATCCACACCCAGCCCTGTCAGACACCCAAAGAACTAGCCATCCAGACAGACCAAGGGATGGTTACTTTAGACTGTCCAGTCGATCTCAATCGAGTGATAGACAGGTAACATGTATTTCCTATGTGTGTCAATCATTGGCAGCTTCACACCACCCCCCTACGTATGTGGACAAAAACAAATCTCACAAAATTGCTGCCTATGTTCTCAATCAGTTAGTTTCTTGATGTCTGAGTGATCCTTTGATCACTTCAGTGTTGTTGCAAAGCCCATGAAATCCCAAAACTTCCTTAAAAGGGTTTTAAAAATTGCCTTGGTAGTTAGCATGGTCAACTTGACTTTATCTCAGCAGGGGACATTGCAAAAAGAAGTGGAATAAATAAGTGAACTTGAAAAGTATGAGTATACCAAAAGTCATGGGCGGAAGTTGATAAAACATACAAACGTGTATGCTGTTAGGCCTGTATATTCTCAGCACTAAGTTCATTGATGCACCAAGAAGTTAATGTTCAGGGCAAACAGAGAAGTCCTGAAGTACAATCACTTTCGATATTCTAAAATGCAAGTACCGGTAGGACATTCCGAGCTATAATTAGTATATATTGGTTTATTCGTTGGCCCACTTGGGGAATAACTTGATATGAAGAGTGAATTTAAGTCTTAGTTATTTACTTCATCAGGTGTGAGTGTTTGTGCTGTTGTAATTTAAATGTGATCAATCTTTTTGTCTATTTTTAGAGATCTTTTGTCAGAAGCTTATCATCCTGTGTCACTCATCTCAAGAGATTTACGTGGACAGATTGATGAATCATTCAAAGACATTAAATATTGTCAAGATAAAGAGATCCCTCTTATGTTGGATTTAGAAGATGCAATCACTACTGGTCATTGTTCCCCTTCCGAGCTGTACCATCTCAAAAGGACTCCAAATATTCTACAGCATAACGGGAGCCACGGCAATCAGAGCAGTGGTGTACCACAAGGTGCAGTTCTTGGAACTGTAGAGTCACATCAACAACCTTCATTATCATCAGATGGCAATAGTGTACTATCAGTCTCATGCACTTATGCACCACGGATAGCAGTCGACAGTGAGAAAGATGGAGAATTAGTGGTTGAAGATGATAGGAATGACGAGGAAACTTTGAAGCAGGAGGGGGTCATCATCTCTGAGGAAAATTCAAGGACCGGGAATACTAGAACAGTCCACTCAAATTCTCATCATAGTGTCAGCAATGGACCTCATGAAACACCTCATGCCAAAGTCCCAAGGTATCAATGTGAATCCGGACATACCAAGAAGCACTTTATTCTAAGGCCTACACTTCTTACTCACGTCCCAGGTAGTCTTGGAGATACGGTTACTCAAGGTGTCTACATCTGTGGCAGAGTCTTCCGTCGCTGCGGCATACTCCCAAACCTTTATCCAATTCTTCACCAAAGCCTGATAGTGGTTCGAACAGATCAAGGAGATTCAGGAAAATTGTCTAAATCATTTAAAGATAAAGTCTTAAGGGTATCGGCTAATCTTCTAAGAGACAAGGGATCTGTTTCAATTAATGAATGTCTTGGGGATCAGGATGGTTCCACTAGCAAACATGGGTCCCTTTTGTTCAAAGTGGAAGGATCGAATGAGGCCTCGGATTCCGCATTCACGATAGGTCAGTGTGGGATCTTCCAATCAGGAGGATTGAGTTACAGCTATTGCACTTTTAACATTGACACCATCGCAATGGTGAAATACAATGTGAAAGATATACGTTTATTTTGGTCAGCAGATGACAGGATATTCACCAAGTTTTCAGAATCTGTTGAAAGATGTTCAGAATCTGATCAGATACCACCGCCTTCCCTGGAAGGGTATAGCGTCCACCCCCCTGCGTACACTCATGATATTAGCTTTTGGCTCAACGATGCCACCTACGATGAATTTCACTTCTATTCATTGATTCGGGCCGTGACCTGTGACCTCGTACGAGAAGTTCATTTCCTCCACAAGTATGTCAATCAGAAGATAAGCTACAACTATAGACTTGTGTACCAGTCTTGCGACAGGGCACTTACGAGGCAGGAAGCAACACAGCTGCAGTTGGATGTGAGAAAGGCACTCGATGAGTGTCCAGGCCTAGGTGTTAATCCTAAATAAACAAGTTGTGCTGGATTTACTTAATTTATTAAGACATCGTCCACATCAAACATCCATAAACCTTTATCATGTTACATACTTGTACTTTTTGATGACAGATCTATATTTTTTGACGTGTTATTATGACCTTTATGGTAGTAGAAAATGTTAAACGGTAGGCCTATATAACCTTGTAGTAAAATCTGAATTATGGGAAGCTATCACCTTGATAGTCTAGAATGCATATTGCTATTCAAAGTGTTTGACAAATATGATGAACAATCTTTTATGCATTTTTGAGGTGATTCCAGTGTTGACCTTAGAGGATTGATGTTAATTCAAGTTGTTACATTAGCACATCACCAAAGTTAAGATGGAGCAGGTCATTAGGTGTTGAGCCATCTTTTGATGTTATTTAGATCATCTTATTTTGAAGTCTTGAAACTAGGGACAGTTTAAAATGCACCAGTAACATCAACCTTTACACTGAACATGAAATCACCAATTGTTTTTGACCAATCACCATGCTCCTTTGTTATTCATTGACAGAGTGACTTGACCTTCAAGAAAAGAAACAAACGCAAAATCAAATGCTCTCCATGTTACTCTTTTTCCATCTTTTGCAATGAAATACTTTCAGCTGCAGCAAGATTGAAATAAGAAACTGACAAATCAGATGCATGAAAGAAGATTATATCAGTATCCTACAGTTTTTTACACACTGTTTTGAAATGTTACTGTATAGTATAGTTTCTTTATCAGGATTTTCCATGCAATGTTAATGTTTCTTTAATATGATTATGAATACAACCATGAATTATGGTGTCGTTTGATTTCTTTTGTTTAAATTTTTTTTTTTCCATTTGCGTTTCCAGCTATTCCAGCATGTTAAAAGCCTGTATTTGTACAGGTGTGATAAAGCAAATTATACATTCCAATCTTCAGAAAGTAATCAAGTTCAGTATTCTATTATGGCCTGCTCAACATGAATAATAAATAGAGATTTTTAGCAATCACTACATGGCCGCTCTCGCACCACTTCCTTTGAAAATGCAAGTCAAATGACAACGGAAAGCTTTTGTCGAAAGTTGGTGGACCAGGGGCCCGTAACACAAAGGTTAGCGATCGATCGTACGTACGCCTGATTTTCACGATTGATTGTACATTGTAGCCAATGAAATCAATCCTAGAAAAATGTTCTATGATCATTGTTAAGTTTTATGTTACGGGCCCCAGGACAGCAGATCATCCGAAGATTTACACCGACGAACAATTATGTTGGTATCCAGAGTAAAGACACTACGCTGCTGTCCACCATGCTTTCGACAGTAGCCTCTCGGCTTTCCATTGTGGTTTGACTTGTATTTTTAAAGGAATAAGCCAGTTCGTTGTCCCTTTCTGCGCTTGATCAGAGGAAGGTCATTTGTACTAAAGTGACATGGTGGTTTAAAATCTAATTAGATAAGCACTAAATATGATGTCTTGATTATTCATATATTCTTTTGAATTGTGGTTTTCATTTACATCCACAAAAAACCACAACGCATCCACGAACGACTGGTTTTCAGTTTGCCAAGTACATTGTGCAACATGCTATGATATGCATTCAAAGTAGGAATGCAACAAATACCTTCATAAAGTGTTCATTGGTGTGCTATTCTAGTCACCTGGTCTATTCAATTTCCTCATCCTGCTATGTAAGGCAAGCTTACGTAATATTTTGCTTTGAAATCTGCCTATCATAATGAAAGGTCATTTGACCGGAAATTGTCCATGAGTGACTACGAACTGGTCTATCAGGGCGCTACACAGAGGCCGTGTGGTGATTGCGAAACTCTAGTATTGTCCAGTCCGTTTCATTACAAATTACACCATGTGTATATTTCATTGTTTCATCTATATTGAATGTATGAATTAATGGAATAACAAAATGTATTTATTGTGAAAGGGAATTAATTAAATATAATTATAAAGAAATGAATGTCTTTGTCTATTTCCATCCATCCTGTTCTCTTGTAAACACACAGTAAATACATGTGCATTATACAAGAACCAGTAAACGGAAGATGATAATCCAAAAGGGACAATTTGATTATCAAATTTTCTGAAAGAAATTTCTTTTCTGACTTATAAGTAGAATTTTACTTTTTTTCCCTCCCATTTAGAATGATTAGAATGAAGTTTTATTGTATTTCAATATCTCATTCTCTCCCAGTGATGCCCTCGAATCCTGTCTACCCAAATAATCTCCCATCCTGCCTTTCCTACCACCCCCCCTTCTTTCTTTCTCTTAGTTTCCTTTTCATTCACTTTCACATTTTCTGATAAACTAATCAAAAGCAACAGCAGGACAAGAAAATACACTGACAAGAAATTTATTTGTTTGCACAAAAGTGGCAACGGTACACCCATAAAACCATGATAATAACAATCATAATGAAAACTACACAGCTCACACGAGAATGATAAAAACACCACATTTTTAAAATGCTTAGAAATTACAAAAAAAAAAGATTTGTCACAAAAAACCATGACTGACAAATTTTTGCAATAGTACTAGATGTAAATATCACATAAGAATCTCGATTTGAATCGGCACTTTGTGGGCTTTTATTACCATTGACTAGAAAAGTTTAAAAATGACTACCAAAATCTTGTACTGATCAAGTGGTTTGTACTGGTATGTTCCTACACCTGGCTGTTAGAAGCATATAAGGCATTAAAATATGTATATCAACTTTCCAAAGGGAACAATATATCATCAGATGGCTGAAAAAAGGCCGTACACAGGAGTGCAACAAATTGTTTACATTTAGGTAGAAGTGTCGGCTCAGGCAAGCTTGCCGTCAAAATGGAAGTGCACGCCAGGGCTGACGCCATTCTGTCAGCGTACAGTATTTGATGCACTAGTGTCAACACCCTTTGGTAAACCATGTGACAATATATGTTGTCACTTCAGTGTTCTTCGTGTATAAATTAATTTTTACTCATTCCAATTGCCATTCCATTCCAAGAATGAACAGTAGATTATACATAAATTCAAATTCTATAAAAAGAAACTAAGAGTTGTCAACAATACAAATAGATAATCAGTAACACATGGAAAAAAAAAGATATTCACTTCAAGAACTAGACATAGAAAAGTACTTTTAAACATCATTCAGATTTAAAAATCAGAACCAAAATTGCAACCGACATTGAAAAGGATGAACAATTTATACATCCAGCAACAAATCAAACAAAGAATATACATGTATGTTCTTAGTACAACAAGCAAATTTTGGTGAGAAATCAAAGAAAATCAATTTAATTTTCTACAACACTACACAATCAATTTGAAGAGCATTAGAACTTAGAGATATTATGGAAAACATGATCGGAGATATATAATAATCCCCAAATGGGGACATAACATTGTGGACCTTTTTACAGGCTGGCCCTAAAATAACTTATATAGCAATCATCTAACTACAAGTATTCAACACACATTCAATCTCATTTTTATAATAATTACATTTTTATAATAAAACCAGATTGCAATCAATGTCAACACTCATCTCTCAAATCTACACACATTGTCTACGATATCATCATAAATTCAGTGTTTTATGTTTAATCCTATGGATTTACTCCATAGGAATAAATATAAAACAGAAAATTAGAATTAAATTCGAAACGAAAAAAAAGAGTTAAGGGAACCTAAATACCATTTTATATGTTTTTGAAGTGTTCAAAATCTTTCCTATGTAAAAATTCAAATTTCTTTGCAGTTATTGGGCATTAACTTAATACTCTCACCCCCCCCCCCAAAAAAAAAGGAAATACAAATAAATTTAATCAAATAAAAACCTGTGAAAGTTGTGTCCAAATTACCCACAACCCAAGTCCTGATGCCCCCCTCTTTTTTACGAGAATGTGGATTACCTCAAATGATATGGTTATAAAGTAATAAAAGTTACAGTATTATATTAATTCACCAATCAATCTGCATATTAGAAAGTACAATATAATGGCACACATGGAAAGACAATGCTTTAAACAACACATTGGCATATCACAGAATACTTACATCTCTTCCCTCGACGCAATAGATTAAAACTAAATTTTATGCTTTCTTAAGACAACTTAAAATGTCTACTCTTCAAAACAATGTACATGTATTCTACATTCAGTATAATTACCAGATTGAGATTACATATACTTCTTTCGAAGGAAATTTGCCATAAATATGTGGTGCTTATATAAAAACAAGCATGCTCCTCGATACATGCCTACCTATAGGATACCATTCAGGTCTCGCTACCACAAGTATAAAACTTCTTTGAGTCGAAGAAGCAGTAAAAGCAGAGAGATTTTTGGAGAAAAAAATGAAAGTCTGCAAAAGCTTGATGAGAATCATAAAAGTTGGAGCATAAAATAATGGGAGATTTCAAGTTCAATGTTGTCATTTTAAAGTAGGTATGATGTCAATTTTCAAATAGATTAAAAAGTTGCTGTGCATTTTTTAGTGGCAACTAAAAAAGTAACTTGTCAAATCATATTTATCACACTTTGTCGAAGCATACATATATGCAACCTTCAAATCATATATATGGGACTCTGCATAAGTAGAATGTTTTGGGACCACTGAATTCTGTTTACTTTGGGTAATTTTGACTTAGATGTTATTAACACACATTTTGCACATTCATGTCCAACATCTCTCTACTAATACTACTGCTGAATATACATGTGGTCGCGAGAACTGTTGCATCACTTGCTAAACCACCAGAAACAATGCACTCCTTACAGTTACATATCTCAAATACTATATAAAAAAATTGGTGGGTTATTTTGATCGAGGTACAGCATAACTACAAAATGTACTGTCATCAATTCAACATATACTGTATGTAAAAAGGCACTCATTGTTTGATCACTAGAATTCTTTGGGTAAAATTATTACTTTTGATCATTATTTGGTACATGTATAATTGGAATTCTATAGAAAAACTTGATCCATATGTAAAATACAAGAATATTCGCTTCTTAGCTGATGATACGGCATGATTACCGTTTGGTAGACAGAAAACACGAAATATTTTCTGCAACTACATATTAATTGCACATGGGCATCAATGAAAAGGCCGAACATGAATTTTCAGTTGACTACAAAATATGTTGAGCATTACAATAAGTGAATATTTAGTACAAACGGCCGTCTTTCACATGCTTTATTGCAGGAAAACAAGGATTTTCTCTTTTACTGAACTCCTAAGATTATTCATTCTAAAACACTTTTGGATAACGCTTTTAACCATAATTTAGCTCAATATCACATCAAAATCATTGACATATCAATTTACACTGGACATGGATATAAATGTATGAGAGCGTAGTACTTCTTGAACTCACAATATTTGTTATCTACATGAACCGTAAAAACACATCGTCCTTTATTCATCAAACTACAGCAAGTGTATAAATCTTACCATAGCGATTGATTTTAATTACAAATATTTGAATTTTATTTACAACCATCTGACATGATATATTCTGTATCAAAAATCCTGAGGAGCAAACACTTGCTACATGTCACATCCTAAAAAGTTTGAAGTTAAGGTAACAAGTACAATTTATATTATGTGTGCTGTTTCACTTGTTATATAAAAATCTAGATTATGTGCAGATGTATTATTCCAAAGTTAAACATATCATTAAATTTCTTTCTGAATGAATTGCCTTGGTCAAGTTAAAATATTTACAAAGCTTTGGAAAAAGTTGAAAATATTTTTACAATTTTCAAGAATTGGAGAACAGTTGCTATTATTCATAGTCTGAAGAAGAAAAAAAATCCTTGTAAGATTGGGGCTATTGACAGATGTCATATGTCAAAAATCCCCCCTAAATGCAGCAAAAAATTAGTAAGGTGAGTCTATACTTTGGGAAATATACAGCAGAAAATTTGGCAAACTAGGATATCTGGCTAAGGATTGCCGCTCGGTAAGAGTCTACATACAAATCAATGTTTTTATAAATATGATCTTAAGAACTTGAACAAGCAGGTGGGTTTCAAAGTTGCATAAGTCCATTGATGACAAGAATATATTGTTATAGTACACATGATACATGTACCATCTAAGAAGATGAACCAGCAAGAACATGGATTGAAGGGTTTAGAGATATGCCATTCGTCACAAAGAAGACTGTTCACAACACTGTCTTAAGTCCAGGACGAAAGAACCAAAGTTAACCCAGTGGATACTTGATGATTATGCCATGACACACATTTTTCGTAGACCGCAGCCAATGTGTACGTACGGGCTTGGTCTCCGACAGGTTAACTTTTATTTTCTTCCCTTGTTCAGGCATTGTATCCAGGCCTGGTTGTTTCGGGAGTCACATTTTGCCATCCTGAAGGATAACGTTTGGATGACCCCAAAGAAAGAAAGAACAGGATGGCTTGTATGATCAAGTGGCACAAGCAACTTGGCAGGATGTTCAATCTGTGATCTTAATGGCCTGAATTCACGAACGTGGGTTAACTTTACTCACTTTCATTTATTGCAAATTAGAGCAACTAGGGATTCAATTTAGCCCATGTTGTCAAATGACGTAATTTAACCCACCTTTTTGAATTCACACATTAATTTTATAGCAAATCCCTTTTTCAACGCTCAGCTGGCATGCCCCCTGTGACTCTAAATTCATCCAGTCATCAATGGATTCAAGTACAGGTATAATAGTAAATACAAAAGAAAAACGTTGTATCTGGTGGTCTAGCAATCTGAGGCCCCAAACTTCTTGTCTGCGTACCGATACGAGGAGACATCATCGTCATAGTAATCACTGTGAAATAAGAAGACAGAATCAGTGATTAAGAAAAAATATTTAAATTCATCATAGGTGTCCATACATGTAGTCAAACTTTCATGGAAATTCTTAGAGGAGCCCCATATCTGCACAAGTGACTTTGTTGCAGGTATTTTTATTTCCAAGGGCCACTTTTAACCACAACTGACTAAATTTGCAATTATTATAAAGCTTTAACATTGTAGTGGATGGGGATTGTCGAGGGCTCTTTTTGATATTATAGGGCGCTGGAAAGTTTTGATATTTTGAGTATTTATAACAAAACTTTCCAGCGCCCCCATGTAATGTTCCATGCTAACTACTCACATGGAGCTGATACAATTTCCAGTACATAAGGATCTACTCATCACTTGTTAATGTGGCCCAGGTATATTTTTTGTACCGTTCACATGCATAAGTCAAACTTTAAGATGAGACTTTCTACACTTATTTATATCGGTGGCCCGGAACCCAGTGGTTTGAAGCCTTACAAAAGGTTTCTCATATCACATAACTCATTAATCCAAATATTTTGATAAATCAATGAATATCATTGTATCGGATTATACAAGAAACTGTGCAGGGGCTCACATTTGCGAAGAACATAAAATGGGTCAATAATGTGAATAAGCCCCCCCCCAAAAAAAAAAAAAATATATATTAATAATTCAAGGATATTTCTCTGAACCATTAAATGCATAGGTAAATATAAAACATTTCCTTGGCAATTTCTTGGCCCATACATTTTGATGACATATAAAATGCGATCATATTGTGATTCCTTTGCCCCCCCTTTTTTTTTTGGGGGGGGGGGGAGAGGGGTGCTTCGCTGATTTATTGAGTCAAATTTTGTCAAACTGTTTGGTTTGACTAGTGCAAAGTTTATTGCATAGAATCGCAATATTAGTAATCAAATAAACCGGGCCTTGCCTTACAAAGCACTGCGACTGACCGGATCAAGCACAAATATGGAAATCCACTAAGTCTACATCCAGAACATGAATGTTCATTCAAATTGTGATGCATACTCATGCATGCATCATTATTTTAATTAATCTGTGTGGTCCCTTTGTTTCCAAGGCGACATTTATATACATTTTTCTAGATACATGTATATATAATTATGCCATTAATGGATTTCCACAACTGAGATTAATTGGATCAATCGCAGGTCTTTGTAAGACAGGGCCATGGTGTATGTTAAACATGCCCATGCACCTGTTAATAAAACACAAGTGTTAATGATGATGATGAAAACAAATATGAACCAATACAAAGATATTAACAATAATAGTGACGCTGTATGCTAGAATACAAGTACATGTGTACATCCTTGATGAGTGTGGAACTATAAGGTTAATATGGTAATCATATTCACTTTAATGATGGAAGGAAGCAAGGAATATTCTGTTCTCCCTCTCGTATTAAAGCTCCTGCCAATTTCTAATGGTGATACACATTATATATGCACTGCCAACTCCCCCCATACAAACTATTCCAAATATATTCTGAATATCTACCAAAATATCAATCATCAATAGATAATAATGATCCAAAGGGCACCCCCCCCCCCCCACATCCCACCCCCAGCATAGAATACACTGAAAGCCTGGGTCATGGCATTTCGGACAGCTTGTTCCAATAACCAGAGATAATTACCAACCTGGAAAAATGAGTACGTTGAATGTACTCTCAGAGTGACAAAGAATTATTCAATTTATCGTGTACTTTTTAATATTTTCTGCAGATTGTGAAAAGGACCCACATAATTCAATATCATTTTATTGCACTGTTAAAGGACAAGTCCACCCCAACAAAAAGTTGATTCAAATAAAAAGAGAAAAATCCAACAAGCATAACATTGAAAATTTCATCAAAATCGGATCTAAAATAAGAAAGTTATGACATTTTAAAGTTTCGCTTAATTTCACAAAACAGTTATATTCACATCCTTGTCGGTATGCAAATGAGGAGACTGATGACATCACTCACTCATTATTTCTTTTGTATTTTATTATATGAAATATGAAATATTCAATTTTTCTCCCTGTTGTCGTGTGAAACAACGATTAATTCCTCCCTGAGCATGTGTAATTAACATTGTTTATTACTATATGGTTCAATCAAGTTGGTCCTTATTGTTGAATCTGTAAAAATTGAAATATTGTATTATTCAAACAATAAAAAACAAAAGAAATAGTGAGTGATGGACATCATCGACTGTCTCATTTGCATGTCACTGAGTTGTGCATTTAACTGTTTTGTGAAAATTAAGCGAAACTTTAAAATGTCATGACCTTCTTATTTTACATCCGATTTTGATGAAATTTTCAGTGTTAAGCTTTTTGGATTATTCTCTTTTTATTCAAATCAACTTTTTGTTGGGGTGGACTTGTCCTTTAAACAATAAAAATGTAAGCAATTAATTACAGCAGGGAAATAAAGGACTAAACATTTATTCCTCGGTTCCTTCCTTGGTATAAACAGGAAGAAGTGTTCCACCTTTCCAAGTGAAGACTTGAATTCTAAAACAAATATGAATAATGGCCGTATAATAGGTTAGTGAATATATACATACACCACAAATAGATATATATTGGCCCATATGAGACTGATAACAAAATGCTAACAATCACAACAGTATGATCACAAGAAAATGAAAAGAAAAAAAGGTTAGTAGATAATAAAAAAATTGCAATGGTTAGTGGAACAAAACATTCAAATGCTCAACAAAACGATTAGTCGGACAATGGTGTGTACGGATTATTATTCCATTTTTTTCACTCTCATTAGCAGCCTCCTTCACCCATTGTAAATTACTTTAATATATTTGTTTTAATGCAACGTAAGTAGTAGACCAGAAGGACATAAATGTGCAGGAATTTCCTTTCATGTTCAAAACCCATAGGCCCGTATTCTGAAGTATGGAGAGCCAATTGTTAGAGATACCATATTTCAGCTCATTTGGCTCTCAAATCATTCATAATTGTCTATGAAGTATAAATAGATAACTGTCTTCACCATTGAATAATCAGGAAAGAGCACAGTAAATGTAAGATACATAAAACTTTTTAAAATTTTTTACACTTTTGGCTTCCCATAATTTTAGCACAAAGTTAGACCATGGTCTAAGTTAAACCTGACTCCGGAATACGGGCCAAGACAAAAGAACTGCAGATTCCTCATTCCAAGAAAAAGAAGAAAAAAGCCCAAACAGGACAGCTCTTGTTTTCAGAAGATAAAGGTAAATAATCATCATCCCAAAAGATAGATGTGGGGGCGTCGTGGTCTAGTTATGACTCTCGTCTTTCAGTCTTAGGGACGTGGGTTCGAATCCTTCCTAGCCATGGCATGTTTTCCTCCAGCACGAAATTTACTCACATTGTGCTGCGCTCAACCCATGTGGGACGAATCGGTACCGGGTAAGAATTTATTCCTTGAAACGCAGCGTGCATAACAACTACTCTGCTAAAGCCATGGTAATTATACTGCATTACTGTAGAGCGCTTAGAGACTTCTGATAAAGTAAGTGTTAAGCAAGTATAATTATCATTATTATTATTATCACACATAGTCTTCTTGAAAACCCGACTCCGGCATCTTATGCTCTCACGATTAAACAAACTAATGATAATCCCCAACAAAAATGCAAGCCAAAATAACAAAACACAACAGAATAATAAAAAACAAAAGCTTTTTATATGAATTGGCTTCATATTTAGTTGATTTTGTTTTCAACCTTAGGATTAATTGCAAAACAGGGGTGCCCATACATTCAATGTAAAATAATTAAAGTATGGATCGAAGTGAACTCCCAATACCATGCCATTAGCACGTATCTGCAGCTATCTGATATACAATAAAAATGTCACAAAAATTCCACTTTACAATCAGGATATTCATACAGCTACTTACTTTTTAACAAGTTTTAATGTTCACGGTGACTCATTTGATGCATGTGTTTTTCAAATCAATTATTACATTATTAGAATGATTAATTAATTTTAAAATATAAAACATGAATAATCTATTTTTAAACAATTTTCCCTCCAAACTTTTCTTTTACAAAGTATAAGTCTTTTATGGCCAGATGATTAATTACAATTTATACAAGTTCTATGCAATATTATTATTATTTGGTATAAATGAGGAGCATCTCCCTAGCATACTAGAATTGCTGATGTGTTTAATGTTTTAGATATATAGAGAGTTATAGTTTCAAGCATACACACAGTTTTTCATTTAATGTAACACTTAAATATTTTTGCAATCGTAAGATTGGATAGTAGCAAAAATATGGTTATTTAACAGATTTCCTATAAAATGAATAAAATTCACCCTAATTGACATTATCTCTCAAAATTACTTGCATTGTAAGTAAATGTAAACTAATGGATGTGTAGAGGCATCTGTTATTGTTTAACAATGGTAATACAATTTATTGTTTTTAAATGAAATATGTGTTAGCTTATTTTTTATATTTCCACTTTCAGCCCTGAAAAATCTCATGACATGGTATGGAATTCCATGTGTAATATCATGAATGCATTATTATTTTAAAATAAATAAAAACTTGCATATTATTGAAAGAAATTAGTCCTAGAAAAATGAATATGTAACATGGTCTCATACTGAGTTTATAACTAAAACACAATAATGCGACCTACTTAAATCAAATTGAAAACAAATTATATTAATTATCGGGGGAAATAGTGATATTATGGAAAATAATATTTAAAAAAATTATAAAGAATGTTTCCATCATTAAAAAAAGAATTAGAAATATTTATTTGTTCCAAAATTTGGCTCGTCATTATTTACTTCTGAGTTCAACTCCAACTCCACAGCGATATTCTCCACAACGGCTCCATCACCTTGCCCCGACTCCCCTTTTCCTAAAATGGGAGAGTCCTTTCCAACATTGGAATTCATGTCCGGTCTGGGATCCACCATTCCGTGAAGAGGGGGGTTGTGAGGAAGACACACAGTGAGGTGCAGGGTGAAGCATGAAAATGAAAGGGGAATGTTTCATGAAACAACCTGTCATTGTGACTTTCAATGAAAATTTTTAAAAGCTACTGAAATCCTTGCATCTGATTTGCTGAGAGTGAATTAAAGAGTGAAAATCACTGACAAGCTGCTTTATGAAATGCTCCCATGGATAGAAAGAGGAAACCAGACAATATAATGAATATAATTGCATTAAATACCACAAACAACACATTTAGGAGACAAAGTGCTTTATTCATTCCAAAGGAAATATTCAAAGCTTTTGCATTCTTCTAGTTGGGGTTGTTTTGGTAGTTATACTTTGCTTTTTTTCACCAAAAAAATACTCTCAAGTTTCAACATTTCATGCCAGGTATCATTTCACATGTTCATATCACTATCATACTGTTTCAAATTAAGTTTGGATAGAGTATTTGTATTTTTTCTGCTGGTGTTGTAATAACTTGCATTTTTCATATTAACCAATATGCATTGCACATTTTATTTCAAGTGCGGAAAATCACATATTTATATCAATCGGATCTTTCCAAATAAGGTAAAGATACATGAACAAAGTCTTTGACTATATTGTTTTAAGATGCTTCATAAAGTCATTTATGATTTCCGCTAGAATGAAGAAGCACAGAAAGGACACGACAGTACAATGAGACACACAATACGTTACAAAGACAGATATCTGGCAGCGTGTTCACACATGAGCTTATCACTGCAACAGGCTATCAAGCTCAACACTGCAGTTGCCATTGCATGTGCATTATAAATAGATATAGAAAACTATTGCATAAGAATTAGGTTCAATGAAACAACATTGAAGCAGGGAGCCATATGTTAACACACCATTAAAGAAACCATATGAACCACCGGTGCATTGGGGTAAATGAGCCGTTCACATAGAGCAAAGTGATGGTTAAAAATCATAATATATATTATACACGTCAGGCATAGAGATGGTGTAAAAAAGAAGACAAGTTTGAACACAATTTATCCTGCATCAACAATCTGACCCTGTTTTGTTGTAGTATATTGAAGTGCCTCATTTTCTTAAATGCTTCTTTACTATAACTTCAGCGACAAGAAATTACCAAACCTAAATAACAATTTAAAGGAAAGAATATCACTATTGTTGAATTGAAATTATTTCAATTTTTTCAGCTGGCTGTGTGATTTCTTTTAGATGATGAAATTCAAAATTTAGGATGATGTTGTTCCTTACTTTCCTTTGTTTATAAACTGGGCTATATAGAAAAAAAAAGTGAACTTTGTGACTAATATGAGGAGAACATCTTGAAAAAGATAGCCCCTTAAAAACTAAATATTTTTTCTTTCTTTTTTCATTCCCCCCCCCAAAAAAAAAACATCATAACTTAATGAAGACTCGTTACCAAATTTGAAATTAATTTTCAGAAAGTTTGACTTGTAAAATATCTGAGTGCTAAACTATTTTCACTGATAAAGTAGAGTATAAAGCCACTTGGACTACTATTGATACAAAGAAAATGTTACTCTGAAAGAGTCCTGAATTAATTTTCTTTTTAGTATATTCTTACAAATAAATTCAAATTGTTTATCACATCACCATGCAATGTTATAAGCGAAGCGTAAATATTGCATGTGAAATGTTATTTTTATTGCATAGTCAAACTTTGTCTAAATGAGTATTATTTGCAAGCTTCATATCTTAACTTTTTGAGCAGTATCTACTGTAATTGTTCCTATAGGTAATTTCATGCAACAGGAATTAGTCATTGAGCATAGACTACAGGTAAAAAAAAAATCAATTGGATTATGTAATCTTTATAGTGAACTTTGATGTAAAGGATTTGTATGTTGATGATTTGTTAATAAAAACATAAATAATTAAAAAAATATGTCCATATATCATAAGCATTTCAATATAAATCTTTATTTTTAATAAGTTTTGATATAACTTCAATTGAAAAATGGGATTTGGATAGGCAGGTTTACATATAAAAAATAATGAGTTTTAAAGGATTTTATGTTCAGTGTTTTGTTTTGCTACTGAAATATGTTTTAATATCGCTATCTTTCTCCTTATATTCTTTGATTATATTTTTTGAAATTCCCACTAAAATTCTCCAATCAATCCAATACTTGTCAATTATTATGTTGGTCATATAAAAGCTCATCATCTGCATTTAAAACAGAACAAATTTCAAAATCCATTCTGGCTGACTTATCGTTGGTTAAAGATAAATAATGGCAGTGCCTTTACAAAGACCTGAAAATATTCAATAATTTATTCCAAAGTGCAACCTACTACCAAAAGTAATGAGAAAGTTATTTATGTGCTGAATATACAGATATAGCCAGACTAAGTGAAAAAATAATATTGTCACAATGTGCTCTGCACAGAATGCAAAAATAGAAAGCCACGAGGTTAGAAAACAACCATCTATTATTATTTTTTACATCGTCTGATATTTTGTAATGACACTCTTGATCTTCCCCATATCAACCTTTCACGGCAGAACACTTTACACGAGACAAGCCAAGGGTTAGATAATTCCAATGCAGGATAAACTTGTCAAAACTTGCCTTTCCACCAAGTTCAAAGGCTGACCCTTTAAACCGCCGTTTGCAAATAATTTCTACAAATAAGCAAGCAAAGAATAAGGGTGGATGAATGTAGTATACCTTTTAAGCTTTTTGAATATGGTCTAAATTTCCTCATTTCTTTCTTACACAGCACTAAAAGATCAAAACGAACATAAAACATTAATACATGTATACAGAACTGATCATGCTTGAAGAGACCAAAAAAGGCAATTTAAGCAAAATCTTCATTTTCTACATGAACTTTCAAGGAGTATCTTTAAAGATGTTGAACTTTTGTCTTCTTATCCGAGTGGACGATTTCCAATATGACATTCCATCTCCCATTACTGTTTTGATTTCCATGTTTCACAAGAAATGGGTTCTATCATTTTCAATCATCCAATCAAACAAATCTTTGAAAAAAACAAAATTATCTGCCCACTGCATGAATTTCAACAGAAAATTAAAAAATATAATAAAATCAAAAATAAAAAAGGAAAGGGGTTTGTTCCCTTTTTTGTCAAATGCAACTGAAATATATATTTATGTTATTTAACATAACACAACTTCTGTGTCCAGTTCTGAATATTACATATAACAATAAAGAACAAGTAATATCAGCGGTGATGGGGTACTCATTGTGCTGAATTCAATTGTTTGCGAACTTTGTTTTATAAAAAGCACTTTAAAAAAGTGTTGTTATAACATATTTAATCCTATGAGAAAAAGTTTCATGGGATATAATGCTGAAGGAATATGTTTGACAGAGGCAAGCTAAAAACAAAATTGAATCAAGGATTTGAATAAGAAAGGAGGTTGACAGAAGTTGACATTTTAACATTTTCTGTTCATAAGACTTCTTGAACTAAAATAATCATTAGATTTATGAAATTCTTACAGGAAATAGCAAGAACATAAGAAAATAAAGATTAAAAGAAACAAATTTCTGCGAAAAGCAATACAATTTTAGATTTTTGAAGGGCAATCTGTAATTAGCTGTTGATATTACGGAAAGCTTCATGAATTCTTTTTCAGACGACTTTCATTTAGGTGAAAATATGAAATGATAAAAAGGGAACAAAATTCCCTTTTGGAGAAAATGGGAAAAATCCGGGGGGAACTGGAATAAATTAATTTGTTAATTTTTTCCTGAAAGAGACATCAAGTTTGTTTAGTGCTTCTAGACTACTGACCCATCTTTAGTCATAAGAGGTTCGGACTCGGCTTGCGGGGTCGTCTCGGGAGCGGGAGCCTCGACGTCGTCCGGCTTGCCGTTCTCGACCGGTTGGTAGGTGGGGGGTCCGTCTCCGGGCGGGCTCGATGGTTTGGTACCACTGGTGGGGGGGTAAAGAAGGGGACGGATGGAAGAGGGGCATGGAGGGAACGAGTGAGGTGTGTTCTCATTAGATAACAAGAATATGAATGGCATTGGTGACATGGAAACGAAGATGCAACATGAAAAAGCAAGTTTTTTTTTTAGAAAAGATCGTTGCAAATGAAAATCAACTTGTAGAAGCAAAGCTTTAATAGAGAAAACTCGTACGGTATGGCAATAGGAATTTGAGGCAAATTCATTTATAGATTTTGAGGAAACAGACTAGAAAATATGAATAAATCAAGTACATCAGTATTTACATGTTTCAATATGGTTTGTAAGGTATGATTGATTGCACAAATTATATTATTAAAACTATATTTTTCATTAATGGCAACTGCCATGCCACTGCTCAACGGCAAACTTAAATCAATATTTCTATGGATCTTACAATTAAAGGCAAAATTAAATATTTTTGGCAAATTTAATTCAACTAAACACAAGCACATGAGAACAAATGTTGAGGAAAATATTACATATAAGGAAAGAAAGTAAAATTTTGCAGAGGAGAGGGTGAACAAGAATACAACCAATGTCCACATAACACAAAATCTTGACCATTACTACTGATATAACGATATAAGCAGATTTCACGACAATTCAGCCTTTCAAAAAGGCTTCACAAAGATATTGAATTTCTCATTCAAATGCCGGATGTCTCAACTATAAAACCATTCTACTTTCTAACACAATATAATACAACGACTAGTTCAACATTGATAAAACACAAAAATGTATATTTGTAATGGGATTTTTTTTTGCAAGGTGATAAGATGTAGAAATGTTTGACAGGTAGGGGATAATGAAACATACATGTAGGGGCGAGGCTTACTTACCTCTGTACACAAAAATAAATCACTCATTTAAATTAACATGTTTTTATTCATCAATTACCCAATCCTCTTATCATTTTCATATTACGTCAGGCCTGCTATCCACAGAAATTTTCTTTGGTCTGTATGTCCTTATATTGACCCAACAAAAAAAATTATTTCACTTTATCCAGAAAACGGGCTACTGTCTTGTGCATTACTGTATTAACTTCATTATTTACATCTGACTTTTTAATGAAAATATGAAAGGGACGAAAAATAAATTGTGGGTTTCATGAATGACAAAGAAATGGAAACAAGTATCGAAAGCTCTGCAAACTTCAAGTCTTCTTTTCTGGCAAAATTAAATGGACATCTGGAACCTGTCTTACAAAGATTTACGATCATTGATCCAATCATTCGCAACTATGGAAAGCCAGCAGAGTCAACATATAAAATGCATGTTTGCTCAAAAATTTTTCTAGATATGAATGTATGTATATCCATAAATTCACTGATTTCTTGACAGTTCGGTGTGTTCTCCTATGTTTACAGAGGTCATTTTACACATTTCCTGTAGAAAATATTATGACACTGATGGATTTCCATAGTAACTATTGATTGGATCAATCGTAACTCTTTGTATGACGGGGCCCAGGGATATACCGGTATATCTTTCTTCATTGCATCAAATCCACCTACTCCCTAACTGATCTGGGGTCCGTTGCAGAAAGAGTTGCGTTTACACGCAAGTCAAAAAATCAATCGCAAGTCCAAAATGCGCGCTGTTGATTGGTTGAAAATCACGTTGTGCATGAATTTTAGAGTCGCGATTGATTGCAACTCTTTCTGCAACTAATCAATCAACTGTGGACATCGTACGTAGTTTTCCTTAGTTTCACTACTTTTCTTAACAACGGAAATCACACTACATGTACAGTGGTGCTAAAAAGTTAGTGAACCAAACCAGAAAATGAACATTTATAACTAAGTGAACCCCCCCCCCCCCCCCTATCATGGTTGAGATATTTGATTGTGAAGTCTGCAGATGGAATTACATCCAATAAAGTTTGTTTCTCTGGGCTCTCTGAACACTGTTTCACCAACACTCAGCATGGAGGAGTGCATTTTCTGGTGGGGTTCACAACATTTTAGCACTTCTGTATATCACATACCTATGAAATCTGATGTAGCTACATTCTTCAAATATTACTTGACATCCAGAGTGTATAAATACCAATGACTGTGTTGTCTTTGTTATTTTGTCTTCAAGTTAATATTGTGTTGTTCTTTTGGTAATACACATAAATTCAAACAACGGAGGTAACTAATATTTGAATCCGGGTAATTCAGGGACACACTTAAATGCACTAAGTATATTTAAATTGAGTGAGTACTTCTGCTGATAGTTTGTTGTTAACTACATATCAAATTGTCAAACACAAAAAAATATCACATGTAACAATAAATAAAAACAAAGTTGACACACATCGTTTCTATTCCAACACACCCAGGCTCGGAGGTACTCGCCGTTATCTCGTCTGTTGTGATACAGTTCTCACCATCGTCAACGTTGAGGGCGCTCTTTGGTTGAGAACCTGCTTTAGCATTGCTAGCGTAAAGCATGTTAACCAATAGAAGTGTGTGCATTTACAAGAATTGACAGAAATATAAAGTTATCAATTAAAGTTACTTTTTCTTCCTCCTACTCCCCTAAACCCTTCTTTTTTCTTCCACCTCAACTCTGTGCTCACTCTCTCCCTCTTTTTTTACTCCTTCCCTTTATACCTCCTCCTCATTTTCTTTACCTCTCACTTTACTCATCTTCCTCTTTCTCTACTGTACTGAGTTGAGCAATATGTCACATGAAATGTCACATGGTACGGCACATGACTTAAACAAATGAAATTGAAATTACACAAATGATATGATTGTAAACAGGATATAACTACATGTACAATGTAAATTGGCAATATCCTGAAATAATTCAAAGGTAACTAATAACAATTAAGTTCAGCCTCTCTAACCTCATGTTTGTCGTATATTAGGCTACCTACCCTATCCCCATCTCCTTCTACTTCCCTCTCATTAATCATCCCATTCTATTATGATATTGATATGGATTTCCCACCTTTCACCCCCCTTAGTCTGTTTGCTCCCACTCCCAGTCACACCCCACCCCTATAAAGCCCATAGCCCCCCCCCCTCCCTGCCATATTCCTTTTAATCTCACATAGTTTTTTTTATAGTTTTCTGCCACCCTCTCCATTTCCTAACTTCTCTTCTTCCGTTATATTGCCTTTTCCCCACCTTTCCTCTGTACTCTCTATTCCTGTTTCTCCTATACACCTATAATCATACCATCCTAGTCTATCAGCATATTCTCCCTGCCAATAAACTCCTCCTTTCAATCCCAGGTGAGACTTAACCATTGGATTTGTCTCGACAGTAGACTGCCGTACTTTGGCAAAAGGAAGCAAGTTACAAAAGTATCATTTGTTGTAAATGAGCAATGTGTGTTCATCATTTACATAGGCGTCAATGGAATTTAACAGCATCTTTTCTTCAATATCTTTCCATAGAACGATCATTTCTTCCACAAATTTTGCCTGAACGTGCAGCATACAAAGGGTGTTTCAGAAACAACAATAACTCAAATTTGACTGATGTGTCACTTGCCTCCTTTTGCCTATTAAGTTGGGCAGTAGAACTGAGTAATAGACTTAGAAATACAACCAACCAACCAACCTTCTGGCCCGTATTCTGAAGTCGGGTTTAACTTAAACTCAGGTTTAAAGTTGTGGTTCAAGTATGGGAAGCCAAAAGTATCAAAATTTTTATCAAGTTGTATGTTTCTTATGTTTACTGTGCTCTTTCCTGATTCATCGATGGTGAAGACAATCATCTATTTATACTTCCTACACAGTTATGAATGATTTGAGAGCTGAATGAGCTGAAAGTATGATATCTCTACTGTTAGTGATTATGTAACAATTGGCTCTCCATACTTAAACCACAACTTTAAACCAGGGTTTAATTTAAACCCGACTTCTGAATACGGGCCTAAGTGTTTTGTTAAGACTTACCCATACTCCTCCTCCCCCATCTCGATCTCGTCTTTGGACGACGGGGCCGCCTTGCCGCAGCAGTTCACGCAGATGAACATAAGCACACCGCAGTCGTTCATACAGAAACAACAAACGTCAATGAGAATTAGGAGGATGATGAAGCATGCCACCACGATGGCCACGATCTCCGTCGTCCCGAGCGCACCGATTTGCTGCTCGGGTCGGTCTGGAAAGAGTAGAGCATTGTAATGAAATAAAAAGTCTAAATAAAACAGAACTAGTAACTGATCCACTTTCAGTGCAAGGGTCTGCCTGACATAGCAATAAGCACTGTAAGGATCCTGGATTTGAAGTATTGCTAAAGATATTTATCAGGTTGGTCTGCGGAAAAGAACGATCATTGTGATGAATCAAATGCAAATATTCAATAGACTTCTTTACACTTGATGCAATTCAAAAGCTATACCTGACATAGCGACAAACACTTTTTGCATAATGGACTTGAAGAATCGCTAAAGACATGAATTAACTGATTCTGGTTAATACAATATCTTGCCAGAGTGTCCTAAGAAAAAAAAGTGGACTGATTCATGAAATATATTATCTGTGTAGTCTATATCTCAAGCAAAAATAAAGCAAGCACTAATAGTCCCAAGTAGAAACTTCCTATATTATAAATTGCATATACAGTATATAAAAAGCAACTTTCATTGAAAAACCTATACTTGACTCTCAGTCAGAAATCTATAGATTATACACTGCACGAGGGCAAAAATAATTGGCTGTGAAAGACCCTACACTACTTCCAGTCAGAAAATACTTCATACATTACAAGGTTCAGAGTAAATGGCTGTGAAAGCCCCCTAGACTTACATGGCTTTTCCGTTTGGAAATCAAATCCACCGCGTGTCTTGAAGTTTACTTGGGCAGGTTCACTATCTCCCTGGCTGTTGCGAGCTCTCAGTTCCACTAGGTAGTACTTGTTTGGGTTCAGCGGTTGAAGCGTGGCCTGGGTCTCTGTGTACACGACTTCAAACTCATTAGCCGGTCTCGATCCTAGCTGATCATCATCAGGACCATCAACCTGAGAAGGAAATATTTCATGTGTTAGCAGGATTGCAAAAAAACAAACGTATTTTCGAGATGAAATATACAGATAATTATTCTGCTAGGATCGAAAGCTTAGGCCCCTTTTTTGACTTTCTAATTTACTCCATTGGCTCTCTTTTATTAGATAAGCATGCAGTTTTCAGCAGCTTCTTTTGCCAAAGATAATTATCGGCAGTTATACAGCGTCGTATATCTCGAAATAATCAACTGTGAGGCAAATCTTCAATAAAAACCTTTAAGCTTGAGATGCCACTTCCAGAGCTCCATAACACAAAGCATAACGATTGATCGTACGCTTGATTTTTACGATTGATTGTACATTGTAGTCAATGCAATCAATCGTGAAAATTTGTTCTACGATCATTGCTAAGCTTTGTGTTACGGGCTCCAGAGCTCGGTGCATTCAAGGAACTAATATTTCAACTTTTTTAGCAGGATTGTAAAAGAAAAGGGTTACAGTGGAGCGTGCAGAGGTCGACCTTCCGTTAGTCACAGAAATCACAGAGGGAAATGAATTTACAGACCAAAATATACAAAACATGTGTAAAAATTCAAACATACATTTGTGGTCCCAAGACAAAATTCACAGTAATTGGGCTAAATTGATAGTAGACCAAGTGGGATTAGCCAATATGGTGTTAGCCGATCGGACAACTAGGCCTTCTGCTTGTTGGTTAATTCTCCTTATCGCGTATAGCCGATACTGCAGCAATACAACCTATCCAGTGGCGGACCGTGACCCTAAGGAGACAAATGATTGGAGGGGCACTGTATTCTTTGTGAACAATGCTGTGCCCCTCCAATGCTTTGTCTCCTCCGGGTCACGGTCCGCCACTGAACCTATCAATACCAATATCCAGGCTTATTTTGTTGGGACAAAGCGCATCAGCTGATCAACGCTACCATTTGCAGCTTACCAGCTCAGCTGATTTCATTGTTTCTCTAGCTCTACCGAATTCTTAAAATTGTTTTATCATGGATCACTTCAACATTTGACAGTTCAACAACTTTTTTACAGTCAATGTGTTACAAACCCTAGAAAAATATGATAATGCTGTTCTCACTGAAAGTACCCTTTAAAGCGATGACACAGCATGCTCCCACAACATTTGCTCCGGTCTTCATATCCCAGAGGGCATATAGGGCTATTAGAGTTAGGATCATAATAGAGTTTTTGGTTCAGAATAATGTACAGATATTAAGGATAAGGGCCGATTTAGTTTTGGAGGTTAGGTTTTATGTTTGGCAGATTTTCCATCCAAGAAATTGTCGCCGGAGCAAATGTCATGGAGCCCTCAGAGTATTTAAGAACGACTGGTGAACCTTTCTTACCCGCTTAACCATCGCCAATGAATATACCATTTACCACAAGGAAGGATCACCAGTCATTCTTAAAGTCGCTCTTAACTTACAAACAGCTTTATGAAACACCCACCAGAGGTAAATTGCCGATTCGTCTTCTGCCAACTTGTCCACCCATCACATTGTCTATCTTCATTTAGTCTAATGCCATTCCGTCCAACATTTCTTCTAACAGCCATTTGGTCCAATAATCACTTTGTCTAATCACCTGTTTCCTCTATGACCATTTCATATCGTAACCAGTTGGTCTAATACCCATTTTCTTTTCAATCATTTCGCCCAATGAGCACTTTGTCCAATTAGACCACATGGTATGTGGACTAAATGGCTATTGGACCAACTGGTTATTAGACGAAACGGCAATTGGACCATGTGGACAGTGGACGAACTGATAGTAGTCCAAATGACAGTAGACGAGTTGGTCATTGGACGAATTGGCATCGGACCAATTGAAAATAAACCCATCCAGGTACTTGGAAGCACGGACGTATGCTGGAAGGAGATGTTTGCTCTTGATATTGTCGAGTATCGCCTATATGGAATAACAAAAATTGAACGGAAATCCTACCTGGGCGTACTCTATGTGGTAGTAGGTGATGGCAGAACCACCGTTGTCCTGTGGAGGCTCCCAGGTCAGGATGTATTTCTCCGCATATTCCGAACCGTCATCCGACGTGATCCTGGGCTTGCCTGGGGCAGCTGGGGGCGACAAACACGTGGAACGGAGCGAGGGATGGGAAGAGAGGCAGATGGAGTGATGGTGAGAATGAAGAAGCAGGAGAATAAAGAGGCAGAAGGATGGAGCGGGAGAAGGATGGAGTGCAGTGGTTAGAAGGGAGGTGGGATTGGAGATATATATTCAAATGCAGGATCGGTGTGATTAAGGATTGTTAGTAGAGGATGGAAAGGGAGACAAGGGAAGGATCGATTAATTACAAAATTGGATGAGAAGGGAATGGACAAGGAAAGAAAGGAAAGAAAAGTAGATGGCAAGGAACAAGTTTAATAGAGAATTATTCAAAAAAGGGAGCGGTAAGTGGGGGTAAATTAAAAAATTCACAAGAGAAGGGACAAGGAAAGAAAGAGCAGATGGGAAGGAACAAGTTTAACAATAGGGAATTATTCGATAAAGGGAGCGGGAAGTGGGGGTAGATTAGAAAATTGTATGAGAAGAGAAGGGGCAAGGAAAGAAAGAAGCGTAGATGGGAGGAAAATATGATAAAGTTATTTCATTATTAGAGAATGGAATTGGCATAAGGAGAGTGGGAAGCAAGGATTAATTGGAAAATTGAGTGAGAAGAAAAGGGATAACGATGAGTGAAGGGAAGGAGAAAAGAATGACAAAGAAGGGGAAAAATGAAGTGAAGGTAATTAAGAAGTGTTGTAGAAATTGAGATAGATAGAGCAGACGGAATGGAAGATGTAAGGAGAATACGAGGAGGAAAGAATATTTTTTAACGAAGTGAAGACGGAAGACAAAGAGAAGGAATGAATAGAGGGGAAAAAGAATGAAAGAAAAGTTGAGATTGGATAGGAGAAATCAAGAAATAGTGTAGGGTAAAGAGAGGGAAATGAATGAATTGATTGGCAGAGGAAGGATTGGGTGGAAATAAAAGATAAGATGGGAGGAAGAAAAGGATAGAAAGATGTAGCACAAAAGCCACACGTATCAAGAATAGATAAGTGTCCAGATTGTAAGAGAAATTATAAATTGAAAGAAAAGTGATGGAGAAAGATGGTGAAAGACAAGAAATAAACATCAAGGGGTAAGATTTTGAAAAAGAAATGGCGGATTGGAAGAAAATAAAGATGGATTGATGGAGAAAAAATTTGAAATGGAGAAATGATATAAATACGTGAAATAGGTGGGGAACGTGCAATGAAAAAAGAAAGAGGGAGAAATACAATAAAATGACAATTAATAGCAGGTTAGCATTGCTTGGCGTGAATAAAAGTTATGAAGCAATACATCAATAATCATCATCCCATGCAAAAGACTGTTAATGATTAATAGATTCATTCAAGATTACTTGAGATAATGATTACTATTTGAAAATGAGTAAAAACCACTTCAAATAAATATAACTGGTCAATCATTAACATAAAATCAGCAAAACAGAAAAGAAAGAGGATGTTAAAACAATTTGGAAAAATATTAAAATATGAATTAACAAAAAAGAAAAGAAAAGGTTTGCCTTCCTCACAAAACCTGTATTATGTGACATCATAATCAGTGATTTTTATATTGTTTGGTTTTAAAATATTATTCAACGACCAGAAGAAAACCATTCACATGTGAAAAATGAATTGTATCCCTTGCTATAACATCATCAAAGTAAACAGAAGAGTTTGTGAGATCAAAAAGAAAATCTTTCGTATCAAATAAGTCTATTATACACCATGGAACTCAGAGGTGTTAGATAACATGATCTAAGTTGATTCAGAGAGCAAACGTTTTCTTAAAACTCAAAATCAAAAGCTTACACAAAACTTTGGTTCTCATCAAAGTGGGCAATTTTTTTTTCATCACCATGTGATACTATCTTTTAATTATCATAAAAATCATAAATTTTGCCACAAATTCAACTTAATTTTTTTTCTTAAAACGGTGATCAAGCTTCATTTGGCATTTGGACGAATTACCAGTTGAAGAAATTATTTAAGGCATATATGCTTAATTTATTATATTAGCAGCAAGAACAAAAACAGCACTGAAATGAAGTGAAGTGAGTGGTTAGTTGCAAATAAAATCCAGGTTAAGAGAACTCAAAGAATTAAATTGAAGAGGACTAAGTTCCAGATTATTTGAACTGGACACCAAATCATTACCACAGAGATAGAATAAGTTACAGAATTATGGACGTATTTCCTGTTACTTTGCAGTGTGTTAATCAAAACGGACCGTAAAGGAAAATAAATTTAGAAGAATTATGATAGTGGAGTATACTACAGTAAACCAAGTGCAACATATTATGTGTTGATACTGGGATATTTTGGCCCACATTCTGAAGTCAGGTTTAACTTAGACCATGGTCTATCTCTGTGCTAAAATTATGGGAAGCCATAAGTGTCGAAATTTTTATTACGTTGTATGTTTCTTATGTTTACTGTACTCCTTCCTGATTCATCGATGGTGAAGACAATCATCTATTTATACTTCCTAGACAATCATGAATGATTTAAGAGCCAAATGAGCTGAAATATGATATCTCCACCATTAGTGATTTATGTAACAATTGGCTATCCATACTTAAACCACAACTTTAAACCAGAGTTTAAGTTACACCCGACTTCAGAATACGGGCCATTGTGTTATATTATGGTTACCCACTGAAATTATAAGCATTTTTACATACTATTCATCAACCATCATAATCTCAAAGTAAAACAGTTCAATATGAAAAGAACAAAGGACTACAAGAAATTAAGGAGAAAATTGTGTTTTCACCGTTTACGCCCCAAAAGTAAATCCCCTCATGATCAATCATTTTCTCTACAATTTTAAGCACCATTTGTATCCAAAATAGAATTAGACACTTTGTCATCCAAGCAACACAATGAATTACAATATAAACATAGTAATTAGTGAACATAAAACCTGCTTACATATACTTGGTCCAATACTTGGTCCAACTGTAACCGTGGTTACAACTGTTGTTAGAATAACACATTTAATATTTTCCATACGCAGAATAACAAGTTGATACATTGCATGATAAGACAGCAGAATCGTTTACATGCATCCAAACGAAAAAGCAATACATGGTATAATTAAATATGAATGAACGATTAACATGGAAATTATAATAAATGTGTGATACATACAGCGGCCGCAATAAGAGAGAGAGAGAAATGTTGATAGTAAAGATGGGGGAAGAAAATCAGAGAAAATACAAATCGATTGTTACGATCTCATCTCAAATGATACAGAAATATTCAAATTCACAAATAAGCAACAGATAATTTATGGAGGCTTTTTTTTTTCTGTTAATTTGTGCCATTTTTCCAGACTGCCTTTGTCCACTGTTTCCCACGAATGTCCAAAAGAAAATTTTCGAAGGACACTGAGAAGTTGTAACATTTTATTCTGGGACGAAAATGGGAGGATATACACAATATCGTATGTATCCTTTAGAAGTATCTGTTCCAATTTTATGCCAGAAAAACAATTTTTTGAGTTAATCTTTAAAAATCCATATAATTATATTTTTTGGAGACTTGCTTAAGAATTTGGTGGCATTAAGAAGCAAGGATGGACAGGTACATTGCTAGACAATGACAATGAGAATAAGAGTGATGCTATATCAGAACTACATGTATTCTAAACCCTACCAAGTATCACCTTTCCACTCAAAGAAATGCAGACTGTGTCAGAAATAACCAAATTATAATGTTCCCTCTAATTAATAAAGCATGGATATTAAGAAAGGTCGCTCATGAATATGACTAAAGAATTAAATTCTAAACACTGCTTCATAGCAACCCCTTCACATAATAATAGACAGGTAAATGAATAAAACTAAGGGGTGAGGGTTGAGTTTTTAACTTCATAAAGGTTTTTGAACTTGAAAGAAAAAATGAAGCTCATAACTACTTTTACTTAAGCACTAATAGATAAAAATAAGTTATATATATAGCAACTCCTTCACTAAGGGGGTGTTGCAAGAAAATATTTGCGATCAATTGCAAATATTCTGTTGCAAGTTTACAACTGATAGATCAGCGTTAGCTGTAGCAAATCAGATTAAACTTCTTGTTTCAAGGAGTAGATTAGCAATCAATCACTAATTTGCAATTAACTGCAAGACATATGATTGATTTAGGGACCAAAAATAGACTTGCGATTGATCGCAAGTTTCTTGCAACACCCCAATAGACATTAACATCTAGAAGAATACAACTTGAATTTTCTTCAAGAAGGCTTATGTAATTAAAAGAGAAAATGAGGATTAAAGGGAATAACTAGTTTTGCTGAAGCACTTAAAGATAAATTTAAGTGCTATATACATAGCAACTTCTTAACATAAACATCTAGATAGATAAAACTTTATTTTTTTATAATGAAAGCTTGTGAAATTAAAGGAGAAAATAAAGCGAACAACCACTTTTACTGAAGCACTGTAAGATAACTTCAATTGCCTTATATAAACTCCTTCACAAAAACATAAGCATCTAGATAAATAATCCTTTTAGTTTTAATTATTCTTTATGGTTGACGGTGAAATTGAAAGAGAAAGTCAAGCTTAAAACTTCTTTTAATGAAACACTGAAAAATAAATTTAAATGCCACATAAAGCAACTCCGTCACATAAACATCTAGGTAAAAAATAACTGGAGAAAGTCAAGGGTTGATTTTTTTCATGAAAGATAGTGTAATTGGAAAAGAAAATGAAGCTTTTTAACTATTCAATGATGCACTGAAATACAGAAATTCTGAACACTATATAGCAACTCCTTCACATACACATCAAGGTGGATAACAAGGAGGGGAAGTAAACAGTTGATTCATTTTCATGAAACATTTTGTAAATGGAATGGAAAATAAGAGTTTTTAACTACTTTCAATGAAGCACTGATAATGCCACTTGTTCAATGCTAGTATGGTCTCATAGAGTAGTTGCTTGCAAATTCGTGAGCAATTGAACAAGCAGCATCATGAACAGGGTTCCCAGATTTTCAAGAAAACAAAATTTCCTGATTTTTCCCTGATGAAATTTGAAAATTCCCTGATGATTAATTATTCACACCCATTCCCAGTTATGCATGTTTTCCAAGTTGTTGCAGTGAATTACATGTATTTTTAGTATAAAAAACAATCATGTAAAACTAATTAATACCACCATAACCAGTCATTCAATGGATATTGTTCTGATATGCAACAAAATATAGCAGAGTCTGACTGACTACTGTGCTTTCGACTTTTGGGCCGATCGAAATTCCCTGATTTTTTCCCTCATTAGAGGCATTTTTTTCCTCCTGATTTGAGGTATTTTTAAAATCAAATTCCCTGATTTTTCCTGACTGGAAAAAAAGTAAAATAATTTTCCCTGATGGGCTGGGAACCCCGCTGATACAATATGGCCGCATAGTTGCAGGTTTTGAGCATACTTACTATTGAGTTCCGTGGTAGCGTATTTGCCTGTGGAGTAGATTCCGACGCCTCTGTAATTCTCTGCTGCTACCCACACCTGATATCTCGTATTACCGGCTAAACCGTCAAGCATGACATTCGTAACTGTGACAAAAGTGACAAAAGAAACAAAATGGACAATATTCATTATGATGGAGGAGACATAAATCTACTCCCTGTAATAATCATAAAAATAATAATAAAAATACCCAATATTTATAACACACTTTTCCCAAATGGCCTAAAGTGCACACAATTTCAATTTACCTCATACATACAAAAACAATTAGACAATAGGACGTTAAATGGAGGCCCCGTGTAGAGGAGAGTCACCACCTTTGCACGTTAAGAACCCACTGCACTATTCGAAGAATAAGAGTAGGGGGAAACCCTGGTGTAGTGGTCCGCCTGCATCCCCCAATCAGTTATATCGGGAGGAGAGACCTGCGGGTCACAGTTCTGTGTGCGCGCCCTTCTAGGCGACCCAGATTGGCTGGCTCCGCCAAAAAAAATGTGCCTTTGAATGTCTTCGACAGATATACAGCGCTATACAAATGCTGTGCATCATCATCATCATTTAGTTGGATATGTCAATTTAACCCGTTTACTACTGAATTTTTCAAATTCCCATAGAATTTGTACAGGGATGACCAGGCTCCCGTAGCCAAAGTGTTAATGAAGTGGATCTTCAGAGGATAGTACAGTATCTATTTCTCCTCATACGACAATGACCATTTAAATGTGCATTTGAATTCAAACCTGAGCATATTGGACCTCATTACATACATGTAAATCCACCAATTTCAAAATAATATCATTTTTGTTTTAAAGCGCAATTCATTTGTTTCCCCTTCTAATCCTTTTCTGAGATGGTATACATACTATTATCGTATTTCCTTGTCTCGTTGAGGCTATCAAAACCGGAATTGTACATGACTACGTAATACTCAATGTCGAAACCGCCATCGTTTTCTGGTTCATCGTAGAGCACCCTGATGGTTGATGAAGTGACGTCAGTGAGACGGACGTTCTCTGGCTCAGAGGGAAAGCCTGCAAAGACAAAAATTAAATTGCTTAAAATGAAAGTAACAAATACATTTTTGTAAATATGTCTGCACAGCTCTGGATAAATCATGTATTGCTACCTCTTGCTAAAAACACTGCATGGGATCGATCGACATAATTGAAAAAAAAACCTAAAAATGTCCCTTGCTTCTACAAGATTTTTCCTAAATTTCATATCCCATTGACATTGTTTTTAACAATTAAACCAAGATTTCTTGCAAC
This sequence comes from Lytechinus pictus, assembly GCF_037042905.1. Lineage (NCBI taxonomy): Eukaryota > Metazoa > Echinodermata > Echinoidea > Temnopleuroida > Toxopneustidae > Lytechinus > Lytechinus pictus. The sequence goes on from NC_087252.1 coordinate 39,761,193, forward strand.
CTGTCTGACCAAGTTGTCACAAGTGAAGTAAGACCGTTGTGGTCTAGTGGTTATGAAACTCGTCTTTCAATCTGAGAGATGTGGGTTGGATTCCCAGCCATGGCGTGTTTTCCTTCAGCAAGAAATTCACCCACATTGTGCTGCACTCAACCCAGGTGAGGTGAATGTGTACCCTCTAGCAAATATTCCTTGAATGCTTGAGCACCCGATCAAGGTAGCCGCGCTAAAGCTGTGGTAATAATAACAATATAATTTCAAGACTGGGAGAAGTTTTCAGAACTGACGTGGCTACCCTGGGTAAAATATGTCATTAATACAATCATTATAGTTATTATTGTTATTATTAATGATTTGAGATGGGTGATACAAACCTCCTTCTACCAATTCAATGCGTTCCTTTGTGTCACCGTGCTTGTTGACACCTTCACAGTAATATGGAACAAAGTCTGCATCAGTTGGTGTGATCTAGGAGAAAACAGAAATTCAGCGGCACAGTTAGCCCATAGAATATCATTTATAATGCCTGCCTTAGGGTTCAATATCATACATATAATGCATGTTATGGAGTTGAATATATCATAATACACAGGGACCATGGGACGGTCTTGAAGTGGGGAGGGGGGGGGGGGGTCGGACAGACCATTCAAAAAATCATAATCAGATGGTAATTAGTTTTTTGTACACGGCTTTGGGAAAAAAATGGGGGGGGGGAGGCTGAACCACCCCCAGCCGGTTACGCCGCCCCCTTATACAAGTACTCATAGGAATACACCTACAGAAATCAAAGCATGCTATAAGTTGGTAATTTGCTAGCGCACAGCTGGTAGCTCACTTAACCCTAATTCTCCCGGGGGAGGGGCCATAATGGCCCCCCCCCTCAACAATTTTCGCGATATATCTGTTGCGCAAAATTTTCTGACCTCGCCGCTCACTGACTTTTTACTTTCAAGTCTCGCGCAAATTTTGAGACCAAATTACGCGGTTACATTATGTAAGTGCATGTCAGACCCAAAATTGCTCATAAACTTGATTTCATGTACAAATCCAATGCAGATTGTGTATTAGCCAAAATTCATAAATGTATCATTATTTCTACTTTAACTGATTAAACTTAATTAATTTTGCCTTGTTTATGATCAGAATTAAGTCTGGAACGATTTCCATCGAAAAAACAATAAAAAAACAAAGAAATACATAAGAAATTTAAAAAACAATAAAATACATAAGAAATCGGTCTTGGTACCAGAATTTTTTTCATTCCCAATTGTTAGGAATGCTATAAAGAATATTTTCACCAAAAAATAGCATTCTAGGAGCTTTATTTAGTGAATCAGAGCAAAAAGTATGATTTCATGAATAAATTAGCATAATTAATTCATATAAAATAAAAATATATGAATTCAGTGAAATTTACCAATGCAATTGCGTAGATTACGTCATTCTCTACCATCATGCAAATTTTCGTTGTGATCGGGCAATCCGCGGCTGAGATCTTAAGGGGGGCCATAATGCCCCCCCCCCCCCCCCCGGGAATGACAAGAATCAAAATACCCCGGGGGATTTAGGGTTAATAAGCGATTGCAAGCTAGCAGCAATACATGCTAGGTAAAAAATTGTGATTTCTCTGCATGCCTATTACAAGCTTATTACGCTTGCCGCTTGCTACCGACCAGCCAATAGCTGTACCTTGAAATTTCTGTAAAAATTTTTGGTAAGACTTCACAGAAAGGTCAACTGTATTGCATTGAACTCACCGACATGACGGACGTGCCCCTGGGCTGGTTTGGTAAGAACTGAATGTGTTCAGTGGCATTGACACGGATGAATCTCTCATCTTGCACAATGTACCAACGGATGGTGGGATACGGGAAGCCGTTGACCACACAGGACATGTTGACAAGGTTACCTGGCCAGGACAAGACACGAGAGGGTGTCTCGCTACGGTCGATGAATGGAATAGCTTGTGGAAAAAAGAGGGAAATGATTACAGGGTTAATTTTCTCAATCAATGTCTTGCCATCACTACATATGCCGTCGTTATTGTTGTCATCAGTGACCATACTATAGTGGTTTCCAGGGTAAGACCATTTCATCTTCACTGTCATTTCTTTTCCAACTTTATCTTGATCACTAGAATATGGTACAGATTTTCTATATTTTCTCTGCCATAGATTCCCCACAACAGTGGAATGACTAACCCTGGATTTAACACAATACCCTATCCTATCCCAAAACCTAAACCGAACATAAAATGTTATTGCAACCATTACCCTACATCTTAAGACGACTCAAGGCCCGAAGCGATTAAAGAAGGAGTAAATGTTGCGCCAATTGTATACAGACTGTGCAATTGATTTATTTATTCTTTCATCAGTGGGGGCATCATGGTCTACTGGTTGTGACTCATCTTTTAATAAGAGACGTGGGTTCAATTCCTAGCCATGACATGTCTTCCTTCAGCAATAAATTTACCCACATTGTGCTGCACTCCACCCAGGTGAGGTGATTGGGTAACCGGTAGGAATTCCTTGAGTGCTTGAGCACCTAGGTAGCCAAGCTAAAGCCTGGGTAATAATAATAGCAGGGCCTGCTGGGAGAACAGTTTTTGGAACTGAAGTGGCAACCCTGGGTAAATATATTATTATTATTATTACTATCATTCACTTGTTTCATATTTCTTAAAAGGGTAGCCTCGTCAGTTCTTAAACACTGTTTAACTTCAGGGTCCTGTAATCTTTTGACAGATAATTATGTTTGAACTTTGAACTTACATTCAACAGAGAGGTAATGGGTTACATGAGCATCACCGGCATCACTCTCCACAAAACAAGTCCACCCTCCTGAGTGATCGTAGTTGGATGGTGAGAGAGAAAGGGTCAGCGTCCTTCCTTCGTCCTTGCTTGTAACCGACACTCTGCTATCAAGATTCTGGTCGAGACAAACAAAAGGAGAGGAAAGAGATGGGGCCACGTTGTGGGAACAGCCGATGTGTTATTTAGAATGTTTAGTGAATGAAGTGATCATCAACATCATCATCGTTGCTATTGCGAACATCAATTCATGTTATTGTCATACACATCGACATCATAAAATGATTCCCTTCATCTTCTTCTTCTTCTTCTTCATCATCATCATCATCATCATCACCAAAACCATCATCATCGGATGAACCACAAACATAATCATCAACATCACTGCCACCATCATCATCAAAACCACCATCATAATCATCATGATGATGATCATCATCATCACCATCATCATAATCACTACCACTACCACCACCACCATCACCATCATCAACATCACCACTACCACCACTACCAACACCATTCTAATTTCCATCGCAATGTCTGACACCAACACCATCACCACCGTCACAAGTTATCATCATCATTGTGAGCTTACCCAGGTTCCTTCATTGACGATATCGTCTTCGGTGATGCCATACCGCCTCCACGAAAGGGTGCCGGTAGCATCGGGCCTCGTGATGATACAATCCATACTGAAAAGCTCTCCTTCGATCACAGTCTCATTGTCCTGGGCGTTGAGTGCTGGTGGGATCAGGACCTCTAACCTGTATGCAGGCAATGGGGGGGGGGTTGAGAGACACAGATGGGGGAGACAGAGAGAAACAGACAGAAAGATGCAGACATAGAAAGAGAGGCAGACAGACAAGGAAGATAGAGAGGTAAACAACGGATAGACAAAGAGAAACAAAATGAAAGGGAAAAAAGAGCATGAGAAATCATAGAGTCAAATAAAAGTCTTATGATCCATGCCCCCTGCACATGACCTTTGACGCTTTTACGACATTCAGCTCCCCTTTAACCATCTACATATCTTTCAATGTTCGGTCCTAACGTAGTCAAAATTGGGTAAATGAGGAGGGGGGGGGGGGGCAGGCAAGATTATGGTCTAGAATAGAACAATACTGAAAAAATATGTGCTTGGTTTTTTTTAAATCCTGATCTCAGATAACCTTTGACCTTCAAGTGACATTCACATACTTCGTAACGGAATAGTTTCATGATCAAACTTGCATCCTCATCTGATTGCAATTTGAGCATTTGGTAAACAAGCATTTTTTTCTTCTTTTAAACATGATGGAGGGACAAAATTAACGTTATCAAGTCTTCCTCCACCTGGAAATTGATATCAGTGTCATATTGTCAGTCGGAAATTAAACCTTTATCTCAAAATTTGACAGCTGCGAAAAAGCTGTGTTACAGATTAATTGCAAAAGTGGCAACCATATATTGTTTTAAAGTGGTTTTCTTATTCCTGTGTAAAGAAGTGTCACTCTGCTATCCTCAATATCATTAGATCTTTGAGAAGCAGAGTTCTCACAGGCCATAGACAATATGCAGTGCATGCTAACCTCACAGGATCCGTTATTTCAGTGGTAGTTGTGGAATTGATGGCATCATTAGAGGCAGTACACACATAGGTCTGATCATCCGCTGACTCCAGGTTAAGAATGGTGAAGAACTCGCCATCATCAACAAGCTCATACTTTCCCTCGACAGGAGTGATGGCCTGTCCCGACTGGTCTGTCCAGGTGTACATGGGGTCAGGGTTCCCAGAAGCTGCACATTGGATGGTCACGGAGGAACCCTCTACGCCCTGGACGTCCTCGGGTTGGACGGTCCATTCAGGCGGAACTGCGACAGAGAAGATAAGAACTGGTTAGGGAGGGATCAGTAGAAGCATAATATTAATAGCCTTCTACTACCTTAAGTACCATGATAACCTGAATATGTTCCAGTCTCTGTTAAGATCATTACTTTCATCATAATCATCAATACAACATTCAATAGCATCATTATCATGATTGTAATCACAATCATTAGTCATTATTATCATCATCATCATTGCAATCAACATCATCATTATCAGTATCACTGACATTGTATTGGTAATACTCCTCCTCTTCATCGTCATCATTCTCCACCACCACCACCACCACCACCGGAATAATCAACATCAAAATCATCACATATTGAATTACTTTGTGATTATAATATACGGTACCAACCTTGTACGAGGACTGCAATAGTCAAGGTATCAGTGGATCCTATTGAATCTACCGTTGCGAAACACTCGTAGGAACCGGCATCTTGGGCAATGACATCCCGTACTTCTAGAATAGCAATCTCAGCATGCTCAAAACCTGGTCTCTCTGGTTCTACGATCGTCTGAGTACTAAATGTGTACCTGTCCTCAGCTGAAATGACAAATTATTACAGTATGCATGTAATGGGAACTTTGATATGGGCATTTGGCAAAAGGCAATTATGCAAATGGACAATGGAAAATCCGTATGGGAATGAAGTATTTGGTATTGAGCAATAGGAAATCAGTATGGGAAATCAGTATAGGCAGTGGGTATTTGGTAATGGACAATGGGAAATCAGTATTTGGTATTGGGTATCAGTATAGGCATTGGGGAATGGGTAAAGGACGAAGAGAAACAGTATGGACATTGGGTAATGGGAAATCAGGCTGGGCATTGGGTATTTGGTAATGGATAATGGAATATCAGCATTGGATATTGATTAATGGGAAATGGGAAAACCGAATTGGGTATTGAAGATTGGAAAATCAGTATGAACATTGGGTAATGGACAATGTGAAAGCAAGAAATCAGTAATGGGAAATCAGGATGGGCATTGGGTATTTGGTAATGGATAATGGAATATCAGCAATTGATATTGAGTAATGGGAAATAGGAAAACCATATTGGGTATTGAAGATTGGAAAATCAGGATGGACATTGGGTAATGGACAATGTGAAATCAATACAGGCATTCGGTGATGGAAAACGGGAATTCAGTATTGGGTATTGGGTAAAGGACAATGGGAAATCAGGAAAGGCATTGGGTAATTCATAATGGAATATGGAAATCAGTATTGGGTATTAGGTAAAGGACATTGGGAATCAGTGTAGGCATTCAGTTTTTGGCAATGGACAATGGGAAATCAGTATGGGTTACTGGGAAGTAGGCAATGGACAATGAGAAATTAATATGGGCATTGGGTAATGGAAAATGGGAAATCAGTATTGCATATTGAGTAATGGAAAATTGGAAATCAATATGGGCATTGGGTAGTGGGTAATGGACAATGGGAATCAATATAGGCATTGGGTAGTAATGGACAAGGGGAAATCAGTATTGGGTACTGGGAAGTAGGCAATGGACAATGGGAAATCAATATGGGCATTGGGTAAAGGACAATGGGAAAATCAGTACTTGGTATTGGGTAATATATGGACAATGGGAAATCAGTACTTGGTATTGGATCTGCATATCTGAGAAATTAGTGATAAGGGGATTAAACTTTTCCAATCACACATCAATGATTGAGTACTTACGTACATGGGCCCGTAGTCTGAAATCTGGTTTAACTTAAACTCAGGTTTAAAGTTGTGGTTTAAGTATGGACAGCCAATTGTTACATAAATCACTAATGGTAGAGATATCATATTTCAGCTCATTTAGCTCTCAAATCATTCATAATTGTCTAGGAAGTATATATAAATTATTGTCTTCACCATCGATGAATCAGGAAAGAGCACAGTAAACATAAGAAACGTACAAAATTTCATACTTTTGGCTTCCCATACTTAAACCACAACTTTAAACCTGAGTCTAAGTTAAACCTGACTTCAGAATACGGGCCATGGTGTCTACCTTACCTTCATTCAAGTACATTTTTAATGACATTTAAATGTTTACAGATAAATACAACTTCAAGTGCCTGGACTACCTATCATCTATCTACTTCACTAAAAGATGAAATCAGCAATTGGTCCCATTTCTGCTCACATTTTTAAATGATGAATTGCCTTTAAAGCAAGGCATTTTGTGACAAAACAGGACTTACTGTTTGTTTGGTCGATGAACTGGCCATTGAGTTTCCAGTACACACTGGGAAAAGGATTGGAATTGATTGTACATTCAACGCGACCGTTTTCATTAATGAGTAAACGCTGACTGGATTCTGCTTCCATGACTGGGAAGGTTATCGGAACTGGATGGAAAAATAAAGACAAACAGGACAGCATAAGTTAAAGAATGTACAGGGAAGTGTTCCATGAAGCATCATGACAAAGATTTTTACAATCAATTTGCTGTGAGCCAATCAGAAGCAAGGATTTTGCTAGCTTATAACAGTAGTCTGCAAAAATCAATTACAATTATTTTCATGAAATGCTCCCCTGATTACGGTTGACATTCTGTACAGATATAATATGAAGCAGAGTTGCTCCTTTATGCTAACGCAGATATCAAGGGCGTAGGCTGGGGTGCATGTACACCCTCCTGCTGAGGCAGAGGAGTTCCGACACTGGCAAGCAAAACAAAATTTGTACCCTTCTGCTTTCAACAGCTGATTTTCCAAACTTTGGTTCCACCTCCCCAAGATTTTGCACCCCCATACCACTTTAGAACCACCTCCCCAGGATGTGCACCTCCCCATGCTCAAACCAGCCTACGCCCTTGTTTATGTTATGTTAAGCTCTAGCTTTCTCCACTAGCAGAAGAAGATTCAAGCCAGTCAATATTTTTCGACTCACAATACAATGGAAACTTCCATTGCCTACAATGTACTCCATTCACATGAAACAATTTATGCATCAACATTGTGATTGACATATCCGGTGGTGAAACTAAAAATATTATTATTCATTCAGCTCCAAAAACCAACATATCGTACAGTATAAATACAAGAATACAATTTCTGCAGTCTAAATTCTGGTAAAAGTAAATTGCCATTTGGTCTACAACAGCTTCATCTAAGACCAGTTCGCCTACAACCAATTCCATACTATTTGATATCTAACTCCCATGAAGCCCACGTACCACTGTCTGCATTTGCAGTTAGGATATACCCATTTGGTCTAATATCAAGTTAGTCTGGCCAAGGCGCCACATAGTCAATAACATGTCAGAATCAAATTTGTATCTGACATATAAAAACTACTTAGAAGATGAAGTGGAAATAAGAACATCTGAGCATCAAGGCCACCGCACACCTTACGATTGGTCTGCAACCAAACGTAGTACGTAGAATTTGATGCTGATATTGAGCCATGGAATATCTTATTGTGTAATGTTCTAAATCATTATACGAATACCAACATTCAAATCTGTAACTATGCTATCATCCTTCTTAGAATAAATGCAAATTTAATATCGAGTCGTAATGATGTCATACATGTAGCAATTGTATGACTGACTACGATTTGAAACTATAATTTGGCCTTTACTCCAAAATGAAGGCTTGCAATCATCCAAAATTGGAATTTCAACATCAAATAAAAAGATACTTTTTATTCGTATTTTCAGAAAATTTGCAAAATGCAATTTGTTTCAAAATAGGATCGTGCACCAGTCGTAAGAAGTGCGGTGGCCTTTAGACTAAATAGGAATTAGACACAGTGGGTATTATACCAAGTGTAATGTAGATCAAAAGGCAATTTGAACAAATTGATAGTACAAGACAGTAGAAGAATAGCATGTTGTTTACATCGTCACTCTAACATCAAGTTGTTTAAATTTTTCTAACTTGTTTAAATCCTTTTAGAAGTTGCTCAAACCGTTAAAGAACTTGTTTAAAGGTTTGAACACTTAAAACGGAAGTTGTTAGGTTGACAGTCTTAAACAACACGCTTGAAATTTGCAAAAGCATTTTAACAGTAAACATATATCATTTCAAAAAAACACAGAAGGAGGGATATGCTTTAACATCTTATATTTATGATTAGAATTCACAAGAAAAATGTTGAAGTTAAAAGGCCATGGGTCGACTCGGTCAAACTTAGCTCCCACTATCGCTTGAGGTCTTACTTGATACGATGATCTGTCTACTTTCCTCATCGGAATTCACTGAACAAGTATAAACGCCATCTTCAGTAATCTCCACATTGGAGAAGGTCAACCGAGTAATGTACAAGAATTCTCCACTGACAGGCTCGATGGACTCGGTAGTATACACACGTTCATTTCCACCTAAAATTTAGAAGAAAGATTTGTCTATTTTCAGGGGTCTGTGGCATAAAACCTATTATGGAATTGGCACATCATCATTATCAATGTTACTATTACTATTAATTATTATTACTATTACTAATATTACTACTATTGTTATTCATTATCATTTTTACTAATATTATTACTGTTATCATTATCATTATTATTCAATGCTGGAAGCCGGGCCGGCCGGGCTGGAAGTCTGAGCCCAGCGAGTTGGGGGTATTTCCCCCAGGCCAAGCCGGTCTGGGTCAAGAGCGAAAACACCAAAGATCGGAAGCTGTCATGTCTTTTAATTTGTGTACTATATTCGAGGGCAATTCAAGAAACGTAGATGGATACATCACAATTATTGAGGTGCATTGGGCTTATATCTAACTTAATAATCGATCCTTATCCTGAATTTCAGCCAGATCGAGCATCAGAAATGGCCCTATTTTGGCTTCATTCTTCAAATCTTAGATATCGTCAAACGAATGTAGAGGGCAGCAACACGTTCACTGAATTTGCCTTTGCCGTATGGAATCGCTAACTTCAGCCCATATCAAATAGCGTAAACGGCGGACTGAGCTTTTGCCCCTAAGTCTTGAGAATTTGAATGATGAAATCAAGATAGCAAAGCGATCTTCCAAACTGGCTACCTGAACCGGTTTCCAGTAGACCCGTTTCCAGGTTTGTGATGAGAACGGTGTCTCCGTCTACATCCATGAGAGCACAAATCTGATACTTGCAATTTCGCTTTTTTTTTTTCAACATTAAAATTGTACATTTCTCATTAGAATTTGTCTTTCCCTATCCACTTTTCTTTTTTTTATATTCCTATATGTTGTGCAATACAAGATAAGTCTTGTATTGTGCACTGTATTCTGATTTTCTGTCATTTTCTTTCTTTTCTTTCTTCTCTTTCTTTCCTTTTGAGGCCTCCATCAATTTCAAGCTCCAAGCTTGAGATAGAGTTCTCCCACATTTTCATTGATAATTTTGTGTTTACATATATTTTTTCAGCTCATACAAACATTTCAATTTTTTTTTTCAAAGTATAATTAATAAGTTAATGAGAATAACCTTACGCATTTTAATCAAAATGTTGTTTGCTTAATGTTATGGCATATCGAAAATGAGTACACTTGTTTACACTTTTGTAATGAGAAAGTAAAAATACAATCAAATCAAATCAAATTGGATATTTACCGCCTGCTGATGTCTGGATGACCTGACCATCCTCATTCGTCCACGTCGGGTAAACCAGATTCGAAGCATCGCCATTCACGCACTTGTAGGTGAAGGATCCAGATCCCCCTACAGCTAAGGATGTGTCGTACCCTGGCTCAACAGTAACTTGGGCCTCTGAAACAGAGATTTCAAAAGGGTCATGTTATTGCAGAATATCTGCACACAGACTGAATTCATACTTTACAAGGCAGCATAATGAGGACTACATGTACTGTAATTGCAAACTTTTTTTTCAAACTTCATAGAGTCTGCAGATTATAGTTTCGTGAAGAAGAAATCAAGAAAACCCTTGGAACAAGTTAGCTTGCATGAAAAAAGAAAAGTCAGAGAATAAGATTGATGACAGTTTGAGAACAATCAGACTAACAGTATCAATAAGAAAGTTATTGGCACATGAATGTTGAAAATCACTAATGCTATGGAGATCCTCATGTTGGCAACATGACCCAGAATTTGCATTGTTACAGAAGTACAACTCTTTCCTTTGTACAAAAATATACTCCAAACCATCATTTTTGTGTACTCTGTGTCCATTATTACCTCTTTTACATGTTCTCCCGTGAAAAAAAACACTGATTTTGAAAAAAGTGACAACTGAAGTGAAATATGTAGAAAAGAAATTGGAGAGTTGCGCAACCCTTACATCACACACACTGGTCCTCTTGACAATGGGAGGATATCCACGTCCGTCTTCACCGATGTCAACATTCAAATGCTCATCACTTATTATTTGTTCAATATTTCTTTGTTCTTCTTCTTCTTTAATTGCTTTGTTTCTTTGGTTTTTCTGTTTTCACACAAGCTAATTTGTTTCAAAAGTTTTTAAAAACCTCTTTTGTATGAAAGCAGATTAGCAGAAATATAATCACAACAATACAGCCGTCAGATGGTAAAACGGTCTAACTCGAAAATTTGCCTTTTTGAGGTAAATTCACTTTCCTTGTAATGTGAGGGTGCTCTTCCCAATGGTGCTATCGAGAAAATCCCATCATGTCTTGATTTAAAGATAATTTCCACTATCTTGGTACTTTTTTTTATTTTTCCTTTAGATTTGATGGTAAAATGGTCTTTCTTTGAGTTAGCCCATATCGTTTGGAAGTAAAACGAGCTATCTTTTACATGAACCTTTTAACCTTCTTAATTAAGATTTTTTAATCATCGCTGTCAGATGGTAAAATGGTCTTTCTTCGAGTTAGACCAGTTTACCGCCATATCACACGGCCATCAGATGGTAAAACTGTCTATCTCGAAAATCGCTGAAGAATGTTGTGCATTGGGGCAAGATGGTTAAATGGTCTATCTAGTAGATTAAGATATCTTATGATGTGTAGTATGAGTGTATACATGTGCTGTGGTTATACAGTCTATCTACATACAAAAATCTCATTTATTTCATAATTAAAACCCCAAATAAGCTTAAAAAAATTCAGTTTATTGTGCTTCTGCTTTTCCCATTGCTAAAAATGCATCATTTCTGTCTCTTGAAAAAGCTCATACCTCTAAACTTTAAAGTCATTGACTTTAAACCATTTTCTTTCAAAATTAGATTTCTTAGATCTATTCCAGAACTCAAATTTAGCTTTAATACGAGAAGAAGGTTAATAGCTATAATTGTCTTTTCAAACATACAAATAGTTTGGATCCCTGCCAATCTTAATCCCCTATTCTCATTGCTTGGTTTTTGTCAATCAAATGTGGCGTATCTACCATAAAAGCGCACGGGCAAATAGAAAAAAAATTGCAACCCTTTCCAACATTATAATTCTGGCAGAAATCTGTAACATCCCAAACAGATAAGACATCGAGCTCCTTCCATCATTATTCTAAAAAAAAAAAAAAAATTTTCCTTCCCCCCCCTTCGTTCTATTCCATTGTGTGTGTGTGTGTGTGTGTGTGTGTGTGTGTGTGTGTGCTCAGTAAAATTATTCCCAAGTGCACAAGGCTCACGCAACTTCGCTTGATTATGCACCACTGTCAATCAATTTAATTACCAGCACAATGATCAACAAATAGAACTCAAACATAAACAAAGACATATGATACATCAGCATTGTCATCTTCTACTCATCTTTTCTAAAAAGGGGAAGTTCACCCTGAAGAAAAGTTTGTTATAAAAATATCAGAAGAAATAATACAAATATTGGTGAAGGTTTGAGGAAAATCCATTAAAGATTACGAAAGTTATTAGAATTTGAAGTTTCCGATTTGTGATGTCATAAAGGAGCAGCTGCCCCGGATGTCACGTAATATAAAAGCATGAATTTCATTTTTTAATGGTTCCTGATGACTTATATTTTGCTTTCATGATCGGGTGTGAAATAATTTTCTTTCAATATACAAAAGATACAGGAAAAACCATTTTCAATTTTCAGAGAAAATGACATTACATTTATTTTTTTTACCATTCGCTATGTAGGAATGCTGCTCGCAAAATCTAATGATTTTTAATTCTTTGATGGATTTATCTCAAACCTTTGGCAATATTTTGTATTATTTTTTCTTTGCTAGTTTTACAATAAACCTTTTGTCAGGGTGAACTTCCCCTTTAATAAGTCAATAAATGTAATACTAATGTAATTGATACTACAACAAAGTGACCAGAGTCTATAATTAAGTATCTATAGGAATATATATATACCATATTATATTTTATCAACTACCAGTACTATCACTCTATCCATCAATTTTAAGTGTCCATCGAATAACCTATCAATGGTAGGGTAATGAAAGATTATTACCTTCTGATTGTTTTAAGCAAAAAGTGGCATGAAAATAATAAAATATCATGGCTACCATAACACCATTAAAATGGGATGACTTTCCTATTTGACAGGTCATATGGCTTATTCTATAAGGGTAGAGAACTGATATGAAACATATATGAAAGTTAGGAAACTTTGTCAAATGTCTTGCCTAAACTGTAAAAAAAAACTGATTTTACAGACAAAAGAAGATTTTGCAGAAGGCAATAACAGGATCTTTCTGTAAATTCATAAAAAAAGGAATTTCTCTGCAATTTAACAAAACAGGTCTGTTTAAAAAAGGGGAAAAGTGTGTTTTATTAAAGGAAATTTGTAAGGTTCCATACACCAAATACCAATTTCCAGTAAGATTACGCAATCTGGTAAGAGTTCTCGAGACTGCTGCCGAAACTTCTTTTATTTTAAGGATAAATTTTCTAACAGTGTAGGTTCAAAATATAATCCTATTTAGTTGTTTTTATACAGCAATGACCTTTATAGGCTAGTCTGCAAACACAGACTCATATTTGACCCTTTAACAATTAACAGGTCTAAATTTAAGACTAGAAGCAAAAGGCTCCGTCTGTGTCAAATATGAGCCAGCCACAGTACATCGTAAATCTAGTCTCACTACTTCAGACTCTGCATTAATGCACTCTGCGAATTGCGAAAACAAAGAGTCTGTGCCTGCAGACTATAGGCTATATAGGCCTAAATATTTTCAATTCCACTTATTCTCTGATTAAGGCCTATTTCCAAGTTTGACATGAATTGGTAAAGAAGCTTGATTGTAGGTACTTGCAGGTAATGAAGCGATCCATAAGTCAAATATCAACCTAAGTTGGCCAAACTTTTAGATCATACTATGCAAAATATATGTTATTTATACAGGAATACCTCTTGTAGAATCAAGTCACATTTCTCTTTACAGGTAAAACAGATTTCCCCTGTCCAAATAGATATTACTTGGGCAAAGTAAGCTGTCTTTGAGTTTTAATGCAGATATCATAGGCCCGTGTGTTTTATTACAGGGATTACAACTACACCATACAGCAGAATACACCTTCCAAAAGATGATGGAAAACGGGGGGGGGGGGGGGGAGTCAAATATATTGCTGTACACACACGCGTGACCAAGTAATTTCCAAACATGTGTGCAAAATAACTCCCTAAGGGCCCTAAACAAGTTTTTTTCAGGGCTTTATTTACACATTTTGGCCCCTTAACAAGTTGTCACCAAAATATTACCTGGGGGGGAGGGGGGAAAGCTGGCCTAAAGAAAAAAACATGCCCTAACCACGATTGACTAGTCTTTAAAAAAAAGCTTTGGGGAAAAACATGCCATAAATACGTCTTACACCGGTTTCCCTTACACCGCGATTGACCATTGACCCGTCTTTCAAAACCACCCTTTTTTCTTAAAAATCAGTGTTTTTTATACCCTTAACGAGTCCACACGCAGACCGCGTCCAAAACTGAAAAAACACCCCTTTAAACGCGTTTTTTGGTCACGCCTGCGTACAGCAATATATTCGACTGGCCCCCCTGGGATGGAAAATAGCTTGCAGCTTGTAGTTTGCCCATAAAGTTGTCTAAATTCAAGCCTACTCAGGAATTAGATATTGTTCTGTTTCACAACAAGTTAGAACTTGTACTAGTTTTTTTGTCAAGTCTCATATGTTGATGAGTGAGTGCATTGCTTATAATATGTGCCTACAGCAATTTAAAATTTGTCCTAGGCTTACAATAAACCCATTTGTCGAAAAGCACGTCAATCGGAGTCTGGTGAATGCAGACTACATGGAAGATGGCATTGCATAATACTTGTACATTCACACTCCATCGTTGTTCATCAATGCCACAGTACATCACAGCCCCCACAGATGGCGCGTTATGTAACACATCGCCCATCTCTTGTCAAGCCAATGGTCTTTTGCGGTTATTCAGTTTACAGCAGGAGGCACCCAGAGGAAAATCAATAGATACACATAAACACTTGAACAATGATTCATAAGGACAATCAACAAAGTTGGGCAGTTTACATTTTTGAGTCATGAAAAAATCAATAGGCGGTTTCAAACCGCCTCGATCACAAGAGTCCCCGTTAAATTACGAGAACATTTTTAGGCTAAAAAATACCATTAATTATTCCTGCATTCACACCGCCCCGAAACATACCCTTCGGGATAAATTCCTGAAGTTAGGAGCATGCGCAGTATGGTCTAATAAGCAGGCAAGGCGCGAGATTCAAAACCACTAGCCCAGCAGCCACCCACGGCGCCCGCGCCCAACGACACGCTGGGCTAAAAGTTCCCGTAAATTGCTTTCACATTGCCAAAATACCTGCGACCTTGGAAAAATCCCCGCGAAAGTTCTCGTAATTTCGCCAAGTACCTACTATTTAGCGGGTGTTTTCTTTCTGGGAAATTACGCGTAGTTTGCTTTCACATTACCAAAATACCTGGTATTTTCTGATCAGGGTAACTTTCCCGATCAGAGAATACCTGGAACTGACGAACTTCGAGGCGGTCTGAAACCACCTAATGAGTGAGCCATTGATCCTATGTGAAGTGAGCTTTGCCTTCCTTTGTTTGGTATCTGTTTTGTATCTTGTGTTCTTATCCATAGGCGAAGCTGCACCAGGCGAGTTTGCTCATTCTAGAGATTTCAGCCCGATTGGCCCTCTTCGCTATTAATCTCGAGATTCAAGAAACCCCATCTCCACCAGCACAAGATGAGCAATTCGTGCTCAAGCGAGGCATCGATGCATTATGGTGTGATGCTGTATGGTATGACGCCGTGAATAAATAATCCCGAGTGCGTCTGCACCTGCGAATTAGCGGGATCATTCGTAAATAGCGCGCTATTTTGCAAATAGTCCTAACTTTACTTGGGATTGCAATCTCGAGATGAATCCAGCGAACTGCGTGTATCCCAATGATTGTGTCTCCATTACAAATAATCTCGAGATTGTTCTGGATAATTTGATGGATCGGAAATAGCGCGATTATTTGAAAACTTGGGCTGGTGCAGACGGAGCTCATGTTCTATCACCAACCCGGTACGATCTCCCCAACCCCATCAATAACCCTGTACTATATTTGACCCACCAATATTACAAGGGTTTTTTGCTAGTGTTAAAAGTACCATATATTTCATTTCTTTATTTCTTCTTTTTGAATTTTCTTTCTACCATACTCTAGTCTTTCTTTTTGCTAGTGTTAGTGCTTCAACAACACCAATAGCAGCTTTGAACTTTGTACATGAAATCACTCAAAATATTTTTCAGACACCAGGTTTATTCAGACCACCTTGAAGTTCGTGAATACCATATATTCTCCACTTAGGAAATTTAAATTTAACCTGATCTACCCCAATTAGATAATAACTGGCATTTTGGGTAGTGTGAAAGCAAATTACCAGTAATATTCCTGAAAGAAAAAACCTGTGAAATACAATGAACTTGTCAAGATTACAAGAACTTTTGTAGAGATTTTTCCAAGGTCTCTGATATTCTTGCAGTGTGAGAGCAAATTACATAATGTACAAGAACTGTCTCAACCAAGCAAGGACATGTGATGTAGTTGGGCGCCGGCGCCGTGGGCTGCTGAATTGGCGATTTGGAACAGCTTGCCTCTCGTGCCAATCAGACCATATTCCGTATGCTCGTACGCTTTTAGAACTTACTCTGAAAGGGTCTGCTTCGGGTCGTATGAAAGTGGAAAATAATTATCGGGTATTTGTTAAGCCCAAACAGGTTCTCACAATTGAACGGGGGATCGAGTGGGTCTGAATACAAATTCTACCAAGCTATCCATTGGAGACATAGAGTAGGCCGATTTCTTATTGGCCTATATGAGTCAGAAGATATATGACAAATGCATGAAAAACTGGACTTGTTAATGCTATTATCAACAATTTATGTCTAATGATTAACAAGCAAGTAAACCTCTAAAATCCTGTCCGTCAATATTCTTCCATTTATCTGATTTTAAACAACAGGCACCAATTACATAGAAATACTGATTTTACATACTGTCAGTTTCCATCAAAGGTCCAAAGGCTTTAAAAAAATCCCATGAATATTTCTGGCAATGATTGTTAGCATGTGTGTATGAATTTAATATTTGATTGTGATAGTACAGTGAGACTACTCAAATCTCTGATATTTTGTGAGGTAATATACATTTTGATATTGTTCTTACACCAATAAATTTAGCATCAATTCATTCACTGCATTCACTTATTGATCCATATTGAAAAATAGAAAATAGCCATCCAGTGGTAATACATGCGCACAAAAATATAGAATAGGGCCTATTGATTAATAAACTCTCAAGACATGCATAAACTTTTTCGTTCAAAAGTTCAAAATAAACAAGAAAACTGAATTCTATTGATCATCTGGTGTAAATTATGTAGACCTACTAGGTCTACATAATTAAAACCAGATGATGACCTAGGCCTATAAGCTAAATCATTTGCCTCTTCTGGAAACATTACTTCATAATTAGAAAGCATCTTGCATGGTCGGTAGAGCATAGTGATGCCATCATCTTAATAATAAGACTACTTTTGTGTTACTAATTATTATCAATGTAGGACACAGAAAGAAAGGGTGCAATTTTAATATATGTACCTTCATAATAAGAATGACTGGTCTATAATCAAACATTTACAAGGAAACAGGAATTGGATTATCATTAATGGGTTGTTTGGCTATCAACTAGGACGTTCCACCCTGATAACATAGACTTTAAATAGACCCTACATGTACAGTATGTGCTTCAGCTGGATATAAAAATAATTATTAAAGGGAAAGTGAGAGTATACCCTTAATCTGAATGCCGAGCACCTAGCAAGGCAGTAGAAGGTCCCATTTTTTAATTCTTTGGTACGGACTTGGCCGGGAATCGAACCCACGACCTCCTATTCATGAGGCAGATGCTCTACTACTGAGGGATTATGTCTGGTTTAAATAAAACAAATGAATTGGCTTGTGGAAATTGTGCATTTTTCTTTAACAAATATGCTTTTCACACTGCATTTCCTTAACCCCATACTATCCTTAACCCGGACTATCCTTAACCCCATACTATTTGCTTAGCCCCTGAACTATCGCAAAGCTCATGAATATTGATGATTTTGCCACACAGAGCATGATTAATATGCAATTTCAACTTCTGTGATTGACTTATCCTTAGCCCAGTTTCCTTTCACACTGCATCTCTTAGCATTGCAATTAGTCGGCTAACCCTGCTTTTATGCAGGGCCTGGTAGTACCGAACTATTTACCGTGCTAGCCCACTTTGCTAAAACGTAGTGTGAAAACGAAGTGGGCTAAGCTTAACCTCAGGAAATTGGTGGGGCTAAGAACCCCCCCCCCCTTAGCCCTTCCAATACCCCGGGGTTAAGGAAAATATGTGCAGTGTGAAAAGCATGAACAGGACCAAGTTAAGGGTTGGAGTTCAACATGCAGCATGAAATCAGGTCTTATATTCCAGGGTCACAGTGCATGCTCAAGCTGCAGCATTTCTTGAATCTCAAGATTTAACCCATTGCCTACTGAAGCCAGAAGATCCCTGTACAAAGCATATGGGAATGATTGACTTCAATGGTGGACAGTGGGTTAATATTCAGGATTGTCCAGGCTAGAATATTGAGATAAAGCAAACTTGGGCTAATGAAGAACAGTCTTTTGTGAATTGAAACCAAGGTCAATATACAGGAAATATCAGCAAGTTAAATTCAGGCAGACTGGCTGATTAAAAACTGCATTCTCCATTCATCAACATCTCAGAATGAAAGTTTAATTTATCAAAACAGGAGCAGAAAAAGCAGTAAGATCAACTTTTCTATGTCAAATTTGCAATTCAAATTTGGGCCATTCTTGGTCACATGTGTGACCGAGATTATGACAAATCTTGACTTCAATTAGTTATAAATCTAAACATTTTACAGATTAATACAAAGGTTATTAACATGTTTATTCAGCTATCATTTGGAAATACTTTTTGCTGTCTCCAATATGCAGGTTCAAGGTCAGAGGTCAAAAGAAGTGGGTCATGTGTGTGAATTCACACAGAAGCATGATTTTCATAGATTTCACTTTGAAATTCTTGTGAATTTCAAGATGAAATTAAACTTTCAAAATCATCATGATTAGTTATAAATCCTTAGATTTTTTAGATTATAACTAATTAAAGTCAAGATTTTTCAGAATTTTGGTTACACACATGACCTAGAATGGTCATTTGTTCTTTCATGTTTCATATGTAAAGAGCAGTAATAGAAGCAGTAAGAGAAGTAGGAAGAAGGACATTAAGATAGAACAAAAGAAATAGCATTATGAACAGTACATGTATATGCAAGGAGTTTTCACTTTATCAAAGTAATCATACCTCCTTGGTATATGTAGGCCTCAAGGTTTATTTTCAATTGGTCTACTGCCACTTCATCCAATTGCCATCTCATCTATTACCATTTGGTCTACCATCAGTTCATCCACTATCCACAAGGTCTAATTGCCATTTCGTCTGATAACCAGTTGGTCTAATAACCATTTACCATTTGGTCTTATTGGAGTAAGTGTTAATTCATTTGTGCTAAATGAATGAAAATGAATTGATATAAGACCAACTGGTTGTGAGATGAAATGGTGATTAGACAAAGTGATGATTGGACCAAATGGATGTTAGACGAAATGTCATTAGACTAAATTAAAGCAGACCAATTGGTGAATGGAAGGGTTGACAGTTGATTAATTGGCAATTTACCCGTGGTATGTAGTACTGCAAAAAGGTAAATAAATTTACAAAGCCAATACTATAATACGAGAAACATTTATCAATCCTGAAGAGAAGTTTGCTTTGAGTTAACAAGGAAGTCAGTCAGTGTGGTTTACAATGATTAACAGAACAATGGTTGATACTTTTCCTCGAGACCTTGAAATAACATTATATAATTGAATGTCACATTGATTGAATGTATCCTTCTGTTTCCCCAAGGGAGAAGGATGAAAAGCTGGCCTGCCTCATTACATGCATGGCCCATGTCATTGTCTGGGAATGTTAAGCTAAAATCCACATCAATTCATGTGCAACACTGCTCAAAGGATGTTCTGTTAAGTGTAACAAGCTCACACCAATACTACATTTCAAAGTTCCTTCTTACTCTAGTACCAAGTGAGGTACGATCGTGTGCCATTTACGAATTCCTTCATGTAGCCCTCATTCTTCTTAATGAGGACTCCCTATTTTGAGATTCAGAACCAGTTTTCATTGCACTGGACTACACATACACATATTCTCTTGATGCTGTCATGCCCTCCAAACCCGGGCCTAGTATTCGTTTTCTTTTTATCGACTATGATTCAGTGCAGGCTTTTCTTCAGGAAAAACAAGCATGGCAATTTCTGAGTGTTTCTAGGCAGTCACTGCTTCATGGTTTGTAATCTTCCGCATCAGACATACTGCTGATGTTTGGCGTAACAGTTCAAGACTCGTTAAGGCAAAGAAAAAAGCTTGAGCTCCCGCCGAAATAGGCTACCTCCGCCTAGGTTATAAAATAGGCTAGCCAAACCTCTTTCAAAAAATCCAAGAACAACTAATGTAGGAGGCCTACATACCAATGTACAAATGCTCTACAAGGACATCCACTGTTCAAATGGACCTTCCGTGCAAAGGTTCCATGACATTTGCTCTGGCGACAATTGCACTGCTGTTAATTCCATTCACTAATGGAATCACCAAGTTCAACCATGGATTTAGCACTAAACATGGACCTTATCCTAAACCTAACCCCAAACAGTGTAGTAGATTTCACGGTATACCATGTATCTTTCTTGGGCAAGTGTTGGTCCTGAAAAGGACCACCCAATCTCCAGGACTTCAGGACCAACACTTGCCCAAGAAAGATACATGGTGTACCGTGAAACCTACTACACTATTCTTCTTCGCCATGGAAACCTTCAGAAGTTACTAACCCTAAACCTAAAATAAAACTCCATTGCAACCCTAAACCTAACCCTGTATCTGAGACGACATAAATCCCGCAGCAATAGTCACAGCAGCAAAGGTCGTGCCACAACCAGGAAAACTTAAATTTTTCCTTTTTTTCACCATTGATAAAGTACTATCATGGACAATGTCCCTGAATAGGCCTAAATAATGGGTGGAAAAAACAAAATGATTTCAAAAGGAATATTCACAAATTATGCAGAACCAATGAAAGAGAATTTTGACTTGTGAGGAATATATGTTAAGTCCATCCCAACACAAGTGTGATTTTTAATAAATCGAGACTCTCGACGAGAAGTTATACAATCATATTGCTACAAATTTCATCAAAATTTGATGTAATTAAGAAAGATGGGATATACATGTACATACAAGGTTTATTTGCACAAATTCAATTCAATTTGCATTTTACTTCATATAAATTTAAAATCATTTCAAATCAGTGATGTCTCAGGTAGTAGGCCTATGCAAGCGGGGTTGATGATGTCAAACGCTTTATTATGCCATATGAAATATCACATATATTTCAATTTTCCTCAAATAATATAAAACTCGATTGTATTCAACATGGAACATAGTAACATATAAATCATTATCAGAATTGCCTGCGATACAAGGGAAATCCTGCTTATCATAAAATCAATTAAAAGCTGTGAATTCCTCAATACTTCATATAATAAAATAATTTGAAATAATGATCACATGATCACATCAGCTCTTTCGTTACAATGATACGCTTCACTGCGTTTTTTTAGGGGGAGAAGTGTAACTTTGAAATGAATTGACTTTCTTATTTGACAAGTACAGACCTGCCAACCTCTGGGAATGAAAAACTGTATTCTGTGAAAAAAAAAGTGTATTTTCAAAAAAAAAGTGTATTTCATAATAGAATACTTGGCGCACTCGGCCACTCGCTCATCGCGGCGCTCAAGCTGCATGCAAGCTAAAATGCGCACTGCTCTTGCAGATGGAAAAAAAAATATTAAAACATGTGTATATCTTCACCCTGGTTTTAACAAAATGATTAAAAAAAAAACAAGTTACCTGAAATTACATTGATCTAATAACCATATTTGTTACGTTTTATGAAATAGAGACATATAGAGATTATTTTTCTCAATAAATTACGATTTAGTATAAAAAAAAATATATATATTATTATTTTTTTTTTTTTTTACAAAAAAAAAAAATCGTTTTTTTTTCAAAGAAAAAACGCACTGCCATATTTTGGTTGCAAGAACGTACTAAATACGGCTAAAACGTACTGGTTGGCAGGTCTGCAAGTAGGATAACATGTAGACCTATACTCTGATTTGATCTAATTTTCAGTGCAATGGTTGTCTGATTTTCTCATACATAGGAAGGTCTCATCTTCATAGAAATTGCAGGTGAACAGATCTTTCCGCTAGTTCTTTCAAAAGTTTGTGAGCCTCCCCCCCCCCCCACCCATTAAATTTTGATTCAATTTGTATGAATTCCTTATGATGTCTACTTTTCCCCACCAGGATCCATTATTTCTTATTTATTCAACCCTCGATTAGTACCAGGAAAAGGATTTGATACCATTCCACTGAGTCCGGAACACTTTGTGTTGCGAGGGTTTTCTTTTGTCAGATTCATAAACATCCATTGATATGATAAAACTGGCTTAATCTGCGTCCATTATCTGGATTCATCCCTTTGGACTGATTGTGCACGTAGCATTCAAAGGAAAGCTTGGAGAATGATCTGAGATAAATACATATTTTATGTCGCTGAGATAGATACAACAATTAACCTGGTTTGCCTGAATAATCAATTATCCATCTCTGCATTATTCATGCTTTGTAATTCATATTGATTTGTAAAATACAGGCCCTATAGTGCATACATTATGTAGGCATACAGCTATTAAAGCTTCCCATAGAAAAAGAAACACAAATGTATAGGCCCTACATTAAGGCCTACCCTTTTAAATAGAGGAACACACGGCTTGTAGGGTTTGAAGACTAGATGAGCTTTCATACCTACAGGATCAGAAAAAAGCAGGCACCGTACGGAATTCATGAACTCTATGGAATATTTTTTTTTTCAGATCTGACCAGCTAGTCCTTTTGGTTTCATTTAGTGCTTTTAAGGTTTCTTGAATCCAACATTTTGTGGAGTTTTATTCAGCAGCTGTGTATGAAGCAGTAAAATTAATTGTATCCCACCCCCCAGACTTAGGGAGGGGGGACTTCCAGTCCCCCCTCCCCCCCCCAAAGTATGAAAGTTGCATTGTGCCAGCTTTCTGGTGACCCCTCCCCCTCCGAAGTGACCCATTCTGCAATCACTTACGAGTCAAAATGAAAAAAAGGGATAATTATCAGTTTTTAAAGACATTTGAGGTAAACTTTTCCTTTTCTTTTCTTGACATATAGATCTAATTTTCGTTTCCCGAAACACGGAACTATAAGACAAGATATTCTTATTGAAATCCTGGATCCATACTTTTACCTGAAGATGTTTTCAAAAGAACTTGGCCTATATCTGAAGAGCATGCCAAGAGATTTATTTATGAAGTTTCTGACATGGTCACACTGACATTTATGAAATGAAAGCACAAAGGAAATAAAGGAGAAAAGGGTACAAGAACCAAAATATTTTGATCTTATTTATGAAAAACATTGTTAAAATGAAAGTAGGTGATACATTTCAGTTTACTGCTTCATAAACATTTTGCCAAATTTTGGCTTCAAGAATCCACAAAAACACCAAATGAAACCAAAAGTAGAAAACTCCTAAATCATTGCAACACTTTCACGGTCTGCAAAATAACAAAACACTCCCCATACTTTAGTTAAGAATGTAAATCTAAAGTGTTGGTTTCCTCTGACATTTCTCTATATCTCAAAGGACTTTTGTTGAGATTACCAACGACCTTTAGCTTAAGGTCACAGGCTTCCTTCATGTAACGTGAGAGAGTTTTCACAATTGCAACAAGGGCAGATTCTAGAGCGTAGTAAATGCATTGTAGTAAATCACAATGAACAGCTGACATGTCTTTGTCAAAATTGCTAAACCGGAGAAGCAGATCATATAAAGTTCAGAACTGACGAAAATGGCAAATATGCGGTTTGTCCAGATTCACAGACGACACAGCTGTTTTGATTCCCCGATTTTCGACAGAGCCTGCTTTGTCATGGAAGGAGCCTTTGACAATAGATTCTCTATGTTCCATAAAGCGTGGTTGCGAAAACTCCCTACTATGACAAACTCCAGTCACACAACAAAACTGACTTCGAACCGAATGATGGTATGTCAAGGTCACAGCTTTTTGAGGAATTACTTCCTGCCGGTACCCATTTACCTCACCTGGGTTGAGTGCAGCACAATGTGGGTATATATTCTTGCTGAAGGAAAACATGCCATGGCTTGGAATCAAACCCAGATTGAAAGACAGGGGGGCCTTAACCACTAGACCACGACGTCCCCAACACTGATTCTCCATCATTTCAAGCCCACCAACATGACCATTGAAGTAAAGGTTACAACTTGTCTTGAGCATATGAAATACACATCAAACCCACTAAAAGGCCCGATATGAATTATGTTTCTCGCCTAAGAAATTTCATTTGAATGCTCCTTGAAGTAATAATTATAATTAAAGGTCAAGTCCACCCCAGTAAAATATTGATTTGAATAAATAGAGAAAAATCAAACTAGCATAACACTGAAAATTTCATCAAAATCGGAAGTAAAGTAAGAAAGTTATGGCATTTTAAAGTTTCGCTTATTTTTCACAAAACAGTGATATGCACAACTCTGTGACATGCAAATGAGTCAGTCGATGATGTCCATCACTCACTATTTCTTTTGTTTTTTATTGTTTGAATTAAACAATATTTCCTTTTTTAGAGTTTTGACCATAGGGACCGACTTGACTGAATCATATAGTTATTAGTATTAAACAATGCAAATTCCACATGTTCAGGGAAGAATTGATCACCGTTTCACTTGACAATGAGGAGAAAATTAGAATATTTCATATTTCATATAATAAAATACAAAAGAAATAGTGAGTGGATGACGTCATCAGTCTCCTCATTTGCATACCAACCAGAATGTGCAAATAACTTAAGCGAAACTTTAAAATGTCATAACTTTCTTATTTTACATCCGATTTTGATGAAATTTTCAGTGTTATGCTTGTTGGATTTTTCTCTTTTTATTCAAATCAATTTTTTGTTGGGGTGGACTTGTCCTTTAAGCAACATTTACAAATAGCGCTAACAGTGTTTCTAAATGCTGTATCACCCCAGCCTTAGCATGTCTACCCTGATTAGATGCTCAAGCATCAAAGGAATCTCTTTCTACCAGGTAGGCCTATCATAAGTGGCCATTAACAACACCTGGGTGGAGAGTGGGATGAAGAAAAAAAATGCCTTGGAATAGGATTAGAGTCCAACATTGGGAATTGAACCTAGGACCTTGTGGTTCAAAGTCTGATGATGTAACCATTGAGCAACAACACTTCATATGCATGGCAACCACACAAGGATGAACTTGGCTCAGTGCATAACAGAGTTGATAAAAACATTTTGGCTCCCGTAACAAGATGACAAATGATTCTTTTTGGTTCACCTATGTGGCATACTCCAAACACCATCACGTTATCTGATCATTAAATCATGAAATTTGTCAGGAGTAAACTTCTTCCCTCGCACCTCTGAAAATGTCAAGTTTGACATTGATCCCCCTTCCACCATGGACCTGCTGTCGCTGTGCATTAGGAATGTGTGAACAGACCCACAGTATCTATATTGGCATGTTCACATTTTACAATGTGAGTG
Organism: Lytechinus pictus; assembly: GCF_037042905.1. Classification (NCBI taxonomy): domain Eukaryota; kingdom Metazoa; phylum Echinodermata; class Echinoidea; order Temnopleuroida; family Toxopneustidae; genus Lytechinus; species Lytechinus pictus. Next base: position 39,787,031 of record NC_087252.1, read on the forward strand.
ATTAAACGTCCAGTGCAATAAAATGACCAATTGGACCTGAACATGCCTTATTGCAATCAATCCATGATAATCTTCATATTCTAGTGCAATTTATTGTATTCTAATTAAAAACAAATAGCTATTATAAATTAAAAAAGCCTATTTTAATTTTTATATTTCATTGGGTAGGGGTGGGGATGTAAATATTCATGAATACAATTATAATAAAAAATATCTTCATAAAGACAGAAATTTAACACCCCTCTCTAAATAGCAATAAAGAATTTCCTCCATTCTCCTTCCAAATTCATAGAATATTTCCTATTCATTGAAATCGAATATGTCATGTGTGAACACGTCTGATAGAAGCCTTACGAATGTCATGACACACATTAAGAAAGACATTTCAATTACATACCCCTAACACTGATTACATTTCCACACATACAATAGGTGGTTTCAGACCGCCTCGAAGTTCGCCAGTTCCAGGTATTCTCTGATCGGGAAATTTACCCCGATCAGAAAATACCAGGTATTTTGGCGGTCTGAAAGCAAACTACGCGTAATATCCCCGAAAGAAAATACCCGATAAATAGTAGGTACTTGGCGAAATTACGAGAACTTTCGCGGGGATTTTTCCAAGGTCGTGGGTATTTTGGCGGTCTGAAAGCAAATTACGGGAACTTTTAGCCCAGCGTGTCGTTGGGTGCGGCGCCGTGCATGGGTTGCTGCTGGGCTAGTGATTTTGAATTTCGCGCCTTGCTGCTTATCAGACCATACTGCGCATGCTCGTAACTTCAGGAACTTATCTCGAAGGGTATGTTTCAGGGCGGTGTGAATGCAGGAATAATTAATGGGTATTTTTCAGCCTAAAAAAGTTCTCGTAATTTAACGGGGATTCTTGTGATCGAGGCGGTTTGAAACCACCTATAGCTATCTCTTTCCTCCTGCAATTAACACTTAGGCCTACTTTCACATGACAAGAAATTGCACTTCGAACCCGTTCACAATCACAATTCTAAACCAGTGGGGGTGTTGCACAAAGATTTAGAGTCGCACTTAAATGCAGATGCCTACATGATAATTGATATGTAACGTGCAATCTTATTGATCAATATGCAGTAGTGCGCGTCCTCTTGGCATGATCTGACCAAATTGACCAATGCTGTCATGCTTTTTATACCGCACGCAACTAGACATTTAAGTGCGACTCTAAGTCACACTTAAATCTTTGTGAAACACCCCCCTCCCCAGTTCTCCCTATCAATACTGATACAATTGGGAATGAATCCATCATGAATGTTAACTTTCAAAGAGAATCTAAGCAATCCCAAAAGGCACAAACAGACCATTGCTTTGATTCATGAATCTGTCCAGGAGGGGGGAGGCACTTGCATTGACAAGTGGATACCAGGCGCGACCATATGGAGTTTCGAAAAGCATCCTATTTTCCATAACGGTACCCTTGACAAGTATTCTCTGAGTTTACCCCCTAAACAAGAACAGCGATAATTGTTGCATCATGGACATCACGGACGTCGGCTTTACCTTTACTTACATTGGGTTTAGTACCACCCCACCTCCCACATCTTACTCAAAACGGACTCTAAACACGGTAGTGTTGGGGCAAAAAGAACATCCTTTTGTATACCCTCGCATTTTACCGTAAACACATAGCTTTCCTCGCGAAATACAGACCCTTTTTTCATTATTTTAGTGTTTACTTTTTAGGACTGATTCACTAAATCTTGACCCCACTCCCCAGTGCCAAGATTCATGTTCCTGGAGCAGCAAGAACAGTCTGTAGCTTGATGACAGGCTATGAACAAACCAAGTTTAACTAGTTCAACAAATCAATTCGGTGAGAACAGGTTCAGAAACAAGACTGTGAACGTGGTCTCAATCTAAAGTTAAGTCATATTCTGGACTTTGGACACAAACTACTCACATTTTCTGACAGAAGAAAAACAAAATTTGCCTCCCCAAATCAACTCCACTATGGATTATTTAAGATTTGTGGACTGTGACATTGTGCACTATCAAAATTCATATTCTCATAATTTCAGAACAGATTGGATTTAATTATTCCACCTACAGCTCTTTAAGACTCCCAAGACTTAAAGCCTCACAAAAAGTTGCTACAATCAGGCAGAAAATTTTCAAAAAGAACAATACTAACAGTTTTGTTTGACCTTCTTTTATACTGAAAAATCAATGGATGGTGGTTTTTCTTGAACTATTTTTAACTGTGCAAATGAACCCCTTTGATGCTTATTGCATTAGTAGCCGCCTTAATCTGCACAATTGATTAGAGAGTGACATTTGACGAAAGATAGGGAGATGGGACAATTCCTTTTCCTCTCTTGAGAATCAATTCAGGTACCTAGGCCAATAGGAAGGCCAAAAGGCGCAATTAAACTTCAAACTTTAATAGCAACATGCTAGTGTGTTGTTGATTAAGTTTTTATATTGGGCTACAGCTAGAAATTCTAACTGAGCTTATTTTTCTGAGAGGAGAGGACAGTATTACATTAAGTCTTCTTTAATCAGGTGCCGTGGCCAAGTGGTCTAAGGCGCTGACTCTATTATCCTGTGTTGAAATGAATGGAAATGCTGCTGTACACTGTATGCATTCTTGGTAACTAGGTGTGGACTTGTAAATGAATTTGAATGAAGACACAATGGTTGAAAGAAAATGATAGGGCCTGCATGATAAAAAACAGGATTCTAAGAACAATTACATGAGAATTTGCTCTTATATTCATTGATATTAATGGAAAATCAGGGTGTGTGCTCAACTTTAAAGGCATTGTGTGCTTCAGGATTGTTCCTGGCGTGCCTGGTAGCCAGACAAAAAACAAGAGTTGTCAACATGAATATCGCCCTGAACGTCATTATCTAGGGGGATTTGATCACATTAGGTGGTTTCAGACCGCCTCGAAGTTCGTCAGTTCCAGGTATTCTCTGATCGGGAAAGTTACCCCGATCAGAAAATACCAGGTATTTTGGTAATGTGAAAGCAAACTACGCGTAATTTCCCCGAAAGAAAATACCCGCTAAATAGTAGGTACTTGGCGAAATTACGAGAACTTTCGCGGGGATTTTTCCAAGGTCGCAGGTATTTTGGCGATGTGAAAGCAAATTATGGGAACTTTTAGCCCAGCGTGTCGTTGGGTGCGGCGCCGTGGGTGGCTGCTGGGCTAGTAGTTTTGAATCTCGCGCCTTGCCTGCTTATCAGACCATACTGCGCATGCTCGTAACTTCAGGAACTTATCCCGAAGGGTATGTTTCAGGGCGGTGTGTAATGCAGGAATAATTAATGGGTATTTTTTAGCCTAAAAAAGATCTCGTAATTTAACGGGGATTCTTGTGATCGAGGCGGTTTGAAACCACCTATTCAGTCCTAAATTGGAATCCTAGTCTAGAGGATCAAGAAGGATCAATCCTCTCTCTATTCTGTTTCTAAACCAGTAGCAGAGGTTCAAATTTCCTACAAGAATGCTGGTAGTCTGCGCATGCGGTCCCCTTATGATTTCAAGGATGGGTCACCCAGAGTGAGATGTTATTGTCAACAATGGTGTGATCTACATGTACATGTAGCATGAGATTACTTGTGGACCGGTTCTGGTCACTGAGCAGTGAGCTTCTGGGGAGGTTTTCATGAAGCACCTTGATTTTACTGACTAATGTCAGCTCAGCCAATCAGATGCACGGATTTCAGTAGCTTATAACAATAATCAGGGAAAAACACAGACTATTTGTTTCATGAAACACTCCCCAGGACTGCGGTAAATTGCAAGAAAAAATGGTGCTACAAGAGACAATGCGCTCTAGAATCAATCAGACATGCTACTCCGTTGTGAAAAAGGAGTGGGCCGATTTTAGTTCACCTCTACTCAGCGGTGTTGCCTCACTGACTTATGGGCCATTCCTTTCATTTTTTTTATTGGGGGACGGGAGGGGGGGGGATAGACTTATCAAACAAGAAAAATTGCTCCAGAGTCCATGTACTAGCTGTAGGCCTACAGTACACTGCATGAATAATCTCCCTACACTACCAGTTAAAAATGATTGTAATTGAATCAACTGACCTAATAGCATATGGCAGAACCAGGATTTTTTAATCGGGGGGGGGGGGGGGGGTGGTACAGCGGAAAAATAACATGCAAAAAAAAGATCATCAATCCAAAATCAGTCAGTGTTTCTCTCTCAAAAACAGAAAGACTATCACTTTGAAAAAGGAGCCAATTTTCATCCTCAAAAAAGGGAGATTTGAGTTGGCCTATATTTTTAGGGGGGCATATGCCCCCTGCCCCCCCCCCTGTCCACCCCCCCCCCCCCTTCTGCCCTTGGATCCACACCTGCAATAGGATCATCTATAGATATAACAGGGAAATAACCAAACAACCATGAAAACTGACCTGAGATAAAGCAAAATTCACTTGACCTTAGTGCCTGGTTGATAAGGTCCCTGGATGCACAAAGCCAGACCTGAATGGCCACTCCCTGGACATCCATGCTTTGTTTTCCTAACACCATACTGTCCTTAGCCCCTGTACATGTACTATCGCATATTTATTTCATATTCTTTGTTCTAGTCCAAACTGCCCAGTACGAAGTGCTTTCGATTGTACTTGGACAAAGATACATGTATGTGGTGTTTTTTTATTCACGCTTTCCTCAAGCCTGTGATTGGCTTCCCTGTTTTTTGCTTGCGTTTATAGAGACCAAGTTCTGTAATTATCTTTTTTTATTTTCACAATGACCAAGCTGAACCATGAAAAAAAGTTCCAGCACTGCCTTGCTTTGCTAACCCAGTGTCAAGCTCTCTGCAGCCGAGATTGCCAATTAGTCAAGAAGTAATTTTCTGGCTCAATTACAATGTAGCCTTCGTTAGCATCATGTGAGTGTGAAGAGGAGGCGGTGGGCTGTAAAGTAACCCCTAGGGCTATTGGTCCGGCCAAGTGCCCGACGCCCATTCTTCCTTTTAATTACTCTTCCGCACACTCGAGATTATAAATGGATAATTATGACAATGGTTGTTTTAATGTTTTCTCTGAATCTTCATTTCATTATCCCACCATGTTCATATATACAAGGGGGAAAAATGATACAGGGGGCTCAGGGATTTCGCCCCTGAAATACTTAAAAGTACCCTCGAAAATAAAACAGAGCCCCGAAATATAAAAAAAAAAAGAGTTCCTCTAAATCCCCATTCATTACAATGTTAAAGCTTATCCAATGTTGCAGATCTACCTCCCTTTCACATGGTAAAAAAATCGTAAATTGAATGATGATTCCAGTGAAAAGTAAGGCTAATTTTGAATATTTAGCACGTGTGAAACCAAACTAGAACATGATTAGAATCACAAACGCTAATCACAGTCACGATTACGATAGCAATCATCATTACAATGATGATTCAAGATTCACACGTGAAAAGGCCCTTAGACAGCAGGTTATGACAAGTAGCCTCCAAAAATGAAACAAAAAAATTGCCTGATGTGTATTGGTGATTATAGTACAGAAAATAATCAAGAATCCCATTAATGTATTAGCTTCTCAATTACAAAGGTAATGGAGGACACCAATTACTTTATAGGCAGTTGGGCGCTGTAGAAATGAGCAAAATTACAGCATTCACATGCAAAGGGTCAAGCAAATTTTGCCAGTGTGAATAAACATATCAATCACTGTCTTGATCAGGACAGATGTGGAAATATCAAAATCATTTCATATCTCTTAATGGCTTGAGGATGATATCATGTGCAGACCAACCAGCAAAGGGTCAGGGTCAGCAAGGTCAAAGGTTAAATCCACCTCTGGTTAAAATCACAAATTCAGTTATCATCCAAAAACAAACTATTCTGACACTTTATCCATTGTGAGTTTGCCTGGACTGTATCTGCAGGATAACTAAAAACTCTTTCTCTGGCATTTAGGGTATTAAAGGACAAGTCCACCCTAACAAAAAGTTGATTTGAATAAAAATAGAAAAATCCAGCAAGCATAACACTGAAAATTTCATCAAAATCGGATGTAAAATAAGAAAGTTATGACATTTTAAAGTTTCCCTTAATTTCACAAAACAGTTATATGCACATCCTTGTTGGTATGCAAATGAGGAGACTGATGACGTCATCACTCACTATTTATTTTGTATTTTATTATATGAAATACGAAATATTCTAATTTTCTCCTCATTGTCAAGGGAAAACACAATTAATTCCTCCCTGAACATGTGGAATTACTATTGTTTAATACGATATGGCAATTTATTTGGAGAAAAAATTGAGCATGCACATAGGCATCAAGACTTCCAACATGCACTTATCAGGGTGAACTTGAATTATCCTGAAACCCCAAAATAATGATTATGATCACGATAACAATAGCTGGATTTATGGAACTTTTTGCCTGAGGATTCAAAGCACAATTACCCTGGCTTTCGATCGAGCTACTACTTTTTCACCAGCGCTCATTGCATTAAAACAGGGCCTAAAATGAATGAAACACGTTGGATAAGTTGCGAAAAGAGGTTTGAAAGCATATTCTCACAGGGAGAATGAAGTTTTCACCACACGTGCCACGCAGTTGTTCCGTCGTCCGTCCAGAACTCAAAAACCTACTTGCTCTCCTGAAGGCATGTGGGTAAGTTCGTTGACAGATGTCATTTTCTGAATTTCATGCTTTTCCCAGCTGGAAGCCCTTACATCCACCATTAGAGGTGGAATTTGGTATTGAGTCATACTTGAGGTTGAAACAAAGTTCGGTGTGAAATAACTTTGATTCGTAAGCATGCAAGAAGCAACAAAGTCACATTAACGGTGATATTGCGGTATCAAGGGCTACTTCAGGCCCCCCCCCCCCCCCCCCCCCCCGTTTCATAAAGGACTTGCAACTGTTGTAACTTTGCCATATAACTGGGCGCTGTGTCATGCGCCTGTAATCCAAGCTATGTGGGGAAGTTACAAATTGATGCAGAGGTTCGAGCCCTGGTCACGTCTTTCGGATGGTGACGTTAAAGGTCGGTCCCAGACGTAAATAATCATATCTGATTGATACCGTCTGAAAAAACTCAAATACACACACTTTGCCATAATGGCAACTACCATGGCAACAGGCCTCAGCAGCCAATCATAATCAAGGTTTCCATGGTAGTTGCCATAATGACAAAGTTACAACAGTTGCAAGGCTTTATGAAATGGGCCCCAGGTGTAGAATGGGCATACAAAAAGTTGTAAGTCCCCCCCCCCCCCTTATAAAAAAATATACTATAGGGGCCTACTGATTTTAAAGATTAGGTAGAAGGATATAGGGATGCATATGATTGCATATTTTGGGTAGAAAACATTTTTTCTTCTTTTGCATGTCAGACAGACCTGCCACCCTCTGGGCATGAAAAAGTGTATTCTGTGATAAAAAAAAGTGTATTTTTCCCCAAAAAAATGTATTTCATAATAAAATGCATGGTGCACTCGCCAATTACGGTGCTCAAGCTGCATGCAAGCTAAAATGTGCACTGCTCTTGCAGATGAAAAAAAAAAATTTAACATGTGTATATCTCACCCCGGTTTTAACAAAACGATTGAAAAAAAAACAAGTTGTCTGAAATTACATTGATCTAATAACCAAATTTGTGTAAGTTTTATGAAATAGAGACATATAGAGATGATTTTTCTCAATAAATTACGATTTAAAAAAAAAAAAAAAAAAAAAAAAAAACGTACTGCCGTATTTTGGTTGCAAAAACGTACTGGTTGGCAGGTCTGGTCAGATGTTGGGGGGGGGGGGGGGTGTAAAATGGTGACCAGGTACTTGTGTGGAGAAAAATTTAGATTTCCTTTTTTTTTGTCTTACTCAAATTATCTTTGTAGTGAAATCCTGGATCTGCCCCTGGTTTTCTGGGCCTTATTTGGGGGCTTGATAATTTTTTTAAGTTAAAGGGAAGAATTTCATTCATATTCGTGTTGGGAAAGGTGGAGGAGAGGGAGGGCTTCAAGCAAAATTGTGGGGGTTTGTGGGGGCAACATGAATAATAATCAGAAATTGTTGTTAAATATCTTGAAGGACACTTGCAAAAATAAAAAAAAGTCTGCATGTTCCCAAATTATTTTTATTGTTGCGATGTCTTCATTTTCCCAGTAGACAAAATAACATTTTGTAAGTACATTTCAGAGATACCATTGAAGGCTTTAATACCCCCAAACAGAAAAAGGGGGAGAAATGCTATTTGGAGGTAAATTGATAGATACCTTTAAGTTTACCTGTCAGTGGCATACAAGCCCGCAATAACTATATTGATACAAAACTAATGCAGAAGATAAATTGTTTTGAATACCACAGGAGATCTGCATTGGTATCCAAGTTAAAGGGGTTCATTAGAGTCACATGACTGCAGAGGTGTACCTATGTACATTCATCAGCATACAAAATGATTGGTAAAAGAGTACAAGTGGAATCATACTACATCATACGGATTAGGATCAGCTCAATCAGAACAATTATAAAATCAGTGGTATGCTGCTGACTTACAGTACAGTTAGGCCTACACCCTTTGCACTCAGGTAAATGTTCACAACTTCACAATGATATGAAAATTATCCCAATATAATTATAAGTGCAGATCCATGATTTTACTGAAGGGGGCACATTATAGACTCCCCCCTTTGAATCCGCGCCTGCAAAACAATTATGATAAATAATTTTAAAATCTCACACAAGGGGTTCATGTATATCTAATAATGACTTTTTCAACTTCTAAATTCTTCATCCATATGACACTGGAAATATACATTAAGTACAATACATAACTTTATTAGGGTGACTGTCCAGTTTATAGACCAACCATCTGCTGCAAGCAGATTTTTAAATACCCTCAGAACAATTTTAATACCCTCGGAACAACCTCTGAATAAAAATATGAACAGGGGAAAATAGAAATGAAAGATAGAGGACTTTGTTCAAAGACCGAGGTCATACAGTAGGTGAAGAAGAACCCCCTAAATATTATCATAAAACCCATTCATGCTTTTCTGCGGGGTCACGATCCCCATTTGTACAAATTATGGGCTCCAATAGAGGATAAAATGTGGGATAATGTAGAGTGTCCTGGGATTTCAAAAGAAAAAATAAAGAAGAGTCATCTCTTCTGAATTGTAGGACTGGACTATAAATACCAGTACTTTTATCAGGAAATAGATCTGATTGTTAAAGTTTACTACACACCATTTTAAAATATGAGCTCCTTTGGTCATCTGTAATAGATTTCTTGCAATTTTACACAAAAGATGAAAAAACTCAAGCTATCTGATTGACAAATATCTTATCGCAAAATAGATCTGCTTGTTAAAAACTAACTACATCATTTCAAAATATGAGCTCCTTTTGTCATTTGTAATACTAATAGGAGATTGCTACAATTTAACACAAAAGAGTTTTAAAAGTCCGCTATTCATCCTGATAGAGCATTATTTATGTACATCAAAATGGGGGGATAGGGCTTTCATACATGCGGGTCCTTCACTCTGGAACTCTCTTCCTCTTGTTATCCGTGACACCAAGTCTGTAGAATTATTTAAAAAACAACTGAAAATATACTTGTACAATGCTGCATACACATGATTAACCTATATTATTTTTCACCTCTATATATGCTATTTTTTCTCACTCTTTCACTTTTTCACCTGTGCGCCTTGAGCATTATATTTTTAATGGATTTGGCGCCTTATAAATTGCATCTATTATTATTATTATTATTATTATTTGGATGCTTGGGAAAGTTTCAAGAAGTCATCATTACCATACCATTATGAGTAAAGGTGGTTCTATGATTTCTTTGTGAAAGGCAGAGCTGTGTTTTGAATGCCCATCTTAAAGCTAAATTACAGTAGTTGCAGCAAAACACTAATTTTGTGAGAAAGTCTGTAAAACCAAGGTTAAGTATGACTATATCATCGTGGATCTAGATCTGGTACAGTTACATAAACTGAACTTTGTGAAATCATGAAATCTAAGCTGAAATACGATCACACTGAAGATCGACAACACAGATAGGCACACGTGGGACAGTGTATTATTATTGCTGGAATAAAGACCCGACGGAAGTGACCGAATCCGCGCTTATTTTGCTTATTTCTCAGCAATTACACAATTTCTTCCAGAACCCTTTGGCACATATTTTTTATTCATACAAACAGACACTTGGGTGGTCATTATATTAGATTCTGTAAAAAGTCATTTTGAGATCGTTACCAAAACTGGAATTTACCTTTAAACACTCATTATTATTTTTACCTTTACAATTGTCGGGTAGGCCATAAAGTGAAAATGAGAAAGGATGCAATTAGGTGGTTTCAAACCGCCTCGATCACAAGAATCCCCGTTAAATTACGAGAACTTTTTTAGGCTGAAAAATACCCATAAATTATTCCTGCATTCACACCGCCCTGAAACATACCCTTCGGGATAAGTTCCTGAAGTTACGAGCATGCGCAGTATGGTCTGATAAGCAGCAAGGCGCGAAATTCAAAATCACTAGCCCAGCAGCAACCCATGCACGGCGCCGCACCCAACGACACGCTGGGCTAAAAGTTCCCGTAATTTGCTTTCAGACCGCCAAAATACCCACTACCTTGGAAAAATCCCCGCGAAAGTTCTCGTAATTTCGCCAAGTACCTACTATTTATCGGGTATTTTCTTTCGGGGATATTACGCGTAGTTTGCTTTCACACCGCCAAAATACCTGGTATTTTCTGATCGGGGTAAATTTCCCGATCAGAGAATACCTGGAACTGGCGAACTTCGAGGCGGACTGAAACCACCTAATGTGTTTAAAACAATGAACGTGTATCAGAAGCCTGGTTTGGGGCTGAAATAGAAAAGCTTTAAAAAAAAACACCCCATGATTCATGAATAGGCCCTACTTTGTATCCAGACTTCAGAGGGGACATGGCCTGTTGCTAGATTAGGCAAACCCAGTGTCCCATCTCTGCAGGGGCTACAGAACTGAAGGGGGGTAGTCCCCCGCCCCTGCTTTTTCCAAAACGTAATAATGACAATCTGATTCTTTCATGGTCAGCTCTCCCCCCCCCCCCATTTTCAAAAACCATTCCACTGCCCTTGCTCCGTTTAAAAAGCAAGCTAAAAGCCAGCCCTAATTTGTATAAATCAATTGATAGTAAAAAGGTATATATTGCTTCATTAGCAATCTGTTGAGATTTTAATGCTAGTTCCATATTGTAATTTTGATTAAGAACTCTAGGCCAAATTCAATCTTCACGAAGCTCATTTGCAATGATATCGGTGACTGTCATAAGCTACTAAAATCCTTTCAGCTTACTGGCTGAGAACAATATTGCCAATGGAAATCAATAACAAGATGCATTTGTGAAACATTCCAACTAGCCCTAGTAGTATTAGGCCAAGTAAAAAAAGATAGTAGTTGATCGTCCGGGTTTTTTGAAAGCAGTGATGAGGGAGGTCCTTACTATTTGCTATCTTACTTTTTTTTTTTAAACTAGGGGGCATTTTCTCGACTCACCAAAATACCCGCTAAAATACAAATTACGTCATTAAAATTGATTTATCTGCGCCATATTTCCAAAGCACTCGACGGATTAGTTCAGATTCATGAAGCGGGGTCCCCGAAAATGCACTAAAAATGAAGAAATCCGTGTTCTTTTCTGAGTTTGCAAACTTTATTTTCTTGCTAGTTTATGATGGTATCTTCAAAATTCCAATAAAAAACCAAATCAGAATTTTTTTCTTTCTTGCAGTTATGGCGATATCAGACTTTGCAATTGTTTTGAAGTTGCGAGAGAGATCCCAGAGCACATGGGAGCAAATCGCTTGCCAATCTTGTAAAAAAAAATTCGCTATTCAGAAGCCATAAAAATAGTAAATATCAAGAAAATTGATGCTGCTATCAAAAAGGGAATCGGGCGCGGACGAAAAACATCACAATTTTTTTTTTTATTTTTTTTTTTAGCCAATTTTTTAAAATAGTAAATAGTAAAAATTTTCATGCGGCGGCCAAAATAGATGCGTGCGAGGACGATCAACTACTTTCTTTTTTTACTTGGCCTTAGGCCTACATGTACAACAAGACCAGCTGTTGTTGTAACTTGTAAGAAGTCTGGTTCATCAGATCAAAGACTATATAGACATAAAACATCTTCATTGGGATCGACTCATCCCATCCATCGTGCAGTAAATAATGTATGGAACAGCAGGCTATCATTTCCTGCAAGACAGGGGGCCTATTATACCATTTAACGACTGGTGTCATCTCCATCTGTGCAGCTCGCCTCGTCTCTTCCCCCTTCCTCCCCCCCCCCCATCCCCTGCCCTCCATCCTCCAATGTTCTGTTTCACTAGCTGTTTCTTTGTCAGATTTCTAGCAGCGTGATGTTGATCAAGGCCCTGTTTCACAAAACATTAACAATTATTCCTGCATGGTACCTTTGCCATTATGGTCACTACCATGGATACCTTGATTTTGATTGGCTGCTGAGTACCGTTATCATGGAAGTTACCATAATAATCATACTGAATATCTACCAACTCAACTCTACCCACCCCCCCCCCCCTCCTTGTGATTTTTTTTTTCTTTTAATATATAATTTCAACCCCATTCCCTATTCCCTGGCAGAACTTAATATGCTTTTCACACTGCACTGTTTTCCCTTAACCCCAGGAAATTGGTGGGGCTAAGGGGGGGACTTAGCCCCACCAATTTCCCGGGGTTAAGCTTAGCCCACTACGTTTTCACACTACGTTTTAGCAAAGTGGGCTAGCACGGTAAATAGTACGGTACTATCTGGCCCTGCAAAAAAGCAGGGTTAGCCGGCTTATTGTGGATGCTAGCACCACAATTGCGGTGCTAAGAGATGCAGTGTGAAACGAAACAGGGCTAAGCAAAAGTGGGGCTAAGCATTAGCCAATCACAGAAGTCGAAATTGCACGTTAATCGCGCTCTGTATGGTAAAATCATCAATATTTATGAGCTGTGTGATTGCCCGGGGTTAAGGCGTTAACCCCGGCTAAGCAAATAGTACGGGGTTAAGAAAGACAGTGTGAATCGAAAAAAAGATAGAATGGGGCTAAGGATAGTCCGGGGTTATGGATAGTATGAGGTTAAGGAAATGCAGTGTGAAAAGCATATTTGTTTCCTTGATACACAGGGGACTAACAGATGCTCTACTAAAGACACAGTAATTAATTAGGCAGGAGTATTGTAGAGTTCCCAGGGACTTCTAATTAGTGGGCATTATTTTCATGACAACTGTTGATGATCTTGTAATTCGTTATCCACTAAGAATATCCACCAACTTACTATTATTCACACTTCATTCCTTTTATGAAATTTTGAACCTTTTTTCTCACTCACTTTATCATTTCTTTATTAAGTTTCCATCACTGTCATCTTTGTACATGATTTCATTAATAGTTTTCTATTCCCACCTTTTCCTCATCCTTCTCTTTTTACCCCTACCAATACTATCTTGAGCTCCCTTAAAGGAGAATGAAACCCTTGAAACCAGCTGAATCCATATCAATGAGAAAAATCAAAGAAACATATTGTTGAAAGTTTGAGGAAGATTGAATGAATAATAAGAAAGTTATGAGCATTTGAATATTGAGATCACTAATGCCATGTAGATCCTCCCATTGGCAATGCGACCAAGATCTGTGATGTCACACACGTACAACTCCCTCACTACTTTAGTACTTATTTCACTTATATTCTCACTTTTATAGAATCTATCACAAGGTGAGGTGTTCTCTTTATGAGAGGACAAGTACAGAGGTTTCACAACATTATATCACTGATGAATCGTTTGTCATATGATTAGAATGAGCAAAAAGAGACGTTTTAGGGTATATTTTCAGTGTCCAAAAGGGGAGAGTTGTTCATCTGTGACATCATAGATCTTGGTCGCATTGCCAATGGGAGGATCTCCATAGCATTAGTGATCTCGACATTCAAATGCTCATAACTCTTCTATTGCTAGTCCTATTATACTCAAACTTTTGTTGATCTTATTCTTTGATTTTTCTGCTTTCACAAAAGCTAACTTGCTCCAAGAGTTTCATTCTCCTTTAAATCATGGAGGTAGAATGTTACAATACAATAGACCAGTTCGTAGTTACTTCATGGACAATATTGGTCAAATGACCTTTCATTTCTTTCATTATGATAGGCAGATTTCAAAGCAAGATATTATGTAAGCTTGCCTTACATAGCAGGATGAAGAAATTGAATAGACCAGGTGACTAGAATAGCACACCAATGAACACTTTATGAAGGTATTTGTTGCATTCCTACTTTGAATGCATATCATAGCATGTTGCACAATGTACTTGGCAAAACTGTGAAATACCAGTGTTTGTGGATGCATTGTTGTTTTTGTGGATGTAAATGAAAAACACAATTCAAAAGAATATATGAATAATCAAGACAATCGAGCTTATCTCGTTAAATTTTAAACCACCATGTCACTATAGTACCAAATAGTACCAATGACCTTCTTCTGATCATGCGTAGAATCTTTTGATCATGCGCAGAAGGAACTACGAACTGGCTTATACGACCTATGCCTAGTCCTAGTGCACCTCCCATTATTGAAATTTAAAACAAATAGTAACTTGGAATTAAAGAAAATAAAATCATTCTTATAAACCAATCTCCTGGCAAGTAGACCTACTATGTTGCAAAAACACTTCATCATCAGTTTCCTTTCAGTTTCGGTTCATCAAAGAAATTTTACATGTACCTCTCCACACATGAAGTTGTTTTGACCAGAATTTTCTTTTTTAATTTGGTCCAAAATAATCAACAAATTGGATATTAAAAGAACTCACATAAAATACATACCTGTAATTTACGATGGACCAAAATCAGCAAATATGTGTGGTTGGGTGAGATGAATGCCCAGACAGCAGAAATAGGGAATAAGAAAGAAAAACAAAACAAAAACAAATATGTTAATATAGGTTCCCCAAAAATAGCGACCCCCACAAAGATCAAGACATTAATGATTTGAAAGGAACACTCTCCTTTCTTGTGAATAATTGCACCTTTTTTCATTCATGACAGGGAGCGCAATACAACAAAGTATTAGTGTGCTATACTACTGTTGAGTATCCTATTCACAGTCCTGATTGATATAGCCTACTATACATCTGTTACAAAAAGTACTTAATGCATCATTAATTCAAAGTTATTTCAATATATTTGTTACTGAAGAATTTCTCCTCATCTGAATTTAGCACCTACATGTACATGTAGGATGTAATATTAAGTTGGTTCCACACAAGAGAATTGCCCTGAATATAGGGTACAGTGGTGCTAAAAAGCTATACCTCGGTTACATTTGCTCTACGGCGGCCGTACGGCGAGTCGAAAACAGCCGTTTTAACATTTTTGTACTGGTCAGCTACACATAGGTGGTTTGAATAAAAATGAATAAAACAGTTGTTTTTGACTCGCCGTACGGCCGCCGTAGAGCAAATGTGACCGAGGTATTAGTGAACCCCACAAGAAAATGCACTCCTTCATGCCGAGTGTTGAATTGAGAACTACTGTATAATCTTCGGCGAACCCAGAGAAACAAACTTTATTGAATGTAATATTTTTATCACCTGCCTTCACGATTCAATATCTAAAAGATGGGAGAACTTGAACACTTGAAACATGTTCTTTTTCTGGTGGGGTTCACTAACTTTTTAGCACCACATGTGAATTTCTACTCAGATTAAAACTGAGCTGCACAAAATCAAATTGAAAAGAACAAGTCTGAATCACGATACTCTATTTCAAAAGGTTTCAGCAGTAGCAATCAAGGAATTGTGTCTCCATATGACGTCAAAGACTTCCGTGTCTTTCTCTTTCATAATGGATTTTTAAATAGCTGGTATGATGTTTCATTAAAGCAAAGTTCTATCATAATTTTAATAAATCAAGCAACATTGAAATAGATTTTATGACACAGTTTCATATCAATATCTCAAAAGATTTATAATGGCATGAACAGTATCAGACATAGTTTGGTATTTCTTCTAGACAAGACAGAAAGAAAAAATAATCACAAATTCATCTGGGGCACATTACACAACAGCTAGAACAATCGTAGAACATTTTTTTTACGAGTGATTGCATCAATCGTAAAAATTAATCCTACAATCGATAGCTAAGCTTTGTGATGCAGGACTCTGGTTATGAAAATAAGAAAAAACATACATTCATATTTAATCAGTGACACAACACTTGCTCCTGCGACAATTGCTCTGGGTTTAATTTCGTCTAAGATGTAGGGTTAGGATTGCATTGGGGTTGCAATAAAGCTTTTATGTTAGGTTTAGGGTTAGGTTTACATCCATAAAAAACAACAATCCGTTCACGGAGACTGGTATTTCACAGTTTGCCAAGTACATTGTGCAACATGCTATGATATGCATTCAAAGTAGAAATGCAACAAATACCTTCATAAAGTGTTTATTGAAGTGCTATTCTAGTCACCTGGTCTATTCAATTTCTTCATCCTGCTATGTAAGGCAAGCTTACGTAATAATATCTTTCTTTGAAATCTGCCTACCATAATGAAAGAAATAATAGGTCTTTTGACCAAAATTGTCCATGAAGTAACTACGAACTGGTCTATTACAGATGAATAAAATTGACAGTATCAGATAAGAGATAGCCTTCGGTGCAAAACTAACATTCTTTAGTAAGAGTTATAACACAATACATGTACAAATTTTACTCTTGCACTGCAATACAATGAATTTCAGTAGTGTGAATGAGCAATACAATGAATTCAGGAGTATGCAATACCAGTAAGAGAGACAGGCAGGACTTATGTATGGAATGTAAGTTGAAGTGCAAGGCTTTATCTTGGAGATGTCAGCCTAATGAGTCCATTTGTTATCATCTAATCAGCTGCATGGTGATACCTTGGGTTACATCCCTTCCTATGTCTACCACACTGTGAAACCTGATACACAACGCAGACACCAAGCGTTTAAACTACACCATCACACACAGAGGACTACATGTCCATGGACATCCAGGATTTTACACACTAATTGTTCATTCTTTAGTGTTAATTCAACACCCAATTGTGTCATCATTCAATATATTTATTTGTTAAATGGGTTTGGTGTTTTTTTTTCAAACACCAGAGTGTAGTGTTAACACCGGAGGGTGCAGACCTTTAGTAACATGACTGGTGGGTGGAAGTTTTAACACCACAGTTTTAAAAGGGAAGTTCACCCCGAAGAAAAGTTTGTTGTGAAAATAGCAGGAAAAAATTTAAAAATATTGGTGAAGGTTTGATGAAAATCAATTAAAGATTAAGAAAGTAATTAGAATTTTAAGTTTTGGAGTTGTGACGTCATAAACGAGCAGCTGCCCCATATGTTATGTAATATAAATGTATGAATTTCAGTTTTTTAATGGTTCCTGATGACTTATATTTCTTTTCTTTTTAGGAATGGGTGTGAAATGATTGGTCTATTCATGGAGCTATTGTCTATTGATATACAAAAGGTACAGTAAAAACCATTTTCAATTTTCTGAGAAAATGACATTTCATTGAATTTCGCTATGTAGGAATGCTGCTCGCATATGACGTCACAAATCAAATAATTAGAATTCTAATAACTTTTTTATTCTTTGATGGATTCTTTTGATGGATTTATTTCAATATCTTCATCAATATTTTTTATTACTTTTACTGCTATTTTTACAATAAACTTTTTGTCAGGGTGAACAAACCATTTAATAAAGTTCAGTTTAAATCATAATCATCAGCTTGCTGATGTTCTTAATCTGAAAACCGAAATTAGCTCTTTGTCTTGAAATCCCAGTAAAATGCTTAATTAGAATAAAGAATGGAACTTAAAATGTAATCGGAAGTTTCAAATTTATTTGCCCCGCTTACTTTATAGCAAGAACTTCCTTCCCACCCACTGCAAGGTTATACACTTTCAGAGAATCCTTGAACGGGCCTGTGAGAGTAGACTAATGAGGACACTTGTCCAATTAATTAAGGGTCATTACACAGAGGCGTGAATAAAATAATTGAATCGCTTCATTACTTCCTCTTAAACTAAAGGAGAAGTTTACCCTGAAGAAAAGTTTGTTGTAAAAATAGCCAAAAAACCCAATAAAACATATTAGTGAAAGGTTTGAGGAAAATCCATTATTTGTGATGTCATAAACGAGCTGCTGCCCCATAGGTTATGTAGTATAAATTGCATAAATTTCACATTTTTAATGGTTTCTGATGACTTATCTTTGTTTTCCTTTTAGAAACGAGTGTGATATGACTTGTCTATTGATATACTGCACTGAATGTAGTACAGTAAAAAAACATTTTCAAATTTCTGAGAAAATGACATTTCATTGATTTTTTACCACGTAGGAAAGCTGCTTGCATATAACGTCACAACTCAAATGATATCCAATGATGGACAATATTTTTATTATTGTTTCTGCTATCTTTACAATAAACTTTTTGTCAGGGTGAACTTCCCCTTTAATGACACTCGGAGTACTGTATTCAGACTGACTTGATGACCTAATACCTGTACATTTACAAAATTGGCTCAAGTCTAAAAATATCCCAAGATCATGCTCAGGTCTAAAAATTCCTGAATATCATTTTCAACATTCATACTAACCGAAAGTAGTTTTCTGGGAAAAGTTCTAAAACTTATAAGCTGGCGCACTGTGATCTGATCGGCAGGCGTGCCACAGCTCAGCAAACCATGGTGCTGGTTTAAGAAAGGTCTCATGAAGTCGTTTCGAACTGCATCGATCACAAGAATCCCCGTAAATTACCAAACTTTTTCAGGCTAAAAATTACCTGCTTAATATTCCCTCATTCACATCGCCCAGAATCACACTCTTCGGCATAAGTTCCTGAAGTTACAAGCATGCGCAGTAGGGTTTGATAAGCAAGCAAGGCACAAAACTCAAAATCGCTAGCTCAGCAGCCACCCACGGCCTCCGCGCCCAACTACACGTTGGGCTAAAAGTTCCTGTAATTTGCTTTCACACTGCCAAAATACCTGCAAGTGCAACCTTAGAAAAATCCCCGCGAAAAATCTCGTAATTTTCAATGATTCAGGAGCACTTTAATTTTGTTGTAGAACAAATTCCCTCTAGAATCGTATTTCAAGAGAGAAACTGAACTTAATTTATTGCAGTCAATGAAAAGAAATTAAGAAATAAGAGCTGCCTAGGGATATTAAGTAAGACACAAAATCACAGAATGTCTGCTTGGGTATTTTGTATTGATATTTGCCTTCCAAAATAAATAAATACATTGTTGATTTGTCTTTGTCATTGCATGAGGCCGCCTGATTAAAACTGATTTTATGTTGCTGTATTCGAAGTAAAACTAGTTCAGTTGATTTGATACAATCCCTACAGGGGCCGCGGAAGCGGGGGAGGGGAGCCCCCCCCCCCCACTTTTTTCCAAAACCGTGTATACAAATACGAAACAATTACCATAAGATTGAGATTTTTTGCATGATCAGCCCCCCCCCCCCCCCCCCACTTTGAAAACCGTTCTGCGGCCCCGGAACTAAATATTTACTGGTAACAACCAAATTATTAACATTTGATTTAGTTATTTACCAAAACACCCCCTTTTTAGGATAAATTCGTTAATCCTATCCAATATTATGGGGAAAAAAAAATTCTCGCGGGGCTAAAAGTTCCCGTAAATTGCTTTCACATTGCTAAAATACCTGCGACCTTGGAAAAATCCCCACGGAAGTTCTCGTAATTTCGCCAAGTACCTACTATTTAGCGGGTATTTTCTTTCTGGGAAATTACGCGTAGTTTGCTTTCACATTACCAAAATACCTGGTATTTTCTGATCGGGGTAAATTTCCCGATCAGAGAATACCTGGAACTGACGAACTTCGAGGCGGTCTGAAACCACCTATTGTGAATCTACGTGTTTTATTGGTAGTGAACAACACATACATTATATATAATCAAGTGTGGTGATATCTACACTGCCTTTTAAAGTTTGAACAGATGTAAATAAAGAGATTGAATAATCCGAGTGGCCTCAATTGCCCCATTGGACATTCCGAGTTCACAAAATAACTTCACAAAGTCCCCTCCTCAAGTGGGCTACATGTATAGGACTTCATGATCGAAATTTGCATATCCAAATATTTTATAAAATGTTTGCTCCCAGCACCCAACTTCAGCTGGTGCTTGAACTTTGGATACCAGTAACAACAATTCCATAGACATTAATTTTATACATTGACTCACCACAGGTGATGTCAGATTATAAACTGATTCAGGCCTACTGCACGGTAGATAATATACATGGGTAGGGCTTCATGTCCAGGGAAGGTGTCAATGTCATTGATATATAGAGGTATATTGTTGCCCAATCAATTGATTGATGGTGGACTAAAATTCTTTTATAAATTAAAATCGGTGCTAAAAAGTTTACTTCATCATAGCATGCATAGCATGGACCTATTACAATAATTTTTAATAGGTCCATGATCATAGATTGACCTTTTCGTAATAAGTGACCCTTTACACTAGTTGGGTATTATAATAGAATGCTTTTTTGCTTAAAGAGAAAAATCAAACTTAACATAACAGTGAAATATATAATGTATGTGTCCACTCCCAATAAAACACGTAGATACCAAATGATACAACTGTGACATAAGAAAACAGAATCTGAGAATCTTAGGATTTTAGTTTGATTTTTCTCTATTTATTAAAATCAAAATTTTTCTAGGATGGACTTGACCTTTAAATAGGCCTGGGGGCAAGGGCTTGTGATGTGAATAGGAGGGAAATGAAAAGGGGATAGACTTGACCCCTGTTATGACACCCTCCTCTCCCTCCCCTCCCACCCTCCCTCTTTGAAATAGTTTCATTCACTGATACACTATGGAAGACCCTACTAAGAAGGTAGGGGCGGGGCAAGACAGATAGGTGGATGAAAACGAATGAAAATGGGATAATCTAAGGAATTGAACACTTTCATTTAAACTCTAAACAATATGTAATAGGGGTAATAATAAAAGATAGGATTTATATAGAACACGTATCGTATCCACCTCGTGAGGTACTCAAGAAACTGCTATATCACCCAGGCTAAGCTGCAGTAGCTGCCTTTTCAGGTAATAATACAAGGACCGGTAGAACGATGAGGAGGGGGTTGAAGGGGTTAGAGGATGGAGAGGCTAACAAAGGACTCGCCTTCCAAGAGATATGACTTTGGTACCCTTATTTCATCCCATAATCTCTAGAGGGGTAACTGAGCCCCTCTACCAGAAGCACTTGTCATGAAGATGAGGCAAGCCATGCAAGCAAACGAACAAGGGGCTGGTTGGATTTGAACAACCCTGTTTGAGCTCCTAATATCTCTAGAGGGGTAAATGATAGTACCTCTCTACCAAGGCAAGCAGGACCAGCAAGGGGCAGGGCAGGGTGGGGGAAGAAAGGGAGTGAGGTGGTCTCCATACAAATGAACATCCTGAGAACTCTCTAAAATATGGAATGGGGGGGTACCTGATGCACTCTCTCATACCAAGACCACTGGCAAAGAGATGGGTAGTGCGGAGGGCGGAGGGCTCAGTCCACCACTAATCAGGACTCCAGGTGAGTTGTGAATCAACAAGCGGCAAGTTTTTGTACCAGTGGTACTTGAAGATTCACATTCACTGTAGGGGCAACTGATAAGGCGCGAATCCAGAGCTGGACTTTTATGTGATGCAAACTTGTCTTGAGAAATTTAACACTTGAGCCAAAAAAAAAAATTTTAATAAACAAGCAAGAAAAAAAGACCATCGCTCATTTCATGGAGCGTGCAATGGAAGAATTCTATCGAGTGCATCGTTATATTTTCAAATATTCTGCCATCCCCCATCCCGCTCCCCGCCTGTAAACCAGTCAACCCCTCTGCCGCCAGTAACAAAGAACCAGGGGGATGACGGTGAAGAGGCGAGCTGGGAGACTTGACAAAGGGGATGAAGAGAGAGCGCATCTATCCCAGGTCTCCAGCCAATTCATGGAACCCATCTCATTTTCGGGAGCAGTATTAAACTCGATCCGATACCAATCCCACCATATCACAAATTCCCATCTTTCATATTTTTCAATCTGACCCTTAATAATCACTCATGGGATTTCCAAGGTCGTAGGAAGAATCCATACCCATAATTCCTTTCTCATATTTGCTGGCTTTTGTCACTTCTTTACTCCATGGACCATCCTTGCTTCTTACCAGGGACATGGGAGTCATACTAGTCTGCTGTGCAAACCCTTCACTTGAGTTAAGGGTCTGGACGTGCAGCCTACTCATGCCACGTGTATTGAAGGCCCTGAATTGAAATGTTTTCAGCAAGTTTTGTATGTGCTAGTCTTTGCTTGGAGACACACTTGCTGATCAAAGTTTCAATCAGGGTCTGTACCTGCAGACTAGAGTTATCCCAAGGAGCTTTAAACAGATTTTTGGTTATACCAATGCAGGTCCTTGCTAGTCTGCAAGCACAGACTCATATTTGACATTTAACCCAATAACAGGTCTAGAGTGAAGACTAGACTCCAAAGACTCAGTGTCAAATGGTAGAGTCAGCCACAGCACATAGTGAATCTAGTCTCACTACTTCAGACTCTGCATTATGCACTATGTGAAATTGTGTAAAACCAAGGGTCTATACCTGCAGACTAGGTCCTTGCCATCCTTCCATATAGGCTAGCTGCTACACACCCTATCATGTGAACAACAATGTACTCCTCAGAGCTCAGAGGGAGTGACTAAAACTTTTAACTTGCTGACGAGTATTCTAATTTTGTGTGGAAAATTTGATATTCACTCTAAATTGAGTAATCCTTGACATTACTACTATTAAAGGGGAGTGACAAGCGAATAAAAATTTGCTCATTCTTTCAGAGAGATCATGTGTAGGCTACACCCTCCACCCTCATTTTGTATTCTTTTACATGCTATGAAAATATCAATTAACAACTACAAGTAGTCCTATTACATTCAAAACTATGGAAGTGCATTAAGTGTAATAAATTTCTGTTCTAGAAATACACTTAAAGCCATCTATCAGTTGAGATGCGACACTTGGTCATCATTTACATGTAGGGTGCATTCATTCTAATTCCTCTGTCAGGAATAAGGAATCCAAACACGAAACATGGTTATTTGGGGGAGTTGTTAATTGCAATTTCAATCTCCTTTTAAGCCCACACACTACTTAGTCTACGAGCACAGACTCAAATTTTAACACTTTATCCAAAATCATGCTGGAGTCAAACTCTGTGTGTCAGAAATGTCAAAGAATTCCCCCGGTAGAATTCCGTATGAATGATTATGAACTTTCAATTGAATTTGAATACCAGTGCATGGTTTGTACAGAAATGCCTTTTCACTTTATCATTTTTGGAATCTTGTGAAACATAGTTATTCAAATTACAACTAACAAAATTTGTTTAGTGAAAGCAACCATTTTTTTTATTGAACAGCCTTGAAAAATGTGGTTAGCACTCTAACCCCCCCCCCCCCCTGTGGCCGCCAAATCTCATGAAATCGTTCGTTGTTTGTGTGGTAAAACAGAGTAGAACACACTTTCATTGCATCATATTGCTGAAAATGAAAGGCAAGATATAAAATGGCACCCAAACTACAAAATTACGTTGCCCCTCTTTGTAGAAATTCCTCCATGTAGACATTGGCGAACATACTCCCAAGTTGTAACAAAATCGTCCAGATCGAGGGGATACCCGATTTAGCAGCCTCTGGGTAGCTGTTTTCAAAATCAACATCCCCAGCGCAAAAAATAAACAACTCAGGTGAAATTAACAAGGGCTTGAAATTGACTTTGGCATTGCTTTTTGGATTATTATCTGGTCACTCAACACCTCCCCGTAATGTACAAACCAAACCCTGTTGCTTGGAATGCCTTCTGTCTTAGTCTAGACACCCCAGACCTTATCTGTCATCACCTTCACGCATAGAAGACGGTAAAAACATCAAAAATTGTGCATGAAACATAACAAATGAATGCAGATACATATCTAAACTCCAAATTATAGGGAATTCAAAAAAATTTTAATATTCCTTTTTATATCATAAAGGATGTAATTTCAAATCCCTCGAGATTTAAAAATATTTTTCAATGGCTAAAACTACATCCAGAATTTGATTGGTCCCTATCTTCAGTTCACCTGAATTTACTTTATATTCCTCCAATTTAGTGCGTATACATAGGCCCTTTTGGTTTGTATTGTTCTAATTGTGCCACTTTATACTGACAAAAGTACCTCCAAAAACTCTATTTTCAGAGAAGTGTGGGGTTCAGATCTGTCCCCATTTTTCACTTTTACACCTTTACATCTTTCTTTTGATTTAGATATTCACATCCTTTTGTAGAAATGGATGGTAATTTGCTAGCCATATTATTAAAGAGATCTTCTACAGTAATTTTCATTGAGAAGGGAAGTTTCAAGAAATCTTGTATTTTATCAAATCGACGTACATTGCACGTAGACGGTGAAACACATGTACATCTAGGCCCTAATATACATATTATTTGAAATATAGTTCGCAGATCGCAACAAAGCATTTGAAGTTTGCTATGGAAGCTGCACGATTTCCAGATAGACTAAACAATAAACCAAGAGAGAGCTGGATTGTTTATACAGCAATCACAGATTGTTTGTAGAAACATGGCATCCTGACTAGTAGGGGAAGACAAGAGATGTTCAGATACATGAAATTGTATCACATACAAGCAACAAATGAGAGATGCTTGCAGTGCTAACGTAGTGTGGAACATTTTGACCAGACTTTTAAATGATTCAAGATTTTATGACTTTGATGGATCAACTGTTTTGTTTATTATTAGTGATCCGCTACACTTTTATAAGGTTGAAATGCAATGTTAGTTAGCAGGCTATTATGATAAGCCCTTGCACATTATTGAACATGTACCATTACTTTAGACATGATTTAATTAGATGCAATAAGTGGGCTCTAGTGCCTATTGTCAGTCTACTAATAGTTCATTACAGGTAAATGAAAGTACATGTAGTTGCAGCAAAAAATTATTTCATGAGAAAGTCTTTATTACATGTTACATGCATTGAATTGCTTTGATATTGAGTTATTTGTTAAGCTGCAGTGCGCCTTTGATGAGCAGTTTTGCATATAACTGTCTGAAGAGGCATACCCTGCAGTATAAAATAAAGAAAACCAAAAAATGAATAAATAAATAAAATCAAGGTTAATTGCCAACATGTTATCATAGATCTAGATTTGGTACATTGAATTAAACCTAACTTTGTGAAACCATAACATCTTGGTTGATAACTAATTCTTATGATCACTAACTCAAAAAGGTATATGTGGGACAGTGAATTAATATTACTGTGCTTATTTTGCTCATTTCTCAGCAAATACTCTCTTTTACTTCTTATTTTCATACCATTATTATTGTCACCTACTTAATTTCTTTTTTTTATCTGCATGTAGTTTGCTAATGTATTATTGCATTTCGATCACACTATGTATTATGTATTGTTAATTTGATCTGTGTACAGATGTGATTTTCAATTTCATTTCTTTTAGATAGCATAAGCTTGCATAGTTTTCTGTTTAATTAATTCTATTTTGTTACTTTCACTGTTCATCACCGTGTCATGATCGTTGTATTTTATTTGACATAGGCCTACAGCCAGGGTTCTCTCTATAGCGGTTTTTAATGTTCTGAAGAGACCACATCTTTTAAAGAAAAAAATTCCCAGATTCAATACTTAATTAATGCATGGAGGTACCTCCATGATTAATGTTTATCTTAAATGAAAGGGTCTGCATTCTTTTTCCATTTTACCTCATTGACTACTGAATTCTATAGTTCTCCAATGCTTTGAACAGGGACATCTGGCTCCTGGAGACAAAGGGTTAAATTGTACCTTTCTATGCCTACATGTATGTATGTCCTAGGGTGCGTTTATCCGCCACTTTTTTACCCTATAATCATGATTCGAATCATGATTCAAATCATGATTCTGCAGAATCACGATTGCGTTTAGTCGAAATTGAATATAATCATGATTAGAATCACAAACATGAAACACGAAAAAAGGGGCGTTTGGAAAGACGTTTCTGCAGAATCACGTACGAAAATGTTCGAATAAACGATATCGTGATTTGAATCATGATTATATGACCTCACTGTGTCGGGCTACGGCTTTCGGTTTGACTCTTGCCAAGCTCAAGGCTCTCTATGTGCTCATTGTATGTACATGATTACTCTGCTTGCATTTCATGTCATGTTCAAATTCTGTGTTGGTCTTCGCATCGTCCACTACTTTTCATTTTTTGGTCATGTCTTCAACTTCAAGTTCTAGTAAATGAATTAACTGGACAGACAATGATCTCAGTTGTTGTTGAGTATAGAGTGTCAATATTAAATTGGATCTACGCTGAAATTCACTTCCGAACACCATTTTGGATTAACTAACAAGATGAATAGAAGCATATGGACCCTATATGATAGAAGTAAACTTAGGTTGAATTCTGGAAGCAAAATATTTTTCGAGAGCCGAAACACGTGCGAAAAACTTCCTCTGTCAAACTGCGCACTAGTGATGCGCACTGGATTGGCCCGAATCTGAGGAGAAACAGCTTTGGAATGAAGGTCGTCTAAACGCTGATTCTGTGATATCGTGATTCATGTTTGTGTTTTGAATCATGATTCAAATCATGATTCAAATCATGATTCTGGCTTGAGGTCGCATAAACGCAGCCTTAGATGAGGTCAATTCATTTCATTCCATTCTTTCCCCAAATGCACACCCCACGCATATCCCCCTATAATCCCCTTTTGTCATGAACCCCCTATTACCTTCAAAACCATTCCCAACATCTTTACAGGTCTTTGTATCAAATCCAAAGTTTCTTTGAACCACTTTGCCAAAAGCCCTTATGAATGGGGTGACTAGGCAATGTGTAATCCTCTAATCAATTAATCTCATCTTATTAAAACTACCCATTACTTTGATAACAAAGGCTATCAAATGGGTTACAAGATTGGGTAAGAACTGCACAACAAAAGGTATCAATGCAAGAACTTCAAGTATTCAACTACGCATTGTTTAGTTGTAGTACTTTATTTTCATTATGATTGAGTCTCAGAACTCTTGAAAACAGCTAGGATAGTGGTACAACATGTATAACTCACATTCATATAATCCTACAGATTTTCTGTGGGTGTGTATGCCTACATGAATGTCATTTATTTTCAGCATCTATTCTGTTAAGAGTATATTGCCTGTTACACAAATTTTGCTTAAAGTTATATATCTCTGTCTTTTATATTGTGCAATTTATCTTGCTTCTTTTATAGTGTAGCTACTTCTAGACCTGTTGGATGAAGTTTGTGGTAGGCCTATCACTTTTTCCCAAGTGTGTTTTGCTTGTCATCGGTTACTTATGTATGAAGGTACTAAGGACACAAATGGAAATTAGCCGTTGTCATGGCGATCATGAGCTACCCCAGGCCCAGGTTACCCTTCCAACCTATTTTGATAACCTAAAACTTGATGATGAATCAAGCAAGGATCGACATTAGCAGTGGCCCGGGGCAACCAAAAATGAGAATTGGGCCACCAAAATTCTTCAAAAGCCAACACTTGGAGGGCAGGTTGGGCTACCAAAGTTTCAATAAATGTTTTCCATTGTTTCAGGCCACTAAATTCGCTTTGCAAGCCACCAAAATTGTGAAATTGTGATTATTTTGGTGGACATGTTAGTGTGGACTGTGGAGCCTTGAATTATTAATATAAAACCAATCAGTTAAAATAGTTTAGCTCCAATATCCAAAAGCCTTGTAACTCCCCTTGATGAAAACAAACAGCAGAGAGGTCAGAGAAATGGTGTGTATTATTAATAACACAGTACCTCATTACTAGAGTTTCCAAGGAAAGAAACATCCATCACTGACCTAAACAAATTAACCTAGACTGGTGAGCATTCTATGAAATATAGCTGCAGTGACCAGTTCATTGCTTGCTAGTTAATACATGTCGCTTGCAAGCATACTTATGCTACGTGTATAAGTGGGTTTGAATTTAAGGAAGCGTATATATAGGGAATAAGCAAAGGACTATGTACAACAAAGTTCCAAACATCACTGATCTGATCTGATCAGCAGAATCGCTTGAGTATTTATAAAGTCTTTAAAATCCTATATGTTTTCTTCTATCTTTTGTAGAATATTTTTATAAGCTAATTAGATCATACACCCATTCAAACAAACATTATTTTACCTGTAATCCCCCCGACCCCACCATCCCTCTGCACCTCGGAATAGTTTACTACACTGTAAAAACTGTGGTGTTAAAACTGACACCAGTGGGTGTTAATAGAGGACCACACCCTCTGGTGTTAAAATTACACCCTAGAGATTGAATATAACACCAAAGAGTGTACATGTAACAACCAAAGGTGTTGCAATAACACCTATAGGTGCTAAACTAACACTGTCAATTTAACACCGGTGTAAAATCACTGGTGTGGTCCTCTATATACACCGGTTAACACCGCAGTTTTTGCTGTGTAGATAATAATTGCTGTGTTAATTATCATTATCAGCAAGTGATTGAAATTCACTTGAAGGTATGTTTCCAGACATAGCCATTACACAATCCCCCGACCCCTTTAAAATTATTCCCTAGAATTTCTTTGGTCATCATTAAACCGAACCAGTCTACAAGGCCAAAGCTTCTGAAATAAAACGCTTAATGCTTAACGTGCACTGGTAAACACAAGGATGCATATTTCAAATTTTCAAACAGAAAATGACCACTACATAATACCAGGGGCCAGGCCGGCCCAAAATAGACTGAACAGACTGGATTAATCAATGATGTCTGGTGGGGACAATGTGAACGGACAATAAGAGGTGGGATCCCTCTAAACTGGTTTCAACGGTCTTCATTCATTATCTCCCAGCCAAAAGATGTTTGCCTGCATGCTTCAAGGACAATGCTCAATCGAAGAAAAGATGTCTGGTGTTGATGTCCTGCATGTGTATCGAGGGGCCTGGATAAGAATAGATATTCAGCTCTGTGTAGGCCTATGTACGTATTCAGGCCAACATGATCTACAATAATATCCAGATAGAAGTTTTTAGTACTTTAAACAAGTGGGTCAATAGAAGTCACGAGGGTCTTGCTCATACAGGTGTATATTAGAAACTACTAGTACATGTAGAGACAAACTAGTATTTTTGCCTTTTTATTTACTTTTTATGATGACCATCTCAATTGTGTGTAAATATAGTAATTTAAA
The DNA here is from genome assembly GCF_037042905.1 of Lytechinus pictus. Classification (NCBI taxonomy): domain Eukaryota; kingdom Metazoa; phylum Echinodermata; class Echinoidea; order Temnopleuroida; family Toxopneustidae; genus Lytechinus; species Lytechinus pictus. Next base: position 39,816,373 of record NC_087252.1, read on the forward strand.
ACACTGATTTCACACACATCTATGCCAATATACAATGTATGTATGTAGCTGCATACATGTAGCTTATAGGGCTACAAACTCAATCTAATGTGATCTAGTTAAATTTGCCAATTAGATCGTTAAAATGGTTGTCCTACCAGAGATGTGATGCAATCTATTCAAATTACAATCTGCCTTATGTTTATTTTTTGTTAATTTCCTTGATCTATGACTTCTCAAGATTCTTTCTCTTCTCTGAGGCTTATTATCCCCCCATTCTCTATCTGTGTCTTCCCCACCCCTTCTCCACCCTCCCTCTACATGTCCATGCAGGCTACATCTGGGCCCCGTCTTACAAAGAGTTGCGATTGATCCGATCAATCGCAACTATGGAAAGCCAGCAAAGTCAACATATCAAATGCATGTTTGCTCAAAACATTTTCTAGATATGAATGTACATCCATAAATTCATTGATTTCTTGACAATTTGGTGTGTTCTCCTTTGTTTACAAAGGACATTTTTGCAAATTTCCTGTAGAAAAAAATTATGACACTGATGGATTACCACAGAGTTACTATTCATTGTCTGGATCAATTGTAACTCTTTGTAAAACTGGGCCCTGATGGTTTAAGTGAAAGCAGAGTAAAGATCAATATAATTGGACTAAATTATGTACAGCATTTTGTTAAAGGAGAATGAAACCCTTGAAACCAGCTGAATCCATATCAAAGAGAAAAATCAAAGAAACATATTGTTGAAAGTTTGAGGAAGATTGAATGAATAATAAGAAAGTTATGGGCATTTGAATATTGAGATCACTAATGCCATGTAGATCCTCCCATTGGCAATGCCACCAAGATCTGTGATGTCACACACGTACAACTCCCTCATTACTTTAGTACTTATTTCACTTATATTCTCACTTTTAAAGAGTCTATCACAAGGTGAGCTGTTCTCTTTATGAGAGGACAAGTACAGAGGTTTCACAACATTATATCATTGATGAATCGTTTGTCATATGATTAGAATGAGCAAAAAGAGATGTTTTCAGTGTCCAAAAGGGGAGAGTTGTTCATCTGTGACATCATAGATCTTGGTCGCATTGCCAATAGGAGGATCTCCATAGCATTAGTGATCTCGGCATTCAAATGCTCACAACTCTTCTATTGCTAGACCTATTTTACTCAAACTTTTGTTGATCTTAGACCCCTGTTACATCTGAGAGATTCCCTACCTCGGGCCGGCCCGGGGCCTACCTCGGGTCGGAAAGAAATCAGATGTAAACATCCCAAACCTACCTCGGGCCACCTTTTAGCGAACCTACCCGAGACCACATCAAGAGGTAGTCTCGGGTAGGTATCGGGCCGGCCCCGGTCCACCGATTCGTAGATGTAAACGCACACAAGCTTTCAAACCTATCTCGGTCCGTTCGCCAGCTGTCAAATTACGTCATAGCGCGCGCTATCCCCTCCCCAGCCCCGTCGTTCTTCGAATGTTTTGCGGCTTTTGACATGTGAATTGTGATTGATAAAGTCTTTGATTTTAGTGGAAAGAAGGAAGCACTTTAAACGTATTCTTTTCAAATCGATCATATCTTCAACGACTGCTGGGATCATCAGCATGCTTCCAGAATAACGAAATGTAAACAACTTCAATTAGCGCGCGCAAATTATTCAGAGCCTAGATCGAGAGTGCCCTTTGGTGTCAGCAATCGGATACCGCTCGAAACCGTACCGATAGGGGAGGGAATGAACGCTGTGATGTAAACAGACCACATTTCGGACTCGGTCCGTTCGCGAAGCTAATCCACCAATAATCCAGTCAAGGTTGCAAGTGGACTCGGTCGGGTCTCGGGTAGGAAACTTTCAGATGTAACAGGGGCCTTATTCTTTGATTTTTCTGCTTTCACAAAAGCTAACTTGCTCCAAGAGTTTCATTCTCCTTTAACTTCCAATTATATATGCCTATAAAACATGTACACAGGACTGTGCTATGGATTTCTCTTTCAGCCAATTCCGCCATAGCCAGCCCCTCATTCGGACACCGAGAAGCTATTGATCGATCACTTCAAATGGAAATTTGACTATTTTACAATAGGCCTACATGTATATGCCAAAAAAACAGATGCTGTATTAAACTTGTAGGATCATTACTTTAACCATCAACAGAGATTCTCTATTTCAAGATACGCTTTGAATGAAAGAGACTGCACTTTGTAACGATACACAGCAAAAACTGTGGTGTTAACCGGTGTACATAGAGGACCACACCAGTTATTTTACACCGGTGTTAAATTGGTGGTGTTAGTTTTACACCTATAGGTGTAATTACAACACCTATGGTTGTTACATTTACACTCTTTGGTGCTATGTTCAATCTCTAGGGTGTTATTTTAACACCTCAGGGTGTGGTCCTCTATTAACACCTATTGGTGTCAGTTTTAACACCACAGTTTTTAATAATAATAATAATAATAATAGTTGGATTTATAAAGCGCTTTTTGCCAGAGGATACAAAGCGCTGCTATTATTACCCCGGCTTTAGCTCGAGCTACCATCACCGGCGCTCAGTGCATGCAAGGAATTACTCCTGCCGGGTACCCATTCACCTCACCTGGGTCGAGTGCAGCACAGTGTGGATAAATTTCTTGCTGAAGGAAAATACGCCATGGCTACGATTCGAACACACGACCCTCTGTTTCAAAGGCGAGAGTCAGAACCACTAGACCACGACGCACCCACCAAGTGTTTTACAGTTTTACAGTGTACACTTGATTGATGAAGCAAAGATTTCTCATCTTGTAATCTAAAGTCCTTACGACTAAAATCAATGATGGTCTATTGCTCCTTAAAACTGAACAAAGCATTTTCATTGATTTTGATGTCAAATCTATTTACCCCCCCCCCCCCTCCTGCATTGAAATCAAATAATCTAAATGGAGAGTCTAAATGTACGGTAGCCTAAATGTCAGTGGTCTTGTATACCTTACGTTAGTACTATAATCTAGTTGAGAGTGAAATGAACCCCCATGGGCCAATTACATGTATATAATTTTGGGGTCAAAATAAGGGAGATCGAATAGGAATGCATTCGAATTAAACAAAATTTTAAAGTGAGAAAGGACCAAAATGAGCGAGCCTCACTCTTGATGAGAATAGTTAGCAGCCCTGTATTGTTCAAGACATATAATTGGAACAAAGCATTCAAAGAATTCCCATTGATTGCGGTAATCAATAACCCCCCCCCATCTTCTCTCAAATCTATATTGTAAACCGAAACGCCTTGGAAGATATTGAAAATTCAATATATACAGGCCTATGATATCAGCCAAGGCAGGGTCTCAAATACATACATGTAATAATAATATGGACCATTTATAGCGCGGCTACTGTATTCCGCTTGACATTTTGGTATCATTATCATTACCCCGGCTCTAGCCGAGCCATCATATGCACTCAAGCATTTAAGGAATTTCTTCCTACCAGGTACCCATTCGCCTCACCTGGGTAAAGTGCAGCACAATGTGGGTAAATTTTTTGCAGAACGGAAAATATGCCATGGCTTGGAATCGAACCCATGTCCCTCAGATTGAAAGACAAGGATCGTAACCACTATACCATGATGCCCCTACATACATGTACTACTTCACAAATTTGTGGACTTGGACTTTGCGCAGACAATATTAAGAAAGAGAGAGAAATAGGAATGGAGAAGACATACCACATCGGCTTAAATATCAGCCAACATATTTCTATGCCATAGTGACAAAAACAACAAAAAGAAGAAAATATTAATAAATCAAAAATATAAAACAGAGACATGATAGAACAAATAGCTTTCAAAATACAAAGCAAAGACTGTTTGATTTTCCATTACCAAGGCAACAAAGCTTCAGAGACCTAAATAAAAATCATTATGATAAGATTGACAAATGCCATAATCCCTCTAACTTTTGAGAATCTTTGTGGTTAAAATACCTTTACCACAATGATACAGCAAACCTTTTGTTTTGTTTCATTCCTGCAGGCCAAAAGAATGTCAATATTTATAGCATCATACAATAGGTGGTTTCAGACCGCCTCAAAGTTCTTCAGTTCCAGGTATTTTGGTAATGTGAAAGGAAACTACGCGTAATTTCCCCGAAAGAAAATACCCACTAAATAGTAGGTATTTGGCGAAATTACGAGAACTTTCGCGGGGATTTTACCAAGGTCGCAGGTATATTGGCAATGTGAAAGCAATTTACGGGAACTTTTAGCCCAGCGTGTCGTTGGGCACGGGCGCCGTGGGTGGCTGCTGGGCTAGTGATTTTGAATCTCGGGCCTTGCCTGCTTATCAGACCATACTGCGCATGCTCGTAACTTCAGGAACATATCCCGAAGGGTATGTTTCTGGGCGGTTTGAATGCAGGAATAATTAATGGGTATTTTTTAGCCTTAAAAAGTTCTCGCAATTTATTGGGGATTCTTATGATCAAGGCGGTTTGAAACCACCTAGTGGGACTGGCCTAGTTTCAATTCCTCCGGATGTGATCATGCATGTAACTGCCACATGGTCTCTTTCACAATAATACCTCAAACATTAATAAACATTCTTGCCAAATAAAAAAAAATATTTTATAGGCTATATCCTTGAAGCCCAAAGTTAGGTACCAACATGAGGCAGAGAGTTCTGGATATAGTTGCAAGAAGGGAGTTGGTAAGGGGGGGGGGGGTGTTGGTGAACATTGTCCTCATAAAATTAGGGAGGATTTTATCATTGAAGGGGGTGGTTCATGAAATCATTTATCAACTACCTGCATGTATTCATCCCTGGAATTTCATTTCAACTGTAAAATTGGAGAAAGAAATTTTTTATTGTATTTTTTTTTTGTGTGGGGGGGGGGGTAAGGAGGCATTTTAATATCTTGATCGTACCTTGTTCAACAAATACATTTAGGATATAGTTCTTTGCGACGAGTGTCAACCGTCGAAGAGTGTCCCTATAAATTATGTTCCGTTCTTGCTCTCAAAATATGAAATCAAACATTCCAAGAAATTTGATCACATATCCAAAGAAATGAAATGTGTTACAGCCCTACCCTTCAAAATTACTCATAATTTTTAAAAATGGTGGGATGCTCAAAATATGCAACTTTTCATTTTCGATCGAATTTTGGAAATAACACCAATCCCCTCTAAAAGGGAATAAATCCAAAAAGCATATCACTATGCCATTCATTAAAGCAAGTGCCCAAAATGGTTGTGGTGTGGAGAGGAGGGATATAAACTGAAAATGTTTTTTGCTAGAAAAATGTACTGATTTTACATCAAAATTTAATTACATTGGGTGACAGATCAAAGTAAAATATCAGGGTATTTTTCTGTAATAAAGGGATTGTTTAACTTTGTGAGCAGCCGATTTAAAAAATTCTCAAACCAAGATGAAACATGTGTACAAGTGCATGTATTAGAACTAATAAACCCTGAAAACAACCATTATTGAGAATGAAAAGCTAAAACTACAAGGCAAACCCCAATTTTGTAAATAAGATGCCTAAATAGTCCACATAAGTGTATGGGATGAAATTAAGATGGTGTTTCCGGTCACTTTACTTTCAATTTTTGAAGCACTAAATAAATATTTTCGAACACAATTTTTTCTGGGCTTCATTTTCGTAACATATCACAGACACAGGTGACAAGTGTGACCTTCTAGCTTAGATTTTTTTAAAGTCAAACCAATGTTAAACAATCACTTTAAGACCTTCAAGCATGAAATGGGCTGAAAATTTCAGAATATGATCTTTGTCACTGTGAGTATAACTTTCTAATGAAACTGTAAAGTAAGTGCTCAAACAGCTATTCTTCTTGTACTTTACAGAGACTTGGCCCTACATGTAGATAAAAATATCAATCCTAACAGGCAGTAAAATGCCATATTTCAATTATAATGGGTAGAAAAATGCATTCACTGACTACTGTGGTTTAGTTGAAAAATGCTTGATGATACTAAAATATAGTCCACAGTACTGACCCCTAATAACCAAAGCTTTAATTCTGCAGTCTTTTTTTAATACTTTTAAGGATTTACACCATCTAAATGCAAAATGTGTGGAATTTGAAACCTGGTTTTAGCCCTATTTGGAAATGAACCCTTCAAATTGAGAAATTTTGGTTATTTTCAGCAAAACAATGCAGGCATCTGCTCCCTGTGTAATGAGGTCAGAGAGGAACCCGATAAACATCTTCGGTTTTCAAAACTTGTCAGATAAGGTAGGGATTTGCTGCATACCAAAATGATGAGGTATTTCATTTCATTTGGTCCGGAGACTCTAAACTAGAATTCGGAGAGTCAGAGGGCTGTATTCTGAAGTCAGGTTTACCTTATACCCCTTTCATAAACCCATCCTCCAATTAGCCGCCTAAGAGTAATACGGATAATTCAATAAAAATTGCGTTCACAAACTCCGAAAATAATCCGCACTATTTTTACGAGCGCCCGTCCTGAAAAAAGTGGATAATCGTCATGGCAACCGCACACACCCCCTCCGATGCGGTTGTGTTGGAAAAGAGTGACCTTGTGACCGCACCATGGCAATTATCCGCATTACTCTGGAAATGCGTTCATAAAGTCAAAATCTGGTCCCGATGCCGCTATTATGCGGATAATTGCAGCATCAAAATAATGCGGATAACTCTGGTCCTCCTCCGATTTTACGACCAAATTATGCTGCTATTAGCCGCATAATTGGGTTTATGAATGATATTTAAGAATACCATCACTGGAGACCTTCAAATCTAAACTGAAGTCTTATCTTTTCTAACAGTATTAGTTATTGGCACTTTGACACTCATCCAAACTTTCTTTCTTTTCTTGTGCGCCTCGGAATAGAATATTTCTAGATAGATGGCGCTATTTAAATGCCTATTATCATTATTATTATTATTAATATAAAAGGGGTATAACTCTGTGCTAAAATTATGGGAAGCCAAAACCCAAAAGTGTCAACATTTTTATTAAGTTGTATGTTTCTTATGTTTACTGTGCTCTTTCCTGATTCATTGATAAAGACAATCATCTATACTTCCTACACAATTATGAACGATTTGAGAGCCAAATGAGGTGAAATATTATATCTACTGTTAGTGATTTATGTAGCAATTGGCTATCTATACTTAAACCACAACTTTAAACCAGAGTTTAAAGTTAAACTCGACTTCAGAATACGGGCCATAGAGTATAAACTCGGGACACCTTTCCCACTACGGTCCTTACACTAGTTTACTGGAAATAAGTTTAGTGGTAACTAGTTTAACATAAATAGAACGGTCGAATCGGCCTTGAAAGCGATCTTCCAAACAGGTTCAGAAAACCACCTCACGATGTAGTTTTAACGATCGCATTGCCTCGTTAAACTGGTTTTGGCGTAAGTGAGGACACAACCGATCTTTGCACATTTCGAGCGCGCTATTCCACACACTGTATGTACATGTAGAATGCCTACGCTGTGGTTTGAAATTTCACACGAAACATGTCACAACACTGCGATCTTCCAAACTGGTTTCCCGAACCGGTTTGCAGTAAACCAGTTATAGAAAGTATAATGAGAACGGTGTCCTAGACTAGACTATAAACTAGGACCACATTCTCATCCTCTTTCTTGTTTTAATAGTGGAAACTAGTTTAACATGTAATGGGATTGAATCCTTTTACACTCTTAAAAATTCAACCATGTTGTTTAAGACTGTCACTCAATTAAACTCAATTTAACTTTTAAACAAGTTGTTCAAACTTTTTTAACAATAATCTTCCAAACAAGTTGTTTAAACTTTGAAACATTAATCTTTCAAACAAGTTGTTTAAACTTTTAAACAAAAATCTTTCAAACAAGTTCTATAAACAGTGTAGTAAAATAGCACGAAATCGTCATAACGGTGTAGCGTTAATTTCGGTGAAAGTTACGTAATCTTCGCACACCGAATTCGCAGAGCGGCAGCATGGTCGAGTGATTTTTGTAGCCTGTTATTAGTCGTTTCGCGCGTATTTGACACACAAGCTTGCACCGTGCGGTGATGCACACAGCACAGGCGCTTTTCACCAAAGAGCCGACCCAACAACTTACACACAAATCAAGGCCTATACCTCGGGTATCTCTCCTAGTCCTTGCATGCACACACCAGTTAGCTCCATGCACACACCAAACCCCATCTCCCTGGTATACACATGATTATGTAATGATAAGCATGATAAGAGAGAATTGAGAGGAATTAGGGAAATTATTCTCTGACCATCGTGAATGTAGGCCTACAAAAATGCTTGAACTGACCACGGGACCATACAGCCAGTACCAAATTATTCACCGTTTCCCCCTTTTTTGCAATCATAAAGCCAAAGGAAAAATAAGGGATATTATGATTCATGCGATAGTGGACAAGTCAAGTAAGTAGTATAATTTCATCATGTTCATCTGTTTTGTAATTGATGATCCTGATCCTTCACTGTGTCAGTTAACTGCATCAAGGATTCATAATTGTTATATAGTTCTTACTGGTTTTTACTGTACATGTCGAATCTCATGCGTTGCTATCACCTCTGATTATTAATAATAACGCAAATAACCTTCAATATCACTGTAGTCGTACGACGTTGTGTGCATATCATGATCAGTACACTACGTGTAGAATGAAAGTTCACATATCGGATACAAAAGTTTACGTGAATGACGGCTGTCATAAACGCCTATCAGTCGTTTTATTCAGCTCGGCAAAACTGATGTACATGTTCTTTTGCTAATTTATAAAAAAACGGCACGGTAAAAATAAAATCGGCACGGATAGATCGGATGCTAATTAAGTTGAAAAACAAAGTATCGTAGTTTGCAGAAATCCTTTTGCTTTGGGAGAAATCGCCGGGAATGGAAAGATGGGGGAAGAGCTCGTGGAATCGTTCGCTCTTGATTGTTTCTCATAGGTTTGCGTGCAAATCTCTGTGAACCGCTGGCAATGTGCAGCGCTCTCGCTGTGATCGATTCACTGTGATGACCTCATTTTATTACACGTTTGCGTAATGACGATTTCGCGTGGTTTTACTACACTGATAAAAAGTTTTAAAACAAGTGTTTAAACGTTTAAACAGTACATGGGGCTCTTACAGTGACTGGCTTAAAAAAACTTCCTTAAAATATTTATAACGAAGACCATGGGGTAAAGTTTAGACATTCTACCAGCCATGTACAGGTACATGTATGGTAAAATAACTTTTAATGGCTGTGCAATTAAATTATACCCGATGAGTCAATGTTGAACCATATTAAAAGCTGAGCACAAATACTTGTTTAAGTAATTGGTACACATGTAAATTGTAGATAAATATGAAGATGGGCATAGTCCATTTCAAAAAGCAAATATTCCACTTTTTAACACAGAGAATAAGTAGATATACATGTATATGCAGATATGGACAAAGTGCAACTTCAAATATTTTACTATTCCTTTTGTCAATGGACTTTTTGTTCATTTTTTTCTGCAATTCAGAATAAAACGGAACACATGTAGACAGAGAATAAACAACATTCGAAGAGAGAGAAAAAAAAGCATTAAGATTTGGAGGAATTTGATCATTATAAATCTCCCTTGAAGTACAAATTGTGTTTTGATAACTTTGCTTGACTGAGTGCAAACAAATTAATAAGAATGTCAATATTGTATGTATGACTTTTACTTAATTCTTGCCTTTCTTGGTACTGTTGATCAAAATCTGAGGGATTATGGCGTTTGTTAAAATGCAATGCAGTCAAACTAAAAACATGCAATTGCATCCAGTATACTTCAAAGAAGGCAAATCCGGACTTCTGAAATAAATTCATTATCATCAATTGATAATCTTACAAGGCTACTAGTACATGTAGCTTTCAATAAATATTGCATATTACAATTTTTTTTCTTCCTGGGGTGTTTCTCCTCCATATGAAAACTATGAACAATTATATCCAGGTTCAGGATTTTTTTTAATTGAGACGTTCGTAATATTAATCTATGCCTTTAAAAGTAACAAATGCTAATATAAAGCGTACAGTATGTGCATTTGATGTCAACTGATTCAGTACTGAATCCTCGTGATAAATACTGGAATTAAATACTGGTTGTAAGAGGATTATTTACTGGATTGATGTTTAAATACTGAGCCTAAGAGCTTTAATAAGAAATTGTTAAGGCCGTAAGAATACATGTTTGGACAGAGCTCCCAAAGAGACAAAAGGATCGCTGGAATGGCTCATAAACAAAATCGTTTTCTGGTCTGGTCAATCCTATTCAACTGACCCTTTGTCCTGAGTGTCCAAAGAGGACAAAGAATTGAGGCAAACATGTTTTTTCTTGGTTATTGTTGTTGTTGTGGCATTTGGTCAGTTGGATGCATGGTGATTCACCGTCATATGTTTGTTTTGCGTGTAATAGAAAAAGAAATCCATTGTGACAAAAGTTACATCAAATCCCCAATTTTCAGACATTAAGTAAGGCATTTAAAGGGGAAGTTCACCCTGAAGAAATGTTTGCATTAAAAATAGCAGAAAAAATCATTAAAAATATTGGTGAAGGTTTGAGGAAAATCTGTTAACAATTAGTTATTAGAAATTAAGGTTTTAGATTTGTGACATCATAAACGAGCAGCTGCCCAATATGTTAAAGCCTTACAGGTATGTAATGTAAATGCATGAATTTCATGTTTTAATGGTTCCTGATGACTTATTTTTGTTTTCTTTTCAATATCGAGTGTGAAATTATTTGCCTATTGATATACAGTACAGGTACAGTAAAGACCATTTTCAATTTTATTTACCATTCGCTATGTAGGAAAGTTGCCTGCATATGACGTCACAAATCAAATAATTCAAACTCTAATAATTTTCATTTCTTTGATAAATTTTTCTTAAACCTGCAATATTTTTTCTTATGTTTTCTGATTAATTTGTGTCAGGGTGAACTTCCCCTTAAGTGAGATTCCTGTTACCATGGATGTTATACAGAGAACGGACAGTGCACAGATTTCATGCAATCTGATGCAGTGGCATAATGAGCTAAACTTGAGGGGGCACAACATGGCACATGGATAAAAAAAAAAATCTGAAAGAAAAAGTCCAGAGCAAGCAAAGTAAGCGATGAACAGTTCTTACCTTTATGAAAATCCAATTTTGTCACAGATTTGGGCATTACATTCTGAAAATAGCATTTCATATCTTACCCTTAATCGTCTGTAAATTTTCTTTCTTTTTTCTCCTTTTTTTTTTGGGGGGGGGGGGAAGGTGTGGTCACCCAAAGCCCCCTGCCTTCCCCATTTGTACGCCAGTGATCTGGTGCAATCTATAGATCATATTCATTTTTTTCTTGTACAAGCGTATTCACACGAATGAAGGCAGGATCATAAAAATGTATTTCTTTTGATAAATTTACCGCTTCTATTAGAAATTCATTGTGATGAGGTGCCCGAATCGATGAACAACAGTATAATAATTTGTATGTGAAATTTTGTTTTGGCCCCTGCCCTAAGCTACGAACATTAAAGAGAAATTCCAGTAGTTGCAGTAAACACTGATTTCATGAGAAAGTCTGTAAAACAAGGCTTAATTGTCAGCATATCATCAAAGATCTAGATCTGGTAATTTACATAAACTGAACTTCGTGAAATCTTGAAATCTACGCTGAAAAATGTTCAGACTGAAGATCCCCAACACAGATAAGCCCACGTGGGACAGTGTATAATTATTGCTTTGAATGTCGGGCCCGACGCTCTACCCGAATCCTGTGCTTATTTGCTGATTTCTCAGCAATTACACGATTTCTTCCAGAATCCTTTGGCACATACGTTTTATTTATGCAAACAGACACTTTGGTGGTCATTTCATTGGATTCTGTACGAACTCATTTTGATATCGTTACCAAAACTAGCATTTACCTTTAATAGGGTAGCCTACCCATTTTGTTTGATAAACTGATGCATTATATTTTTTAATAGGGTTGAATAAATTCAAATTGAATCATTTGGCTGGCCAGAATCTTGATGTGAAGCACTTGTATCAGGTTAAGCACGTTTCAACTGGCCAAATGCGAACGCTACTAAAGGGTATGAACTCTATGAAGAATGTGAAGTACAGAGACCAATATAACTGAACAAAACCAAATGTCCAGAGGGGCAGACAATTAAATGGAGGAGGTAATGGTCAATTATGGGGGTAAGTGGATAGCTCTTATCCCCCTTCTTTTAACAATAGGGCTCTCTGAATGGGGGAAAGGATGGTAGGTGAAAAGAAAGTAAAAGTGTGTAATTGGAAAGTAGGTATTAAGTCAGACTGGGAGCTAGAGGCCTATTTTCTATGAAATTGTCGTTTTGAGCTCTGGAAAGTTGGGAAGAATGTTCCCTCAAATTAGTAAATTATTAGCACCATCATCATTATCATCATCATCATGACTCAACTTCATAATAACTATCATAATCAGTATCATCATCATCATCATCACCACCACCACCACCACCATCATCATCATCATCACCACCAGCAT